>NC_040086.1:13383750-13693125 GCF_003369695.1 Bos indicus x Bos taurus | reverse complement strand
AACTACAATCCCACCTCCCCTACCCTCCAAAACCACCTCTTATTTTTCTATAGGTGTATGTTTCTTAAAGTGAGCTGTTATCTCAAAGAACAAACTGGGAGAATAAAAAAGTGGTCACAAGCAAGAAACACATAACTATAATTTTAAATATTTGCAGACAACACTGAAATGCAAGTTAACACCTTCCTAAACATCAGCCATGTTAACTTATCATGTAGCTGATTTCCTTTTTTTTAAAAGCTATCCCTTGGTTTTATTTTAACTTAACCATGTGAATACGTCACAAAAAATACACATACCGAAGCCAAACAAACTATACAGTCAAACTAAATATCCAGTAGATAAAACATGTAGTCAGAAGGTCAAAGATGAATAGCCATTCAGGGGCTGATGAACTTGTTTGCATAGTTTTTAAAAATCTACTTGGAAGTAATGAAGTTTATTTCCTTTTTGACCTCTCAGGAAATCTTGAATTTCCCTCTCCCTTTGCATTTCCTGCTCAGAAGTCTAAGTGTAGCCTCCCAGCTCCTGGGGACCTGCTCTGGGGACTTCAAGGGGTCCAGGCTCCTGGCTTTAGCCCATGTCCAGTCCTTTCTTACAGTCTCATCCTTCCTTTGAGAGACAAGGACATACATCCCTGAGAGCAATGACCTGCTTGCTACCCCATGCTTGACACAGAATATACTCAAAGATAATTAGCTGAACAAATGAACCGTCTTCCTAACCTCAGAACAACCCCTAAACACTATTGAGCTGGAGGGATCCTAGTTTATCTAGTCCAACTACCTGATTTTGCAGAATCTCTTAAAGGAGCCAACATTTGTTAGGTCACTTGGTGAGTCAGATACTGAAGCAGGTGTGTGTATTAGTTTCTTAGGGCTACTGTAACTAAGTTCCAAGAACCAGGTAACATTAAACAACGTGCATTTATTCTCTCATATTTCTAGAGCCTAGAAGTACAATAATGAAAGTGTGGTCGTGACCACATTCCCTCCAAAGGCTTTAGGGAAAATCCTTCCTTACCCCTTCCAGCTTCTGCTGGTAGCCCCAGCAGTTTCTCAGCTTGACTCCAATCTCTGCCTCTGCCTTCACATGGCTATCTTCTCTCTGTGTCTGGGGGGTCTTCATGTCCTCATATGGCATTCTCCCCTTTTTATCTTCACATCTTCTTTTTAAAAGGACACCAATCCTATTTGATTAAAGGACCACCCAACTCCAATATGGAGTATAGCTTCATCTGCAATGAACCTATTTCTAAATATTCCAAGGTAGCCAGGGTTACAATTTGAACACACCTCTGCAGGGTATGTTCAATATATAACAGCACAGAAAACAGATATACTATCCCTGGCCTAGCAGACTTATCTCTAGGTCATAATGCTGCCCCTCTATCAGGGCTGGACAGCCTTACTCCACCCAGCCCCCTTCCCCATAAAGTCAGCTCATCCAGCTCGCTGATAGGAATATTTTAATATCACCACTTACAGGTGAGTTTGCATTGTAAAAGAGGCTCTTAAAAATCAAAGATTCTTTTGGCAGATAAATAAATGGCATCAGTAAAAACAGAGACAGAACTTCAAATTCAGTGAAAGACCGTAGAGGAGATATTTGAGAACGTGTCCTTCCTGGAATCCCCCATCACACTTCCTGAATTTCCACCCTCCACTCAAAGTTTAGAGGTGAAGGTGGGCCTTCAGGGGATAGAAACCCTCATCCGCATCCGAGAGGATGGACATTCCTTCTGCTTCCCACGCCTCTGCATCCCCTGTGTCCAGGGTATGAGCTTCGGCTGAGAGGTTAGAGAAAGCAGGTGGCCACAACACTCCCAGAAGGCTGGACTTCGTCCTGCGCTGGGGGGCTGCCTGCACCCAATGCCCACCCCCTCCAGTCACCACAATGACCCAACAGGGCCCACAGTGACACAGAAACAGGAGCGCAGGTTCACGGGTTTCCTTCTCGCCGAGGAAGAGCAAGAACGACGGTTTTACCCTTTCAGGATGACACAATCTTTGGGGCTGGGACATGCTGTCTTCTCTTTTTTTCATTGAGACCGCAGGCTCTGAGGACAAGAACAAGCTGTCAGGTCACGCTGGCCCTGTGGTGTTTATTTTAAAAGCCATGAGAATAAATCTGATTCATGTCTTTCATGATTCAGCCTTCCCCATAATGGTGAAGGAGGAGGTTTGTCCTGAGGCCTCCACTTCCCCCTCCTCCCTCCCCTTCTCCCGTTAGTCGCCAGGAGTTACAGGGCCTTTGTGTTGAGTGACATCACCCCCCACCTCCCCCCAACCATCCCCCGGGAGGCTTCACACTGTTCGAGAGCAAAGCAGTGAGAGTCCATGAGAGGACAAAGCCTTTTATGTGAAGAAGGCCATTTGCGGGTGCGGGGGAGGACTTCCAACCAGCCACTAACTCTGAACCACTAACTCTGCCCAGAGCTGATGTGGACAGTGGGCTTTCACGTTAGGAGCCATAACTGCCAACTGCAGATCTGGAAGGGGAGGCCCAGGGGCTGGCAAGCGTGATGGTGAGTCCAGGGCCTCAGGGGACTAGCCATAACGACCATACCCAGGGAAAACATCAGGTTCTTCCTCCAAAACAAACTTCAAAGACAGCAAGCGATAAGACAAAAACACTGGGTAATGACATGCCTGTGCTTCTTTTCATCTAGGCATCTGGAATCTCTTGAAAGCATTAATTACGCCTTCCTCCCTTTGCACGGAGGAGGACCCGTGTGGTTGTCACCATGGCAGGACATCTCAGCTCTCTGGGAAAGAGCACTGGACCAGAACCGGCAATGGGGTGCCAGCTTCAGCTCTTGCCTATACAGCGGTTCTTGGGCAAATGCCTTAACCGGAGTCTTGGTTTTCTTATGTTAAAAATGGGAGAAATAATTATAATGAAATTGTAGACCTTGTGAAGTACTTGCGGGTGTCAGATATTGAGGGCTACATCTGCTTTATCTCAGGAAGCTAGCATGATACCTCAGGGGGCGGGTACAAAAGGGAGTCCGTTTTGTAGATGAGAAAACTAAGTCCTGGAGCAAATGATTGACTGCTGATAAGTAGAGATGCTACTTACAAAGCTATGATTTTTCCAGTGGTCACGTATGGATGTGAGAGTTGGACTATAAAGAAAGCTGAGCACCGAAGAATCGATGCTTTTGAACTGTGATGTTGGAGAAGACTCTTGAGAGTCCCTTGGACAGCAAGGAGATCCAACCAGTCCATCCTAAAGGAAATCAGTCCTGAATACTCATTGGAAGGACTGATGCTGAAGCTGAAGCTCCAATACTTTGGCCACTTGATGCAAAGAACTGACTCATTGGAAAAGACCCTGATGCTGGGAAAGATTGAAGGCAGGAGGAGAAGGGGACGACAGAGGATGAGATGGTTGGATGGCATCACCAAATCAATGGACATGAGTTTGAGTAAACTCCAGGAGTTGGTGATGGACAGAGTGGCCTGGCGTGCTGCAGTCCATGGGGTCACGAAGAGTCGGACGTGACTGAGCGACTGAACTGACTGACTGAAGTAGAGATGCTGGTATGTGAATGCAAGTCTTCTGGAAAACCAAGGCTGATAGGCTGATAAGAAAATTTAGCAAGGCACGGTATGTGGATTCTTGGGAAAGTTCCGTGTTACACAGGAGTAAGAGAGAGCTTCCGAGCAGGTTCCAGCCGAGCCACCGTCTTCCTTCCACTCCAGGCTGCGGGCTCTTCTCCCTCTGGTCCAACTTCCCCGGTGCTGGTGCTTGTGCAAGATTTAGTCAGATCTCCAGTGGCTTGATTGTGTGGGAGAAACAGTATAGAATGTCCTAGATTAAAATGTTATTTTGTTCCTTTCAAAACCCCCACATGCTTCTGAATCCTTCAGTCTAGGAAAGCCAAACCAGTCTACCCTTAATCAGTTCTGAGAAAGCACTCCTCAAAGATAAGTGAAAAATAATATTCTGTGTGTTGCTTTCTACCAATGCCCAAGGCATGAGAAACATCTGAAGGAGAGAAAGAGAAAACTGAGGGTGGGCTGAGCCGTGTCTTTTCTCCTTTTGCTGCTGAAAAGATGATCGATCTTGTAATTAATGGTGGTGCACATCAGGATTCCACAGCCTCAGTGGTTGTAAATAACCAGCCAGGAGAAAACTCTCCTGGGCCCGTCACACCCACCGCGGTGAGAAAGGCAGCCCATTCAAGCGCCCGTTGTTTGAGTCTCTGCACCTCCGCCCGGGGTTCCCGGACACCAGGCTGGATGCAGGTGTTACCAGAGGTGGAGGGTGGGAAGACCCCTGCTGCATGGCGAGGAAAGACAAGGTGAAGGGTAGGAGGCAGGCATAGGAACGCAGCGTAGTTGGGACCCAGGATGGTGTCCCGGAGTCCAGCTGGTGGGGCTGCCTGCGCCCTGAGGGCCATGAGGCCTGGGCAGTCCTTGAAGGATCTGAAGCAAGCACTTGAACCTCGCTTCACAAGGGAGTGTATTCGTGTAGGGGAGGGCGCCCCCTGGAGGCCTCGGGGAAGTGCAGCGAGCCCAGGAAGGCCGTTTCTTGCCCAAATCTGAGTGACAGGTCACAACCAAGTCACTGGGGGACGGTGAGGCACATGTTATTTTTAACTTTCCTGCAAGAGAAACTGCTGCCCGTTGAATATTCTATGTAGTTAGTGATAATTTAAGATATGAAGCAAGATTTCCTCAAAAATAATTGTTTGTGTGATCGTTATAAGAATCGAATGCAAACTTAAATAGATAAAATCAAACATTTATCATGAGATTTTACAATCTTTTTCTCTAAAAAAATTTTTTTTTGCTGACTTTTTTCTTCATTTAAGGGTTCACTTGGTGATACGGCTACAACAGTGAACACACACGCCCTATGACATGTCCCGCTGTGTTCTAGGAGCTTTCAACAGATCAACTTGCTCAGTGTTTACAACAGCCATGGAGGCAGCACTATTATGCTCCTCAGTTTACAGGTGGCTGCATGAAGTAATCACACAGCTGGTAAATGGTAGAGCTGGGACTCGAATCCAAGCATTCTGGACCAGAACCCCCTCTGGGGCCCTTACCTGCATCTCGTCACTTGCCACACCCAACACAGGCCAGCATTTAGCACCAACATGAACCTGGGCAAGCTCGTCACCTCTATGCCTCCATTTCTTCATCTGCAGAATGAAGGAGGGGCAGTACATTGTGTGATCTCAGTGATCACTTCCTTGCTGTGATGTTCTACTGCTCTGAGTTAGTTTAATAAATATCTGAGCATCTGCATGGCCCACGCATGGGCCAGGTACTTTGCGAGGCCCTGAGCTTCAGAGAAAAGGCAGATCGGCCGTTCCTCCAAAAAACTTGTGTTCCTCCATGGGGAAACAGCCATGAAGTCTGGTCTCCCTCACTGGCAGTTGGGGGCTGCGAGAGGAAAGTCTGATGGGAGACGATTGGGAGGCAGAGTCCCTCTTGAACAATGGTGACCATAGAGCCCTTAAGAGCTGGAGACCTCTGGCCAGGCTGCTGAGTGAAGCCCTTCTCATGAGGCCAGTAGCCCCCTATTTAAGCCCTTAGGACCTGATCCAGCCATCTCAGCAGGTGTCACCATCCAGCCAGCCCAGCCCCGTCACTATGCCTCTTGGCTCCTTTACCCTAGGGCCTCTCTTCCTTTCTAC
Organism: Bos indicus x Bos taurus; assembly: GCF_003369695.1. Lineage (NCBI taxonomy): Eukaryota > Metazoa > Chordata > Mammalia > Artiodactyla > Bovidae > Bos > Bos indicus x Bos taurus. Next base: position 13,687,472 of record NC_040086.1, on the reverse strand, counting down.
ACCCAGCAAGCTCATCCTCTCCCCCACCTCTTCTGTGAGTGTCCCCTCACCTCCCCCGAGGTCCCTGCTTCTTGGGCAGCCCTCTCTGGAGTTGATGCTTTGCCCACTCCCCCTTGATGTTTCTCAAGGCCAGGAGCCTGGGTTGACCTCCTTGGGCCCAATTTCCACCTTCAGACAATTGCCCTTCCTGCCTTGTGAATGCCTGGAAAACCGAAGTCCTCTCAGCGGTTTCTGCTATCCTGTCCCCCCTGCTGGCGTCAGCTCTGGGCCTCCATGTCCCCATCAGTCAGGGGCACCCCCCCCCCCCACTATGCACTGCCTCACGTCCTGCTCTCAGGACATCAATGTTAGCTGTTCCTCCAAATTGGTCGTGTCAGGGTCTCCTCGTCCACCAGCTTGAGTCAGTCCCTCCCCCCAGGCTCATGCCCAGGCTTGTCACCACCCCAGGTCCAGCCTCTGTCCTTCACGTGCCCACCTCTAGCCATCCAGCTACTTGTCCACAGGCCTCCGCCGGCCCTCCTTCACTGTCACCAGGGCCATCAGTCACTGACCCCTCTGCTTTCTTCCCTGTCCACATTCCTCTCACCTTCACTTCCCCGTGTTCCAACTCTGTCCACAGTCTCTCATGTCAATTCTCTTCATAACAAACCACACTCCCTTGACCGTCCATCTTTTCAGTTCCCTACCAGGCAAACTTTCATCACACTTCACCCAGCTCTGCTTGTTCTGGGCCTGCAGGCAGCAGCTGAGAGTTGGCAGCAACAGCGCTCTCAGCACAGATGTCAAAGCCTACAAATTAATGTCCATTGTGCTGCCACTGCCAGGCAATCCTCCAGGGTTTCTCCAGTGAGCACATTTCCCCACTCATGGCTCAGTGGTGTCAGCATTCTTTGTTCTCTCCTCATCTCTCATGTTCATTTTCTCTCTTCCCTGACTCCCAGCAGATGGCCTTGCCTCCTGATTCAGAGGGAACAGCAAGTTACCAGATGGGAACTCACTCATCTTCTGCAGCAACCCCGCTCGCCCACCTCACCTTTCATTCATCCCTCCCTGACCTGGGCTCTAGCTGCAGTTGCTCTTAACTTGATGAATTAACTTTAAATATATATATATATATAAAGGATATATATAAAAGTTTATATATATATTTATATATATAAATATATATATAGGATATATATAAAGTTTATATATATATATATATATATATATATATATATATATATATAAATAAAGGATAGCATACTATAGGCTACCTCTGGGGCTTAATTTTTTCATTTAATAAACAGTGTATGATTTATCTATATTGTTGCATATGTCTGTAGTTCATTTGTTTTAACTGTCCTTAAGTGTTCCCTGTGTGAAAATACCACAAGAGAATGATAAACTGGGATTCGGGTTGCTGGTACCTTCAATGGCAGAAGCCAAGGGCAATGGAGGGAAGGAGTACATAGTAAGTTATTGTCAGTAGTCCTGTTCTTATCTTAGGTGTTTCTTATAATATTCATTTTAGGCAAGGATACTGGAGTGGGTTGCCTGCCCTCCTCCAGGGGATCTTCCCAACCCAGGTATCAAACCCAGGTCTCCCACATTGCAGGCAGATCCTTCACTACGTGAGCCACCAGGGACACGCAATAAATAAACATCTCTGACATGCATCTAAGATGAGACTGTGTCATGAACTAAGACATATGATTAATAACATTGCATAGGGACTTCCTTAGCCATTCAGTGGTTAAGACTCTGCACTCAGTGCAGAGGGCATGGGTTTGGCTCCTGGCTGGAACACTAAGATCCTGCTCATGCCACATAGCCAAGAAAAAAAACTGCATAATTATTGTTACATAATGCTGTTATAAAATATATTAATTATAATCCTTATATATGTTATGTGCTATATGTGATATACATTATATATTATACATTATGTAGGTATGTGTATTATATATTATGTATATGTATGCATGCATGCTAAGTCATTTCAGTCATGTCCACCTCTTTGAGATCCCATGGACTGTAGCTTGCCAGGCTCCTCTGTCCATGGGATTCTCCAGGTAAGAATACTACAGTGGGTAGCCATTCCCTTCTCCAGGGAATCTTCCCAACCGAGGGATCGAACCTGCTTCGCTTATGTCTCCTGCATTGGTAGGAGGGTTCTCTACCGCTAGCACCACCTGGGAAGCTCATTATGTGTATACATATATATTAATAATATGTATTATATACTAGATACTAATAAGTAAAAAGAGCATGTTAATATATACTATTATTATCTATTATTTAATAAATGGCTTAGTATGTTACTTTATATATAATACATAATCTTTGATAAAATATATTATTATATATCCGTTGGGGGAAGGCATGGCAACCCACTCCAGTATTCTTGCCTGGAAAATCCCATGGACAGAGAGCCACAGTCTATAGCATTGCAAAGAGTCAGATACCACTGAAGTGACTTAGCACATATATAATGATAATTAATAAAATTAAGTAAAAACACCAACACTCTTTAACCCTCACAGTGCTCCAGCTGCCACTGTTCTTTTCTCTTCACTTTCACAGTCGAAGTTCTTCCCAGTGTTGTCCATCCTCCCCATCTTCATTTCCTTATCTTGAACATTCGTCCTCCTCCCATCCCATCCTGGCTTCTGCCCCATTAAATCCCTCCAGAGGTCACCAGTCACCTCCAGGTCGTTCAGTTCACTGGGCAGTCTCAGGTCTCAACTCGCTCAGCTCTGCTACTGCTGAGACGCCCTCTTTCTTGGCCTCCTCCCCTGGTCTCCACGGGCCACACCATTTTGTTCCCCAGACTTCTCAGGCCGTTTTTTTTCCTCAGCCTCCTTTACCAGACCGTCTCCTCTGCCATGGCCTGGGGTTTCCTTGAAATCCCATCTAAGGTTCTCTTCTTGTTTTCTTCATCCATTTCTTTGGCCTCATCTGTTCCCTAAGCTGGGTCATTGGTTACTGGTGGCAGCTCCAGCCTGATTTCTCCTTGGAGCTCTAGATTCATCCCCCTGGCTGCTCTGCTTGGATGTCAGCACCTCTAAGCTAAACTTCTGACATTCTCTCAGTCGATCCTCCTCCAGGGCTTCCCATCTCTGGATGGGTTAATGACCCTGCTGGGTCTGTCCCAGTTGCCCCCTCAGATCTGGTAAGTGGCCCTGGAATGGGCTTGGTTCTCAGCCAGGACCATCCGAGACTTCCCCCAAGGTTTTTCTAAATGGAACTAATGGAGAAAATTCCTGACCTCTTGGGTTGTGAAGGGATTCCCCGGTGGCTCAGACAGTAAAGCATCTGCCCGCAATGCAGGAGACCTGGGTTCGATCCCTGGATCGGGAAGATCCCCTGGAGAAGGAAATGGCAAACCACTCCAGTACTCTTGCCTAGAAAATTCCACGGATGGAGGAGCCTGGTGGGCTACAGTCCATGGGTCACAGTGAGGTGGACACAACTGAGCGAGAAGTCTGTTAAGTCCTGGGCTGTGAAAGACACAGGGGTAAGAGATAGAGGGTCCTAGAGAAAACCTGTCTTCAGCAAAGAAAATGGTGAGTCCAGTGGAGATAGAACCTTGGGGAACAGCAGAAAGCCCAAAGTTGAGCGGCCTGGGGCTATGAGTTGATTCCAGTCCCCCAGGCCCCTAGCTGCCTTTCTGCACTGCTCTCCTTGGTTTGTTGAGCGCCTACGTATCCACCTAGTGAATCCCCCTTTTGGCTCAAGCTAGTTTGGGTTAGGTTCTGGTCACTGGCTGCTAAGGAGAGTACTGAGCACTGTGGCTCTCTCCCACCCAGCGCAGCCACTGCCCATCAGGCTCCCGCCCAGCCCTTGACCACCCTCCTCTCCACCTGTCTGGTGCACTGTCATCTGTCACCAAGACCCCTGTACCGGCCACCTTTGGTAACCACAGTCACTCTCTCCCACTCCAGTCTGTTTATCACATAACAGCCCAACTGGGATAAGGAGGAGCATGGTGCAGCTTCGCCACCTTCTTAAGTCACAGTGGGGCCGACTTTTGTTATTTAGGGGAAACTCCCTTGCCAGCAGTCCTTACAACTGCATACATGGGTGGCAGGGTGCACCTCTTGCCCTGGGAAGAGAACACAGCACACACACAGTGATCGGCAGGTGTGGCCCACAATGTGCAGAACTCGGGCGAGAGCCAGGGGCTGTTGGCATCAAGACCCAGGGCACTGGGAGAGCAAAGAAGCCGACACAGACCAGTTCTCCCGGCCTCTCGAAGCGAGGAAAGCACCCTTGGGTGGTGGATTAAAGTGCCTTTGACCTAGGTCTGCTGGCCAAAAATGACTAGCAGGGTGTGTGGATACTAGCAGGAGGGTGTGGCTGGCATCCCAGGGACTGGAGGGGGCTGAGGCTGGATGCTCCACAGGACCCATCTCCCCAGCCTGGGGTGGTGCCTTGGGGAACAAGCAGAAAGGCTCTGTGTGGGATGGTGGGAATTGGGCCAGTGCGGGAGTATCACTGCAGGTGAGGTCAGCTGACAGAGCTCAAGGGACCCATTTTCACAGCCATGTCAAGCTTCAGCAAAAGTCACAGCGGCAGAAGTGGGTTCATGTCTCCCCAGTGGTCTTCCTCTGGTGTGACGGCCAGACTTCAGACCCAACCCCATGGGTTGCTAGAAACTCGAGAGAGAGGTGGCTGGGGATGGCCTCAAGGGGGCAATGCTGGCCTGTCTGCCCAAACGAGTGTATGTAGACAGAACCACCAATGGGAAGAAAGTGAGAGACGTGGTCACATCTGTACCCTGAGTTAGTTATGAATCTTGGGTGACATTTATAGACAATCCAGCGAGTTGCGGCCCAGAACCAGAGGCCAGGCAGCAAACGTCAGTGGTGGTGCTGACAAGCCGCCTCGTGCGGAGGCTGGGATTAGAGGCCTCTGGTCTCCTCCCAGAAGGAGCCTGGGTGTTGGGGAGATGGTGAAAGGATAAGATAAAGGTCCCTCCCTAAGTGTCACCAGGAAGGAGCCATCTGAAAATGCCACCTGTGGAAAATAAGCTATAGTCCTGGGCCGGATCACCCCTGGATGATCTGACAAAGGCTGTGTCCTGACCACAAGAAGGGGAGCGCCAGATGGGCAGTGAACCAACCCCCAGGCCAGTGTGGTTACCTGCCTGTATTTATCATGCCTCGGTTGCCACGAATGAAAGAGACAGAAATGAAATGCTCACTATTAAGATTTCAACGCTGAGAGGCTTCAGTGTCACCCACAGAAACCCAGGCGGTGTTTAGACCCCAGGGAAAGCAAATGTCCCTTGGTCCCTATGCTGCTGCTGCTAAGTCACTTCAGTCGTGTCCGACTCTGTGAGACCCCAGAGACAGCAGCCCACCAGGCTCCCCCGTCCCTGGGATTCTCCAGGCAAGAACACTGGAGTAGGTTGCCATTTCGTTCTCCAATGCATGAAAGTGAAAAGTGAAAGTGAAGTTGCTCGGTCATGTTCGACTCTTCGCGATCCCATGGACTGTAGCCTCCTCCATCCATGGGATTTTCCAGGCAAGAGTACTGGAGTGGGGTGCCATTGCCTTCTCTGCCCTTGGTCCCTATAAAACCTGGCGAATCCAACAGCCTCCTTAGAGCAGACCTTGGCAAGTGTCTGCCTTCCCTGTTATAGCAGAACACTTCCCATCAAGCACGTGGTGAGCTTTTGTTTTGTTAATTAATGGAACCTGTTCAGCCTTCTCAGGAACTTCTCAGAGGGTAGCACGGCTTCCTCCTCCCTCCTTAGGATTTCTGCCCTTAAACCCCAACAAGCGGGCCACTGCCCTGTGTCCTGCATTGACACTTTCTCTGGCCACGCCCCCCATGGGGGTGGAGTCAGCATGACCAAGGAGACACGCCCATTAGTGCTACCCCATGCTCTGGATATCCAGGACTCCGCCGAATTTCCTGCCCCAACAGCCACTGACCCACTTTTGGTGTCCGCTCAGTTTCTTCCCAGAGCTCATCTTCCCAAGGACTTAGAGCACGGCCAGAAGGCAGCTGTTTGCCCAGAGGGTGTGTACAGAGCCTGGGCGTGAGGTCTAGGTGTCCCTACGTGTGCACACAATGGCATTTCTGGCATGAGCAGGACCCCACATTGAGAAGAAGAGGCTCAGACTAGTGGTTAGAGACGGAATCAGTCCGCCCTCTCCGCCCCCCGCCAGTGTCATGTTTGTGTGTGTCCCACTGGGGACTCCAGTGAGTCTAAGAATTCTAAATTTGAACTTGGCCTTCCATCCTATTATGAACGTATATTTATAAAAGCTGGAATTTAGAATCCATTTAACTTAAAATGTTTACCTATCTAGGATGTGAGCTTCCAACATACTCTGGCCTTGTACCCTCAAAGGTCCAGAGCAGTTACGGTGGTCAGGGAGGCCCCTTGTTGGCTCTGCAGAGATTGTAGGAGGCAAAGACCACTTCTAGAGGGGAGGGGCTTCTGCTTCATTCTCTGAATTTAGGATCTTCTGAATGGATAAAACAATGGAAACTGAGAACATCAAGTTTATTTAGCATGATCCCAGGGGTATGTGAGTATGGTGTGTGTGTGTGTGTGTGTGTGTGTGTGTGTGTGTGGTTGCTTTATGTGTGAAGGGTTATGTGGGGTTGAGTGTATTTCTGTGTGTGTTTGTGAGTGTGTCTCCATGCATTCGTTTTAAGAATAGTAGAAACTGTCCTTTGGAAGTCTGAGGTAGTGAAAATTTTATGGTGTCCCTCACTGTATGATTCAAAATCACAAATCATCCCAAATTAGTCCCCCCAAATTTTTTCATTTTACAGATGAAGAAACTGTAGCTTAGAGATGATGAGTGACTTGCCCAAGGGCACAGAGCTCATGAGGCCAGGGCCAGGATTCAGTCCAAGCAGTGTGGATCCAGAGCTCTGGGATCCTGCTCACTATTGTGTGTGGCCTCCTGGCCAGGAGAACAGGTTCTGATGAGTTAGACCAACACACAGGCTGCCCAAAGGTGTGGACTCTGGAAACCAGGCAGTGAGTACTAGATATTAGGTAAGTGTTAAGACTATGGTTTTTCCAGTGGTCATGTATGGATGTGAGAGTTGGACTGTGAAGAAAGCTGAGTGCCGAAGAATTGATGCTTTTGAACTGTGGTGTTGGAGAAGACTCTTGAGAGTCCCTTGGACTGCAAGGAGATCCAACCAGTCCATTCTGAAGGAGATCAGCCCTGGGATTTCTTTGGAAGGAATGATGCTAAAACTGAAACTCCAGTACTTTGGCCACCTCATGCGAAAAGTTGACTCATTGGAAAAAGACTCTGATGCTGGGAGGGATTGGGGGCAGGAGGAGAAGGGGATGACAGAGGATGAGATGGCTGGATGGCATTACCGACTCGATGGACGTGAGTCTGAGTGAACAGGAGTTTTTGATGGACAGGGAGGCCTGGCGTGCTGTGATTCATGAGGTCGCAGAGTTGGACACGACTGAGCAACTGAACTGAAGTGTTAAGGGCTGCTCAGAAATCAATATCTTAGGTCTTTGATGAGTAAGGAGGCTCACTGCTCATCACTGATCCCTTTGCTGTTGACTAAAGGGTACTAAAGCCCATGACAGCACGGCGGGAGGCTGCCTGGCAAAACATGAAACAGTGCTGCTTGGAGCCCTTTCTTCATGGGAAGCCAAGAAAGGAAATGTCGCCAACTAGTGGACATCTTTGGTAGTGGAAGTATGCGACCCAGCAGACTGCAGGTATGGGGCAGGAGGAAAGGCAGGGAAGAGTCCTTGTTTTAGTGAATGATCATTTTCAAGTGTCTTTTTTTTTTTTTTAACTTTACATAATTATATTAGTTTTGCCAAATATCAAAATGAATCCGCCACAGGTATACATGTGTTCCCCATCCTGACCTGTTTCACATGTTTTATTCATTTCTTTTGGTTTTTTTTTTTTAGGAAAGATAATTGTCTCTGTTACTCCATCTTAGCTGGATTCCTAATGATTCACTTTCTATTGTTATTTTTCTATTCAATAATTTGTAAGCTTATATGGCCTTTTAATGAAAACTATCTCTAAACTTTTATAAATCATCTCTAAGTTCATAACCTTATATGTAATTGAACTAGTTATTTCCATAACGGTCTTAAAAATGAAATAACCTATTAGATCCCTTTCATCACTAATGATTAATTTAGCATATTGGACTTCTCTGCTGTTCTAAGTGTGTGTGTGTGTGTATTCCAATAACTACTTTTTAAACAATTGCTTCCAGTTTGTTAAATTGACAATGAAATATTAGACTTAGGTATAAACTTATTTAATTGCTCACGACCATTTTTTAATCCCATGTCCTTCCATTCTTGAATTATTTACTTGTACTGATTTCCCAGTCAGTACTGGATACATGATTGGCTAATTTTTTCTAATGCTGGACTGGGGATCCTTGCCTGTCTGAACACTATGCCCTCCTCATTCATCGATGATATTCAACCTTTGTTGACTGCCCATGCCTCGTTTTAGAATATGGCATTGTTTTTCATCATCAAAATTTATTTTTCTTGACTTAAAGTGCTTCCTTTTCATGACTGGCTGGTCTTTTCTAATAAGTGGATATTAATAAAGATTTTTCTTAACCTCTTCCTGCTTTTTGTAGTAATTCAACTTCACTGAGGAGTACATCTTCCCATTTCTCAGACTGGTTCCTACATTTGAAATGCTAAATAACTCCCACACTATTATTCTCCCTGTTTATTCCTGGAAGAGTGAGATCTTTATCTGATTAAAGACAGTCCCATCAGAGGTGCATGGCTCTCTGTCCAAAGGTCCAGAGGAAGAGAAAAGGAAAGATTTTTGCATCTAAAGGTTACATTTTGTCAGATTAGTGGTCTAGTTATCTGCGTGGCACAGTGGACCATGCAATAACTTGACTGAAAACTTCCTTTTTCATATTTATTAGGGTGGCCGGCACTAGCTGGGGTCCCAGCACTCTGACCCTTGTCAGGATCCTGGTGTGAGGCATCTCTTCTTCGCCTTGTTACTGAGACCTTGCAAACAGGGTTCCAGCCGTGTGAACCCTGGACCTGGCTCTCTGCCTTGAGGCCAGATCCCCCTTCCCCCCTCCCCCGCCCCTGGCCACATCTCCTCTTCCTGTGTCCTGGGCATCCCTCACTGCTATCAGTTATCTGGCTTCCACTGCGGGTTTCTTCCCTCTCCTCAACAGGCTGGCTCACCTTTCACACATGGTTGGTTAACCTTAAATCTTCCTTCTTGCACTTTATTTCTTGTTCAGTCGCTAAATCGTGTCTCTTTCCAGTCGCATGGAGTGCAGCATGACAGGCTTCTCTGTTTTCCACTATCTCCCAGAATCCACTGAAATTCATGTCGATTGAGTCGGTGATGCCATCCAACCATCTCATCCTCTGCCGCCCTTTTCTCCTTTTGCCCTCAATCTTTCCCAGCATCAGGGTCTTTTCCAGTGAGTTGGCTTTTAGCATCAAGTGGCCAGAGTCTTGGAACTTCTGCATCAGTCCTTCCAGTGAATAGTCAGGGTTGATTTCCTTTAGGATTGACTGATTCGATCTCCTTGCAGTCCAAGGGACTCTCAAGAGTCTTCTGCAGTACCACAATTTGAAAGCATCGATTCTTTGACCCTCAGCCTTCTTTATGGTCCAACTGTCTCATCCATACATGACTACTGGAAAAACTATAGCTTTGACTGTATGGGTCTTTGTTGGCAAAGTGATGTCTCTGCTTTTTGATATGCTGTCTAGGTTTGTTACAGCTTTCCTTCCAAGGAGCAAGTGTGTTTTCATTTCATGGTTGAAGTCACCATCCACAGTGATTTTGGAGCCCAGGAAAATAAAATCTGTCACTGCTTTCACTTTTTCCCTATTTGCCATGAAGTGATGGGCCCGGATGCCGGATCTTAATTTTTTGAATGTTGAGTTTTAAGTCAGCATTTTCACTCTCCTTTTTCACCCTCTTCATTAGTTCCTCTTATCTTTCTACCATTAGAGTGGCATCATCTGCATATCTGAGGTTGAGGTTGTTGATATTTGAAGAAAATCCTCAGTGTTTCTAGCCGGTGGAGGGCACTCTGCCCCCTTGTTCAGGTGTTTAGTCACCACAGTGGAAATTTAGGAGGAGCGCTCATGGCTTTGGGCCAGGGGAGAGCCTCAGCTCCTGGAGGAAGCCCGTGGGGACTTTGGGGGCACCTGGATACAAAAAGAGGCTGCGTTGTGGGAACAGTGGGCCTGGGAGTGGTGATTGAGTCTGTCTCTGTGGAGGTCTCTTTGCTCAGGACACTGGGTGGTGGGCAGGGGGGGAAGAACTTGGTTACCTAGAAGAACTTGGTTTGCATTTGAGCTTTACATATTTACCCATGGCCCAAGACAATTTCCTTATTTCTGAGGCTGTTTCCTCAACTGTGTAATGGGTAATATTAATCGGATTGTGCTCTTAGTTTATGGGGATTACATGAGGTGCTATAAGTTGCTTAAACTGAGCCTGACTGATGTATGTGGACCTTGAACAAACACCAGTCCCCTTATTTGAGTAAAGATGAGCTGGGAGGGGCAAAGCAGTTCTTCCCTCCTCTTCTTTCTCCCCTAGTATCTCTGTTCCCCTTTCACCCTTCAAGGTAACATCTTAGCCTCCCCCCACCCCCACTGTCCTCTGATTCTGGAAACTCTTTACTGTTCCAGCCTGTGGATTTGTCCCCTGCTTCCCTCTGGGGCCCACCCACATGTTCGTTTCTGCAACTCCCTCCCATCCAATCCATCTGAATGGACTGTCCTCCACGGAGCCGTTCACAAATCCACACGGCCTTTCCCTTCTCAAAAGATTATAGCATTTTATCACCTCCCTCCCCAGTCAGAACTCAGTGATTCATACATCCAGCTTTCCACGCAAGAGGTCTCCAGGATAAAAGTCCCCGTGTAGGGAGCACCGCTCTGGCTTCTGAGCCCCACGGAGCCGGAAAAACTGGGTAGCCAACAGAGAGGGGTCACACACTGGGAAGCCAAGCATGGTAGATTTACTAGGGTAATATCTGCAGGTGAGAAAACAGCACATACATACAGAAATCCATGGGCAGAGATATCGCCCGGCACTACAAACACCAAAGCAGCGGGGGCTCAGCAAGTGGCTTTGGAAAGTTCTCTTGAAAATCCAAGGGCAGCTTTGGTGCTCAGAGATTCAAACAGAAAACTGTACAAAACCAACCCATAAATATATATATATATATTATATTATATATATGTGTGTGTGTATATATATAAAATTGCAAAATAAAAGCCCAAGAAACTAGTCAATCTGCACACCAGTGGCTCAAAAAGTGTTAGCGTAAAGGCAAAACCCTTCGTGGGGAGGATGCACAATCCGGGGGCTGGCATTTCAGTAGCAGAAAGAATATTTACATGGAACCCCTATTTGAAACCTCACAATACTAGGAAAAGCTAAACACAGACCAGGCATGTACAAGGGGAGGACGATTGTCAGACAGACGTATCACCGAAACCACCCACAGCTTTAGGGAATACTGCGCTCCACCAGGGCCCCGTCACCCTGCCAGGCCAGCCAGGCTCAGGACTAGTCCTGCTCCCCTTCTCCCCGCACCGGGAGAGGGCTGGGACTCAGTGGTGTAGTGTAGTTTACAGAAGTTTAAAGGTGGAGCAGCCTGTGGAGATCAATCACCCACAAAGCAGGACTGATAGGCATGGGGTAGAGTTGAAATGTAGGGGTTGGGGTCCCCCACATATATTCCCATTTTAGGAAGGCTTTGATGTACTTAATGCAGCCCCGGCCTTGGTCCACTTATCTTCCTCCTTCTGGTTCACTATCAAAGAGAAGGTCTGGCCTTTGCATTCTCAGAATTATACAAGATTCTGGGGGAAAGAGATTAGGGCTTTTCTTGCTATTCTCCTGCCAACCCCCTGAAGGCCTCAAAACATTTTCTTCACACTGCTAAGAGAGAGGGGGTTTACCCATCACTGCTGCTTGGGAACAGTGGGTGAGAAATGTCGGGGGCTGACTATCTGGGGGCAGCCACTGGTGCTTCATGCCAGCTGTGCCCAAGTCCCTCCTCATGGCAGTAATGGTGACCACTCCTCCTCTGTCTTCAGACCCCAATGTCTCATAGTGATGACTCAACTTTGGGGGCAATCTTGAAGGCAAAGGTCACCAAATATCAATTTGGCAAAACTTCATACCACCTAAGTACAAACCAACACGAACCACAACTTCTACACTTCTAAGAAAACCCTAACTGAAGATTCTTCCTCATCATTCCTGAAAGGAGGAGATTCTTCCTCATCATAGACATCCTTTCCTGTCTATATGAAAATAATGCAAGGTGCTTTCTCAGGTCGAGAGGGACACCCCGCCTGAAACCCTCATGCCGAGTCCTGGGTAAGGTGGCTTCTCACTGCGGGAGGTGAAGGGGGATCGGTGTGCGTGGGTGACAGGTCTCTACCTGTGCACTCAGTTCTGGTAAAAAGGAGGTCACGTCCGTGCTTAGACAGGACATCTGGAGCTCGTCACTCTATGTGTGCTGTGCACATTTGTTCCTATTGTGGCGCCAGTGAGCACCAACGAGCACATTTCATTAGTCAGTTCAGGCCCCTGACACTCTAAAGCGCCCCTCCCAGAACAGATGTGGGGCTGTGGTGACATAACGTCCCTTCGGGTTTTGAACTGTGAGGATCCGTGTCCTTTCTGAGGAGGTGGAGAGCACAGATTTGTCCCCTCCTTCATTCCTTCAGGCTCTTTGAATGTTATCATCTTAGGCTTGGGCTCATGTGGTAGAGAAGACATAAAAGGACCTGCTCCCTCTGCGTTCAGAGAGACAGCTGCAAAGTACAGCCACCTCGAGGGTTGCCACTGACCCACACGAGTATCCTGGGGAAAGGCAGTAACTTTCTTCATTTGTTCAATAGACAAAAACTACATACTCCTGCCTGGAGCTACAGCATAAAATTTATACTAATGCAAAAGATGGCACAGAGGCTGAGGGTAGGCTATGTGTCTATCTGACCCTCTGCCTACCTCCGTGGAAAAATCCACCCTTCCTTTCCATCTTCTAGGCTTTCAGAAGTGAACTGTGCTGTTGGGTGAATGGTTCTCTCCAACCCACAGCGACTGGAGAAGTGGCCTCATGGCACTTCTCCCCGTGTTGACGGTAGAAGCCCTCTGTGATGACAGCCCTGAGCAACATGCATGACTGCCTTGGCCCATTCAGGAGTGACTGACGCACCCACTGGGCAGGAGGCAGAGGCTGGGCTCCATGGACATTCAGTGGTATAAGGGTGATGCTCTCCAGTGGGATTCTTACTGGACCAGGCTTCTTATCCAGCTCCCTCTCACCAAGTCCTTTAAAAGGAATTCGTCTGTCTACAGAAGAAGAACCCCGTCTTCTTTACAGGAGTGTTGAAGGAGGTTACTTTTATCTGTATAACCTGGCCAAAGTCAGACAGTGACTTGGGTCAGGTCTCAAGGCTCTTATGGAGCACAGATCTGGGCTGGTCTCTCCGCAGCGCTTTTTGCAAAGTTTCAGGAAAGTTTGCGCATGCTCTCACACATCACTGCTGGGTACCATCCCATGCACAGAGAGCCACTGGCGCCAAGCTTGCGTCTCTATAAGCATCTCTCTCTCTGCCTCCTCACTCCACACCTGCCTGTCTTCCCAAGGAAACAGGCTCAGAAACCGCTCCACTCCCCAATTCAGCATCCAGACCGCAGCTCATTTGTCTACACTTTCTCATCCTTTTCCACAGTATATCTACACTTTCCTGGAAGCTATCCTATGGCCTAACATTTCTGAGCTTCCCATGTGTACATTTTCTCCAGACAGATAACTGGTCAAAGTATTCAGCCAAACTTTTATTCAGAGCCAAAGAACACGTCCCTTCTTCTCACCCTAAGAGCCTGTGGTCTTGTTTGGACCCCACGCCTACTTCTGTAGCACTCAGAGCACGGCCTCTGAGCAGGGGGAGGAGAAAAGGACTGGGGGACTCGACGGCTCTCCTAGCAACTCTAGCCTGAGACAAAACAGAACCCCAAACTGCAGTGAGCATTAGCTCTTTGACGATCCCTTCTCCTCACTGTAAAGCTCTCATCAGATGCCTTCTCCAGAGAATTTCATGGGAATGAATTCTGCACTGCACGCTCACTATTTGCTATAAAGGTAGAGGCAGTGTAAGGTAGCTCACCACACCTGTTTCAGTGCTGATGTTTCAGAAAGGCCTCCTCATGGAGCCCTCCCATTCCTCCAGCACTGTCCCCTCCCCTCCACTCCGTTCTCCACTCAGCCACCAAAGGAATTTTTCTAAAACGCAGCCTGCTCTTGATCTCCCCTGACCACAGCCCTCAGCGGCTCCAGATGCTGTACATGAGGAAGTCTAGCTCCCCCACACCTACTACCTGTTTCCTTACAATCCACCCTGCCAAACCGTGAAGTGAAGCCCACCACCACCTCACACTGTCCGTCCCAGCAACGCTGAATCATTCCATGGACGCACCTGGCGCTCCAAACTTCCAGGCCTTTGCACACACACACTTCAATGATCACCAATGTCCTGCTCATCCTCTTGTCCTCCTGGAAAATTTCTCTTTGTTCTGAAAACCTAACTCAAGCATCACTCCTTGCAGGAAGGTTTCTCTGGCCTGAAAGATAGTAAATTGATGCCTCCTTAATGCCATCTCTACATCCTTGCCTATTCTGTAACATGCCTCCTAGACTTGGAGACCTCCTATGGGCAGGGACAGTCCTCAGGCCTGGCCTGTGACCCAAGCTCATGCATCATTTTTGAACACATGAAGAAAGAACAGATGGATGGATATGAGGTGGCCCCATGGCATAAACTCCTGCAAGGCACGTTCATCTAAATGAGGCCTTCCTGTTGTAAAGAGAATAGAATTTGTTGAAAGCAAAGAGTCAGTCGAGATTATTTCTGAGCTACAGTCACTCAAACACAAAAAGCTGCACCAGTGGCTGTGTCCATCCTACCTTGCTCTTAACACCACCTGCCCCTGACTGTTCTAGTCACAACGATTGTTTTCTTTTAATGTCAGCAGAATGCCTACCGCTGAGTGGATCCTTAACAAATATCAGGATGAATGGATGGATGTGAAATAGTTTTCTTTAAAAGGCATCAAAGGATTGGCTTTGAAAGGCATTTCCCACATCACAGACTTTTCTGACCTGGGTCGTCCATCACAAGACTTGACTCAGAAGCAAAACAGAGAGAGGAATCTGGGCAGCAGTTAGGAATCTGTTCTAGGGACACCCAGTATGGGGCTTTCTTTAGTAATGTGTCAGTTTCATTTCTTCGCCCCATCCTTACCAACTATGGATGGTACTCCTGGCCCCAACCAGAAGGCTCTGGCCTCTCCTTTGTCAGAAGTCCACACTGGCCCAGCCACAGCCCACAGTCACCAGGAACTTACTGTGCACTGAGGGGGGAAAAGGTGGGTGGACTCCCACCTTCACTTATGCAGTGGACAACCAGTTGCAGAAACAAAACAGTCCTGGACTAAAAGTTTTCTGATCATCACAGCTGCTAAGTGCAAAGGTTCTGACTCTGACAGACCTGGATTCAATCCAGGCTCTGGCTTTTTCTAGCCAAGTCACTGGAACAAGTCAATTAGCTTTTGGGGGGCTCAGTTTTCATACCCATAAAATGGGAATAATCTGACCCACATCACAGTACTGTCTCAAGAGTTAAAGGATATAGTGTATGTGAAGCCTGCATAGTGTGTGTGTATAGGAAGTGTGTGTGAGTGTGTGTATATAGGAAGTGCTCAAAAGCAGAAAACTATGATTAAGAACTTTCAAAAATACTTTGACAATATTCAGGACAGAAAGGGAAAATATTCTTTGAAGACACTGTGCTTAAAAGAGAATGGATTGTCTATTTTTCAGGAGCCAACAATGCTCATAGATCAATGTCCCGCAGAAAGGTATGAAAGGATAGTGATGGCATTTAAAAAACAGCTGTGGCTCTTACAGGCCCTAGGATGGATGAACAGACAGTAACAAGGCGAGGGGCACCCAAGCCTTTCTCTGAAAGCTGATCCAAGAGGATTAATTCTGAAGAGCTCACCTCATTCTCCTCTGCTGGACCCATAATCCAGAGGAGCCAAGGTCAAGGGGCCAAGGGTAAGATGCCAGTTCCAGGCTATGAGCCAGGGTTTCTAGGTTTGAAGGAAAGTCAGGGGACCCCTAATGTTGGACCGGAGGCAGACCAGACAAGTAGTGTTGCTCAAATGTCAGGAATGCTGCAAAGGCGTGACACATCCACACTGCCCTGATCCTCCTTGTACAACCCAAAGCTAACAGAGGATCAAAATTTCCCCAAATTTCAGCCCTGAGCATGAGACGAATTTTTTTCTAAGCTAAATTTGGTTTTCGTTTTCAAGCGCCTGAGATGCACAATTCAAATGTGTTAAGTCCCTGGCTTCTTATATTGATCAAACCATCCCCCGCTTTGTGGCTGACCTGGCTGCCCTCATGCCTGCCCACTCTTAAAACTGTTCCAGCCATCATTCCAGAGGTTCCATGAAGAAAGCTCAAGGTTAGTGGTTGGGGAAGCACAAGCTAAGCCATCAGCCCTTGGGAACAGGGATTAACTTCTGGTTGAGGGGACAGGTCCATTTGTCTGGGTACTGTGAGCAGCAGGGCCATTACCCTACAGGAAAGAGAAGAGAGATTTCTAAATATAGTGATAGCTCCATCAGCAAGAGACTGGGTTCCCGCAAGGACAAGGACCTTGCTCAAGGAAGCCTCAGCCTGTCTGAATGGGGCCTAGTTGGTGAGAGCTGGCAGCCAGCTTTGGCCCCTTGCCCTGGGCTCAGATCAGGGGCAGCATCCTTGTGAGCGTGGCCCACAACTAGGCAGTGTTGTGTCTGGAAGGAGCCAGGAGACGTGAATTCTAGTGCGAGCTCTGCCTTGACCTAGCTGAGTGACCTTGGGAAAGTCACCTGACTTCTGTGGGGCAGAGGAACAATGAGGGGCTGGGGGGGACAATCTCTAAGTTTCCCATCAGAGTGTGATCCAGGGCCTACTCGACCCCTCCTCGGCCCCACGCTTCCGGGGTCAGAGATGGGAGAAGGCGGGACAGGGGTAGGGGAGACACAAATGGGAGCCCCAGGGGACTGCGAATCAGGACTCCACTTTCTCCTTCTTTTTGCTCTTCTTCAGGAAGGATGGGGTACGGAATTTCTTCTTCTTCTTTGAGGGAGACTTGGAAGGCGAGCCCTCTGGGGACATGGGGCCGCTGGTGACAGACTCGGTCTTGTCCTTGGAGGTGTCCACATCCGTGTCAGCACTGGTGGTCATCTGGCTGAGGCCTTTGCTGAGGGTGTCCTCCACCGTCTGCTCGTCCTCTCTCCCGTTGACCACCACTCCTTCCGGCTGCGTCACGTCCGGCTCTGTGGTGACTTCGCTCGTTTCCGTCAGTTTAGCCTCTTCTAGAAAAAGATCCAAACACATGACCCATTAGATTTCATTCAGTCAAGAGCTTCTGTCTGGGGCTAACAGAACCATTTCCAGGCAATTCTATATAGGAAATCTAGAGCCAAGAGTGTCAGGCTGATGTTGTCAGGGGAGGGCTCTCTCCCAGACAGTAGAGAACAGGCCCTTGGTGGGCTAGGGACTCTGGGCTCTTGTCTACAAATGTAAATGGGTCATGATGTCCAAACATGGCAGCAACCCAGCAAGGGCCCAGGTGGGAGCTTTCCTTGGTATGGACAGAATGAGGAAACAGACCCGGGCAACAGAGAGGCTGGACAGCTCAGGGGAGGTGTCCAAGAACTGTCACTGGTTCAGTTTCACCAGTAAAAATAGGAAAATGACATTTTTCATACCCACTTCATTTCCCACACCAGTGAGGAACTTTAAAAATGGACAGTATCTTCCCAGTAGGCCGAGCAGGGCAGGCAGAGCGAGGATGGGATTCCCTGAGTGGCCCAGACCCTACAGACTGCCACTCGTTCAAGGCCAGAAATAGAACCCTCCAACAGCCCCTCCTCCTCCTTCCCACTCTCACCCCACCCTGCTTCCCACGCAAGTTCTGAAGTGCATGGGCGGGGAGGGAGGAAGGAAGACTCTATAACTACAGACTTGGAAAAGTAGAAGGGAATGTGAAGATCATCTCGCTCCTCCCCATTTTACCGATGGGAAAATTGAGTAAAGTACTAAAAGGGGACAGACTGCAGCCTCCTGCTGTCCCAGCTTAGTGCCTTTATACTGTGTGAAACTG
Organism: Bos indicus x Bos taurus; assembly: GCF_003369695.1. Taxonomy (NCBI): domain Eukaryota; kingdom Metazoa; phylum Chordata; class Mammalia; order Artiodactyla; family Bovidae; genus Bos; species Bos indicus x Bos taurus. Next base: position 13,669,267 of record NC_040086.1, on the reverse strand, counting down.
AGACGTGTGAGTGTACCTGTGTGTGAGAGTGCATGTGTGTGAGTGCACACCTGTGTATGTGTGCACATGTGTGATGGTGACTGGATGTTAATGTGCATGTGTGTGCATGTGTGTGAGTGTACACTTCAGTAAGTGTGCAAGTGTGTGTGAGAGTGCACATGTGTGCATGTGCATTATGCATGTGTGCACATGTGTCTGTATGTGAGTGCATGAGTGCTTGTGTGTGCATGTGTGCATGTGTGAAATGTGCACATGTGTGCATGTACGAGTATACACATGTGTGAGTGTGCACATATGAGTGAATATGTGTATCTGTGTCAGTGTGCACATGTATGCGTGTAAGTGCACACCTATATGTGTGTGTGTGTGCATGAGTGCACATTTGTGATTGTGACTGGGTGTTAGTATGCATGTGTCTGCACTTCTGTGAGTGTGCAAGTGTGTGTGCGTGAGAGTGCATGTGTATATGCATTATGCATGTGTGTGCACATGTCTATACCTGAGTGCACACGAGTGCTTGTGTGTGCATGAGTGTGCATGTATACATGTGAAAGTGCATGTGTGTGAGTATGCACATATGTGTGAGCATGTGTATCTAAGTGTGTGAGTGTGCACATGGTATGCATGTGTGAGTGTGCATGTGTTGAACACATGTGTACATGTTCATGTGTATGAGTGTATGTGTGTGAATGCGCATGTGAGTGTGCATGTGTGTAACTGGGAGGGATAGCTAGGGAAGGTGGGGCTGGTCATTTACAGAGTGGGACAAAACAGAAATCTTGGGAAAGGGCTAGGGTTCTTTTCAGGGTAAAGACTGAAGAAATTTCTGGTTACATGGAAGAGCAGGGTAAATTTGGGAACAGTTAGAATGGGCTAATTTAACTCTCTGGGCAAACCAATGTCTTCTCCAACAACTCCTGAGGACTGTCTTCTCTTAGTACTGAGGGCCTTGGCCCTGGCTCCCATCTTCCTACTGTGTGGCTCGCATCCTGCCATCACCCACCTACCAAGCCCTCTAAAGCCCTTGACTCTTATGGCCCTTATGGTCTGCTCTCCCCCCATGCATTCCCATGGTCATCACTGGCCATTCTCTTGAACACAGGAAAGCAGTCCAGACACAACCTTCCCCCTGACGGCTCTCCTCTCCTCACCTGCTTTTGGCCTCATCAACCCTCTGTCCCTGGACCTCTCTCTGCCTTCACAGCCTGTTTCCCTCTGCCTGGACTGCCCTTCTCTATCTTCTCCATGTCCCCAACCTTCACCCACACAATGAATCAGCTTGAGTCTTACCCTCCCCTTAAACTCTTTCCTGATCCCGTCCCTCCTTCCAGGTAGAATGTGTCGCTCCTTTTGGCCCCTATTGTACAAATTTCCATCACAGAAATATACAACAATCACTTCTTTTTAATGTCTATCCCTTCCCTCAAAACTGAAATAAATTAGACAAGACTGTGTTTAATTATCTATGTAACTAGCTCATAGGAGGTATTCAAAAAGTGATTGTGGAATCCATGAATGGTTGAATGCATCAGCAAACAAATGAACATGTGAATGGTTTTATTCCAACCAAGCCAACACCACACATTGTCATCTTTCTTACTTGTCACAGCCTGAGCCAACCATGTAAACAAAGAGCAGGCTGTGTGCTGGCCTTTACCTCTTGAACCTCTTCCTCTGTCCCCACTCTCAATCCCCTGGACTTCTGTTCCTTTCATGGCCCCTCACTGAGGTGACCCATGAGGTCATGTTTCTCAAGTCTCACCCTCTCAGATGACTTTGTTACTTGCTTTCTAGCTCCATGAACACAACTGTGGATTAGAGGGCTCTCCATTTCTGTCCATGTGCTACTTCTTGCCCTGGTGGTAACAGGCAGCCTCACTCCAACAGCACCATTCATCCCTGCCCACCCCAGCAGCCTCATCCACAGCCACAGGCTCTGCTGTGTCTTGCTTTAGGAGCACACACCCAGGTACTTCTTCCCTATCCAGAAAATGAGACCATGCTGAGTATACTGCCAGAATTTCTCATGCTGGCAGTATACAGAGCTTTCTCATGATGAATTTCTCGGGGAGCAGCAGAATCACAAAGTGGGTCGGGAGGCAAAAGGCCTTGGAGAAGTCAGGTTCCAAATTAAGGTCATCACTCCCTCAACTGGAGGAAACCAAAAACACTGAAGGGTGTGGCTGGCCAAGAGAAGGGGAGGCAGAACAGGGCTCTAGAAATACTTATTGGGCCCCAGTAATAAAAGCATCAAGGACCAGCTCTGAGAGTCCAGATCCCTCCTCTGCTAAAAGCCCAAAACAGGTAAGATCAGAACTTGATGAGTCTTCAGCTATTTGAAGACCAGGCTGGGAAGAGCCCCAGCAACTAGAAGCAGATAGAAACTCACCTTCTCACATCCCCTAAGGAGAATCACTGGCTTTCTCTCCTAGATGGGGCACTTGGAGCTCTGGGAGTAGGAGACAGATGTGGGAGTGGGTGGAATGAAGTAGAGGCTGGAAAAGGGGGTTGTCTATCCAAGGATGGTGGTCAGGAAGCAGGAGGAAGAGGAAAGGGAGTAGGGAGAGTGCTCTTTCTCTTTCAGAGAAAGACTGGGCTTGGCAGGCAGGGATAATATCTACACCCTCATGGGCTGGAAAGAGCTGAAAGGCCTGCAGAGGCTGGAGGAGGAAGAAAGGTGCTTTGGGAGGGGGATGCCAAGCTTGTTTGGGTACTTACCTCTCAGAGTGGATTTCTCACTTTCCCTCAACATCCAAACACTTGTCTCTCAGTCCTCCAGTGTCCCCTCCCGGAAATGCCCACTCCCTGGAAAGCTCACTCTACTCTTGTCTGCCAGTCCAAGCATATATCTCCCCATGGTCTGGTTCAAGCCTCCCTTGACATTTGACAATGATCTTGCTCTTTTCTAAACCTACTACCAATATATTAATTTTATACTTGAGTGTGGCCCCCTCCCACACTGAGTAGGGGATGGCCCTGTGACTTGGAGGAAGCAACAGAATGCAGAGGAAGTGCCACTAGAGGAAATGCCATTAAAGGAAGTGCCACTAACCAGCCTCAGGCTGAAGAATTAAGAAGGCCTAGCAGCTTCTGTTAGCTTCTGTTTGGGGAGCCCTGAGGCACCATGTATAAAGTCCAACGACCTTGATGGGAAGGTAGATGGAGAGGCCACATGAAGAGTACCTACAATCACATGGAGAGAGACAGAGACAGGCAGACAAAGAGGCCCAGCCATTCCACTGTCCCAGCTGAGCCCAGCCTTCCAGCCACTCCAGCCAAGGCACCTGACATATGAGTGCATTATCTTGGAAATTCTAGTTCAGTCAGGCACCCGGATGACTGCAGCCCCAGCTGACAATAGTGGAGCAGAAGAACCATCCCGCTGAGCCTAGTCAACCCACAGAAGAACTAATTTCCATAAACCGGTTCTCATTAAGTGCTATGATTTAATAATTATCTACTGCTACATAACAAACCACCCCAAAACTTAGTGACTTAAAACAGCAAGCACTATAGTATCTCTCACCACCCTGGGAACACAGTACACAGTGAGAGCTCATTTATGAAAACACAGGACCGGATCCCATTATATTTAGGAGCTCCTTTTATCCTGATAACGATGCTGTGAATTAGGAAAGGCAAGGATTCATGTTAGTTCCCCATTCTTTAGTGTTTTTAAGTAACTTATTTGAGATGGCTAAATTAGTCAGTGACAGGGCTGATCTTCTAATGTCAAATGGATGGCTATTTCTTTGCGGGGATAGCCAGTGCTCCTGGGGGGATGGAGTTTGCAGGGCAGGGACAGTCAGGAGCTGGTCAAAGAGAAGGTGATGACAGAGATGGCAGAGGTGAGGAAGGAGGATTTGAAAGCCTCTTTCAGAGACGCTGAGTGGTAGGAGTCAAGGAGACAGAGGAAGAGTGATGGTGAGGTGATTTAGCACAAGAGGATTTGAGAGTATGGAGACAGATGGAGAAAAAGCCATTCCTGACCCAGTAGCTGAGCTACACGTGAAAGTGCAGATGCTGCTTGGAGTGTTTGCCCTGTCACCCTGAGAAGCTGGGCCAGCCATCGGGCAGCATGGCCAAGCCACCCAGCCCCACCTCACAACAGTCACCCTAGACAGCTCCAACTGGGCCTCATCACATGAGGTCGGCTCCAAAGAGGTCCACATTCCCCAACTCTATTTCAGGAAGTCTCTTCTAACAACTCAACTGGGGTGTGCCTCTCCATGGAGCACAGATTTGGGTCAAAGAAAAGCAGGAATTCAGCCAGTGGGAAAGCAGTGATCCCACCCCTTACATCCTCCTCCTCCTGTCCTCTGTCCCACTGGACAGCAAAAATTGCTCTAAGGGGCTCCCAAGAGCTGAAATGGAAGCCTCCTCTCAGTGGCATTGCCTTCCTGCAGTTGGCTGCAAGGATGCTGCAGACAGCAGTCAGGCTGGGTGCTCTATGCATCCAGATCTGGCGGTTGTGCCCCAAGGTCATTCAGGCTCTGGCCTCCAGCCCTAGAAGACATCATGGGCTCCTTAGATGGGCCCATGCATTAGGAATGGGCTGCACATGTGCTCCTGAAGCCACAGGAACTGCCAGAGGGGAGTACCCAGCAGCTGGTCCCACAGTTCATTCACTGTGGGGGCTTGTTGCTTGTGGGTGGTGTGCCCTGTGTGAATACAAGAGTGTTTGTGCATGAGTACATCTATCTTAGATGGAGCCTAGTCCATGTACAGCACATGTGGAATTGGTCATGGCATTTATAGTCAGGAAACCTCCCAAAGGCAAGGTTGTGAACTGCAAATTAAAAATTGAGGAGAAATCTATTTCCTTTGCAATACTCCTCCCTCCCCACATTGCGAGTGTTGGAGTAAGTTAGTAAACAGCATCCCTATACTTCTGACAGAGACAGGTATTCAGAATCAGAGGAAACTCCTTTGATGAAGGCACAAATGGGAAGAGGAAGGAAAACACTGCATACAGGCTGACAGCACCATGATGAGACAGATGGACACAGTCATGGGACATCCACTCAGGCTCTGGCCTCAAGCAGATGGGTTTCCTCTGGCAGCGCTAGGCCTGTGGTCAAGGCAGCAACTCAAAGAAGGAGCTCAGGACTGCGGTATGCAAGCAGCATCCACATGTCTGGCCATTCTACCCAGGAAGGGGAAGGTTCCATCAGGCCACCCAGCTGGTACCATCTGCATGGGGTCCAGGCCTCCCTGGTGAGGGCCCCGGGGGACCCAGGGGAGGAGCATTCATTCCCCACAGTGATTCCAGAAGCTCATTAAAGACACTTTCATGATCTGGGAGGTGTGGACGGTATTATTCAGCTCAGTTCACTCACTCAGTCGTGTCCGACTCTTTGCGACCCCATGAACCACAGCACGCCAGACTTCCCTATCCATCACCAACTCCTGGAGTTCACCCAAACCCAAGTCCATTGAATCAGTGATGTCATCCAACCATCTCATCCTCTGTCGTCCCCTTCTCCTCCTGCCCTCAATCTTTCCCAGCATCAGGGTCTTTTCAAATGAATCAGCTCTTCGCATCAGTTGGCCAAAGTATAGGAGTTTCAGCTTCAGCATCAGTCCTTCCAATGAAAATTCAGGACTGATTTCCTTTAGGATGGACTGGTTGGATCTCCTTGCAGTCCAAGGGACTCTCAAGAGTCTTCTCCAACACCACAGTTCAAAAGCATCAATTCTTCAGGGCTCAACTTTCTTTATAGTCCAACTCTCACATCCACACATGACCACTGGGAAAACCATAGCCTTGACTAGACGGACCTTTGTTGGCAAAGTAATGTCTCTGCTTTTCAATATGCTATCTAGGTTGGTCATAACTTTCCTTCCAAGGAGTAAGTGTCTTTTAACTTCATGGCTGCAATCACTATCTGCAGTGATTTTGGAGCCCAGAAAAATAAAGTCAGCCACTGTTTCCACTGTTTCCCCATCTATTCGCCATGAAGTAATGAGACCAGATGCCATGATCTTCGTTTTCTGAATGTTGAGCTTTAAGCCAACTTTTTCACTCTCCTCTTTCATCTTCATCAAGAGGCTTTTTAGTTCCTCTTCACTTTCTGCCATAAGGGTGGTGTCATCTGCATATCTGAGGTTATTGACATATCTCCCGGCATTCTTGATTCCAGCCTGTGCTTCCTCCAGCCCAGCGTTTCTCATGATGTACTCTACATATAAGTTAAATAAGCAGGGTGACAATATACAGCCTTGACGTACTCCTTTTCCTATTTGGAACCAGTCTGTTGTCCCATGTCCAGTTCTAACTGTTGATTCCTGATCTGCATATAGGTTTCTCAAGAGGCAGGTCAGGTGGTCTGGTACGCCCATCTCTTGAAGAATTTTCCACAGTTTATTGTGATCCACACAGTCAAAGGCTTTGGCATAGTCAATACAGCAGAAATAGATGTTTTTCTGGAACTCTCTTGCTTTTTCCATGATTCAGGGAATGTTGGAAATTTGATTTCTAGTTCCTCTGCCTTTTCTAAAACCACCTTGAACATCTGGAAGTTCACAGTTCACGTATTGCTGAAGCCTGGCTTGGAGAATTTTGATCATTACTTTACTAGCATGTGAGATGAGTGCAATTGTGTGGTAGTTTGAGCATTCTTTGGCATTGCCTTTCTTTGGGATTGGAATGAAAACTGACCTTTTCCAGTCCTGTGGCCACTGCTGAGTTTTCCCAATTTGCTGGCATATTGAGTGCAGCACTTTCACAGCATCATCTTTCCAGATTTGAAATAGCTCAACTGGAATCCCATCACCTCCACTAGCTTTGTTCATAGTAATGCTTCCTAAGGCCCATTTGACTTCACATTCCAGGATGTCTGGCTCTAGGTCAGTGATCACACCATCGTGATTATCCGGGTTGTGAAGATCTTTTTTGTACAGTTCTTCTGTGTATTCTTGCCACCTCTTCTTAATATCTTCTGCTTCTGTTAGGTCCCTACCATTTCTGTCCTTTATTGAGCCAATCTTTGCATGAAATGTTCCCTTGCTATCTCTAATTTTCTTGAAGAGATCTCTAGTCTTTCCCATTCTGTTGTTTTCCTCTATTTCTTTGCATTGATCACTGAGGAAGGCTTTCTTATCTCTCCTTGCTATTCTTTGGAACTCTGCATTCAAATGGGTATATCTTTCCTTTTCTCCTTTGGGTTTTTAGGGTTAATCTTAGGGTTCAGTTCAGTTCAGTTCAGTCACTCAGTAGTGTCCGACTCTTTGCGACCCCATGAATCGCAGCATGCCAGGCCTCCCTGTCCATCACCATCTCCCAGAGTTCACTCAAACTCACGTCCATCGAGTCGGTGATGCCATCCAGCCATCTCATCCTCTGTCGTCCCCTCTTCCTCCTGCCCCCAATCCCTCCCAGCATCAGAGTCTTCTCCAATGAGTCAACTCTTCGCATGAGGTGGCCAAAGTACTGGAGTTTCAGCTTTAGCATCATTCCTTCCAAAGAACACCCAGGGCGGATCTCCTGTTTTCAACCTGGGCTATGTATTAGACTCATCTGGAAAGAGATCTTATCACTTTAGGCTGCACTCCTCTGCCCCCACTCCTAGACCACTGAACTCAGAATCACTGGGGTAGGACCCTGGCAGGTGTCAGGAACTGTAAAGCTCCCCAGGTGATTCCAATGCACAGTCACAGTTGACAGCGACATCATCAGCCTTACCTGGGAGCTTGCTGGATATGCAGGGTCTCAGGTCCCACCCCAGACTTACTGCATCTTAATTTTAACATTTTAATCTTCACTTTAACCAGATGCCTAAGTGATCCCTGTGCACAGTAGAATCTAAGCACTGGGCTATTGCATCTAGAAAGGCCCACCAGCCAGTCTGGCCTGAGTTGAAGACGAGGAGGCTATGGGCCAATCATTAATGTACTCAGCATTGCTTAGACCGGGCTATACCCATAAGGTGTATTGTCACAGCCTGTGAATGGAACAGGCTTAAAACTGGCAACCTCTATTTCAGGATCCCTAGAAATAGCAGAGGGGAAGGAGTTTCTGGTAGGAGGGCAGCATGTGTCAAAAGGTAGAGGCGCTGCAGTGCACAACTCCATGTAGACCCCTTTCTCGGTCTGTGGAGGTGCCTCCTCCCTGCCAGCGAGCGCTTCAGCTCAACTCACCATCCACAGATTTGGAGGGAGAGCCCACAGGGCTCTTTGGCTCGGACTTGGCTGGGCTCTGAGCTGGAGAAGCAGGTGCAGACTTCACAGGGGAGCCGGGTTCCTCTGGGACCGGCTCCTTCTCTCCTGAAAACACAGAAAACCAACAGAGGTCAGGCAGAGGAGATATGGGCAGATAAAGTGCTTTAAGGCAATGCTTTCTTCTACTTGGTCCTTATTTCTCCTAACTGGAATCACCTGCTTCCCCATCCCCCCACCCCCACACACACTTTTTAAAACGTCTGCTACACTCTGAGCGAGGCAAATGGGAGGAGTCAGAGTCTGGTTCTGTTTCCTCCATCAAATCACATCCTCGGATGGATTATATTACCCCTGATGTGGATGCAAGACTGCAGGGGAATTCCCGCCCACTATGTGTATGCAGCTCATATACTATTTATATAACTTACGTGTTCAGTCCAAACAACCTCTAGAGACAAAAAGCACTATATTTTTCCATCTACTTCCTCGACTGGCACGTGAGAACTCCAAGCAAGCTGGCAAGGGTTCTTCCAGTGCCTTTGTGCCCAGGAAGATGGCTGACTTTGGGTGGGGAAGGGGGACGTGGAAGAAGGTCCTTCCCTGAGGGAATAAAAGCCTTTGATACCATGCAGGGGCCTGTGGGACTCCTGGGCACAAGGCCTCTCTGTCCCCCATTTCTTTGACTATAGGAAGCTACCTTCATTCAACCTCCATGATCTTCCCTGAGTTCCAATGGGGAGATTCAAGCTGTTGTTAATTATCAAAGGGACAGGAGGTCCCTTTCTCCCAAGGGAGAAACAAACAGCAAGAGCAGCCTTGGGGCAAGGCCCATCAGAGGATACACACAACCATATCTTTGAGCTATTTTGCAGATACTGAAATGCCCTCCAAGTGGAAGAAGGTAATGATTAATAATGATATGCTGCCCACAAGCATGCAGATCCCAGATCAGTTGGAACCGAAGACTAACGATGCTGACTCCAACTTACCACACCACCAACCCATCCAAAGAATGTCCATGAGCTGATCATGCCCTCTTTGGACAATTAATACAAAATTTCTCACTATCTTCCCCAAGTTGGAACACACGGTTGTGACCGCATTAGCCCACTGCTGCCCCCTTGGCCTGGCCAAACAGTAAAGCTATTCCTATCTACTTCACCCAAAACTCTGTCTCTGAGATTTGATTCTGCACTGGTGCAGAGAGAAGCTGAGCTTTCAGCATCATCTTGTCTGGTGGACAAAATCAAGAGCTAAGTCCTGTGTCTCAGACCCCAAGTGCATCTAGAGCAAAGAGAAGGGACAGATCATGAGGGAAACAGAGAAGGCTTCCTAGATGGAGAGAAGTTTGCCATGGAGCCTGAAGTGTAGACAATATTGAATAAGGTAGCCAAGAAGGGAAACTCTGCCAGGAAGGGACAAAGGCATGAACAAGCTCTCAAGAGTCAGCATGGAGAGATGGGCTTGACTGAAATTCTGACATAAAGGCCTTGGCTGCTGACAGTTCTGATTTCCAGGTTTATACCAAACCAGATCCATTAACAACAGTGATCACTATAATAATGATCATATTATTATAACTAACATTTGTCTGGTGCTTACTGACCTAGGCCATATTTATATGGTGCTACTCTAAGTAAGCACCACACAGATTAACTTCTTCTTCCCAGGTGAGAGCATCAGTGGGGTCATGGCAGCACCATGTAACCACTGCCAGGCACGAGCCATGAGGGGCATTATTGGGGATAACAGTATTATGCTCATAAGAATATTGTTTGGTGATGAGGCAGGAAGGCCAAATTGAAGACATGAGAGAGAAGAGACACAGAGAAGCAAATGAAGATTGAAAACAAAGCAAAGAAGCCTGGATGGAGCCCTGGGGGCTCTGGTGGGCAGGAAGGAGTGGGTCCTGCTGCTTGGGGGGCGCGGCAGGGGGTAGTGACGGCCTCAGTTGCTCTGCTGCCTTCCCAGTGCCCCACGCTCTCCCCTCCCTCCCGCAGGTCCTGAAGCACTGACCCCCCACCAGGGTTATTTACCCTCCAGTTCCAGCTTCTTCCTCTCCACCTCCTTCTTGTACTCCTCCAGCTCCTGGTCCGTGAGTTGGCTGAAGGGGTTGGGTGCCATCTCCTCGGATTCGTCTTTGGCATCCGCCTGGCCCTGGGACATCAGCTGGCTGTCTGTGGACTGAAAGTTAATCACAGAGCGTGTTGCCCTCTGAACGCCGCGCTCGGGGCCCAGGCCTCAGCTTCCTTTCAGACTCATGTGGCTGCCCCTGGTCTTGCTAGGGACAGCGTGACAAGCAGCTCCTTAGCAATAGCTCAGGGCCTTGGATGAATGCAGGGGTACCTCCCTCTGCCCCGGAAATAAAATCAAAGGCTGCTCCCAAGGAGAAGGAAGATGCACCTTTATTGCAATCTCTCCTGTGGACACTTGCAAGCTGTCACTATGCAAATACAGTCAGTGGCCCACAGTCAGCCAGCCAAAACCCAGCAAGCAAAGCGTTGGCTCAACCAACTTCAAGCCAGCCACTCCCCACCCACCACCCCTCCTCTCCCAGCAGCAGGACAAGCCACATAGCACACAGCAGTAAGTCATATGCAAAACACACAATGACTCCAGCATTCTCAGTCCAAACTGTTATTTCTGTTGTGCACACAGTCATAAATTCAAGGAAGTTAAGGTCTTGAATCTTGGATCTTCAACCTGCCTGCTCTGCAGGTCCCCGCAGGGACATTGGCAAAATCACTGTGTTTCACCACCTCTGGGGAGCCCCTGGCTCTGGAGAGCTCACCGCTGGGCCTTGTGTGAGCTCCAGGAATCCTTTGACCCCTCTCGCCCAGGACAGGGACTAATATTCAGACCCCACAGCCCTTTATCCCTTTATCCTAACTCAGCATCCTCCCTTGGCCTTTGGGGATACAGTGCTCTGGAGCTGAGGAGCCAAAGAAAGTGAAGCCCAAGGAAGGTGAGCCAGAGCAGCTGGCCCACATCACGCACTCCGGGCCATCTGTTTCTGGCCCATCAGGTATTCTGATGATGGGCCCTGGGCTTCTCTCAAAAGAAGGGCAGCACTGGGCCCATCAATTACGGGGTTCACAAGAGAGTCCAACAAGATCCCAAGAAGAGGGACTCCAAGGAGAGCACTCGGTATAAACAGCAGAGTTTTCAATAATTTTGCTCATTGTATTGAACTCTCATCTCCCCCCAATATCATGGGGCAGGTATGACTATCCTTGATGCTGTAGCACATTTGATGTCCCTCCTCTTGGCTGAGCTGGGGTGGGGCGGAGGGGATGGCATGACCTTCACACTTCCCTTGCCAATGGGCACCCATCTTGTGAGTTGCAGCCCCATGTGCAATCATGACATTAGTTTGCTCTGCAGAGAGGAATGGTCCCTGAATCCTCCACACACCCGGCCCGGCCCTTACTGCTAAGGAAGATGCCACTGTGACTTTGCAATGAGCAGCAATGATTTCCAACACAAGCCAGAACTCTGACCTTTACCCCTTTCACTAAGCACTACACAAACACTGTTCTATCTCAAGCATGGAAACAACTTTGTATTTTCTAACTCCATGTGGGTTTTGTAGGCAACTCACTGGCCCTCCCCCTCCCGCAGAGCACCCGTCCTTATATACACGTCTGCCCTCTGAGAGCACGTGGGCATCCTCTCAGAGGTATGGCCTGATGATGCCATATTCAAGCACAGAGGACAGAACCATTTGGAGCAGGCAGCTGTAGAGCCGCTGAGAGCGGCCAGCCACGCTCCTGCGAGCCCACCCTGCGGAGCACCGGCAGAGGGCAGACGGGAGTTCCACAGAGGAACCAGGGAAGCCGTATCACTCCGGCGGGTGGGCGGATTGGGCTGCTCCCCCACCCCTCTCCCGGCCTTCCTGGGGCCCACAGCGGGCGATAAGACACTGTCCTCAGTCCTCACAGCATCCATTTTGCAGCAAAAGCACCAGCGCCCAAGAGCACAGGGAAAGGTGGGCATATGTGAGCTCAGGGGTCCTGCCGCCCAGCCCCAGGCACTGCAGACCCAGAAGGCAAACTCGTTCCCCCTGCAGGCGGGGGCAGCATCTCCTGTACCGGGCTTCGGCTCTTCTCTGCGATGACGCTTGCCAGCAGCTGGGACTGGGGCCCTGCCGACTTCACATCCTGTCGGTTTTGTTCTCGAATCTGTGTGGAAAGGGAGGGGAGAGTGAGCTAGCAGTCCAGAAGCAGGGCGTACTTAATAGGCCGCCCAGTGTGGTGTGAACATAACACAGTAACACATCACGTCCACTCTGAGACAGTCTCCATGGCTGTTCCAGGGAATGAGTAGTTGATGTAAAACACCAGATTCTCATGAACTCTAAGAAGGTCATTGTAAGAGATGAAGAGGCATGGTAGATCCTTGAGGGGGATTCTCAATTTTCAATATTCCTATAAAATCCCTGAGGAATTGGTTTAAACTACAGATTTCTGGGGGAGGGGGACACCTCATATATGTTAAATCTCAAACCCGTGGGAGGAGGGTTGGGGGTAAGCCAGAAATCTGCATTTCAGAGGCGCACACATTGAAACACTGCTCTGAGAGCATGCCTAACCTACTGGAGGTGGTTCTGTTACAATTTAGGTATTTAAAGTAACATGAAGAAAATAAGTGAGGGAACTGTAAAGCCAAGGTAGAGAAATAAATATAAAGGATTTTGCAATTTTGAAAATGAGCCAAAGGGAAACAGCATAAAATTTGTAAAAATTCAATTTGGGGGCCTCTTAGACACATCTACTGTCTGAAGCTAGCAGCCCTCTCTTAGATGTTTACACACGATGAAAAAACCACAGCACTTAGCACTGTGCCTGGAACATGGCCAATAAATGATACCTTCTTTCCCATGTGGGCTTCTCTGGTGGCTCAGATGGTAAAGAATCTGCCTGCAATGCAGGAGACCTGGGTTCAATCCCTGGGTCAGGAAGATCCCTTGGAGAAGGGAATGGCAATCCACTCCAGGATTCTTACCTGGAGAATTCCATGAATAGAGGAAGCTGGTGGGCCAGAGTCCATGGGGTCACAAAGAATTGGACATGACCTGAGCGACTAATGCTTTCTTTTCTTCTTTCCCATAAGAGGCACCTGGGGAAAGTTGTGCACATCCTGCGGACACCCCCCCCTTACACCCTTGCGGACGCCCCCTCCTTACACCCTTGCGGGAGAAGAGTGGGAGGCAGTTAGCTACACCTCACCTTGTTGCGCATGTCCAGCACTTCTTGGGGGTCAGTATAGAGAGGCACAAATTGGTTTGGGTTTTCGATCCGTATGGGCATGCCACTGCTGGATTTCTCCACCTCGTCAGCCTTCATCCACTGAACACACACAAGCCCCAGTGAGTAAGACAAAGGCACACAGCTCACCGTCCACCCCAGTGGTCCACCCCAGGAGAGCTGAGCTGACCAGCCTGCATGGAAGGTCAGCAAGCCTAGACAAACACATTCCCTACTCTTGGGGCACTTGGATGTCTGTCTCCCAGAGCAGAGATGGGCAGCAGATGACCCAGCAACCAAACTAAGGCCCCTGATCAACAGCCATAAATAACACTTAAGAGGAGGGACGGAGCCTCGGTGACCAGTTTCGACAGACAGCCGGCCACTCGCGTTTTAAGAGGACTTGTGGATAGTTTCAATTTTTAATGAAGAGCTATTCTATTTGGCTGCCAGCTACTTATAAAGTAAATAGTGAAAATCAAATTAAGGGTCAGAGGTGTTTGTGTGAGGGAGAGAGAGGGAAAGAGCATAAACTTTGTAAAAATTCAACCTCTGGGCAGGTCTCTTCAACACATTAATGCCTAAAGCAAGTCCACAGAAAAGGGTATAATGGGAGAGGACAATGTAATAGAAGCAAGTACCCACCTCCCTCCTGGTTTTGCATCAGATGGTCAGTTCAAATGTTGGATACCCATCCCCCAAACTTCCAGGAAGCCCCTTCTGGATGTGGGAGCAAAACGCTTTCATGCAGCTGAGAGTGACCTGTTGAGCCACGCTCTGGACCCAGAAACTCAGCACAGAGGTACAAGAAACAGGCGATCTGCTCTGTGGGCATGAGCAGCTGCTCCCAGACTCCCAGTAGGAAGCCCTAAGGGGAGACAGGACTAGCTCAGGCCTGGGGGAGGTCTGCTCTGTTCCTCTTTTAAAGTGGTTTAGCCTGCACAGAGGCCGGGCACTCTCCTCTGACCCCAGTCTCCCCAGGGGAGCCCCTTCTGCCCTCCTTACTGTGGTCTTGGGCCGAGGGCTGCCCATGCTCCTCTGGACCTCGTCGGCCACGTTGACCCGCAGGTAGGTGTTGGGCGTGTTGAGCCAGCGGGTCTTCTCCTTCTGCTGCTTCTGGGCGTACTGCCGCAGGGCAGGCACCGGGGCGCCGTCCTCCTCAAACACGAAGGCAGTGACCGTGGCTGGAATCTCCACCTCACTTTTGTGTTTGGTTTTCTCTTGAACGAAGGGATAGCGGTAGGTGTAGCCTGTTCTGTAACCCTGAAAAGAACAAAAATAGAACAACTTAAGGTAGGGAAAATGGTCAATAACATGCCAGCTGGCCAGCCCACACACTTCACCCCCTTCCATCTAAAGGACTCAGTTTAACCCAAAGTCTCCATAATAAAATACAACCCAGGCCTTGCCACACCTCTGGAAGAAAGTGAAATTGTTAGTTGCTTGGTCGTGTCTGACTCTGTGTGACCCCCATGGACTGCAGCCCACCAGGTTCCTCAGTCCACAGGATTCTGCAGGCAAGAATACTGGAGTGGGTTGCTATTTCTTTCTGCAGGGGATCTTCCCCACCCAGGGACTGAACCCAGGTCTCCCGCATTACAGGCAGATTCTCTACTTGTTCCCTGTCGTGGTCCCCCAACTCTTCCTTTCCTTCACTCCAGCAAGCCCTTTGATCAGGGGTGAGAAAGTCACCAAAATCTTGTGGACCAGACAGAGCTCCAGCTTTGGGTCTGGCCCAGTAGTTGTCAACACACTGGATCACAAAGGAGCTTTGAAAATATGGCTATCCGGGCTCACCCCAGCGTTGCCCATTTCACTGGACACTGGTACAATCTGGGCTACAGGACTTCAAAAAGCTTCCCAGCTGATTCGAGCAGTAGCCCTCCCTTCCTCAACTCTGAAGTTTCTTGACTATTTCTCTCTTGGGAACCCTGAATTTGACTCGAGAACATCCCTATCTCCTAAGAAGGACCATATATCCCTCAAAGGTGGGCTGGAGTTACTTAGAATGTTACTTAGAATGAACATTCAGGAATCTCAGCAGCTGCTGGGATAATTCTCAGCTCTACCAGTCATCTTTCTTTAAGTTAAAGTGGCATTAACAATTATGTGGATTACAAAAAAATACATAGCCATGTAGAAAAATTAAGCAATATAAAAAAAACATAAGGAAAATATGGGTTTTATGCAAAATCTCATCCTGAGAGACAACCACTAAAAATCCTTTCAGTCATCTCTTTAAGCATACATATACATATGCACATATGTAAATATACAGACTATATAATTAATATAATATATATATAATATATAAAACACTATATAAATGGGGCTGTACCATATAAGTGAAGTGAAATCGCTCAGTCGTGTCTGACTCTTTGCAACCCCATGGACTGTAGCCTACCAGGTTCCACCATCCATGGGATTTTCTGGCAAGAATACTGGAGTGGGTTGCCATTTCCTTCTCCAGGAGATCTTCCTGACCCAGGGATTGAACCCAGATCTCCCACATGGTAGGCATTGTAGGCAGACGCTTTACTGTCTGAGCCACCAGGGAAGATCCATATAAGCAGTCTTCTAAAATACCGATATAATTGACATGTAACATTACATTAGTTTCAGATCTACAACACAGTGATTCGATATTTGTATGTATTCTATGCATAACTGAATCACTTTGCTATACACCTGAAACTAACACAGCATTGTAAATCAACTGTGTCCCGTTTTAGTCGTTAAATTGTGTCCAGGTCTTTTGTGACCCCATGGACTCCTGCCAGGCTCCTTTGTCCATGGGATTTCCTAGGCAAGAATATGGGAATGGCTACTATACTTCAGTTAAAAAGAAATTGTATGTATTGCGAAATGATCACCATGAATCTAGTTGACATCTGGCACCTTACATAGTTATAATAGTTTTTCTCGTGATGAGAACTTTTAAGATCTACTTACTCTTTTAGCAACTTTCAAATATATAACACAGTATTAATAACTACAGTCACCATGCTGTACATTACACCCCCAGGATTACTTATTTTATATATGGAAGCTTTTACCTTTGATCCTTTACCCATTTCTCTCTGCCCCACACATGGAAGCTACCAATCTGTTCCCTGCATCTACGAGTTTGAACTTTCTGGTTTTGGTTTTTTTTTTTTCAATTCCATATAGAAATGAGATCATACAGTATTTGTCTTTCTCTGTATGACTCATTTCACTTAGCATAATCCCCTCAAGTTCCATCCACATTGTTTCAAATGGTTAGAGTTCTTTCTTTTCATAGCTAAATAATGTTCTACCATATATATATATATATGCACCACTTTTTCTTTATCCATTCTTCCATCAGTGGATACTTAGGTTGCTTCCATATCTTGGCAATTGTAAGTATTACTACATAATCAGCTTTAAAAGTTGCTTCTCTAGTTCATCAATTCGTCTTGGAGATTTCTTCATGTTACTGAACATAAATACACAGCGACCTTAAACAACTGCATAATATGCCAGTGAATGTACATATCACAATTTTTCTAACCAACACTGGAAGACACTTTTGTTAATTTCAAAATATTATAAACAACCCTGAAATGAGCAATTTTACACATTTTTCTTTAGGCAGTTAACATAAATGCCTAGTAATGAAAACGACTGAGTCAAAGGGTGCACAGTTTTTACATATTTATTTTAAAGGTTTTTATATATTCATCATGTCCATCTTCCCAGGACACTGAGCCAGTTTGCACTTCTGCCAATTGTGCTGGAGTTCCCAGTTCTCATCTCCTTTCCCCACCATGAATATTGTTGAGGTTTTTAAAAAATTCATTGGCAGTCAGACAGGTTAAAAGTAAAACCTTCTACTTTTGTTTTGTTCTTTTTTAGATTACTAGTAAGATTGGATATTTAATTACATTTAATGGCCTCGAATATCTTCCCTTGTAAACTGTGTCCTTAGTTCATTTTCCTATTGTGATGTTTATCTTTTCATATTGATTTATTCCTTTTACAGTAAAGATATCGATCTTTTGACTGTCACAGATGTTGCAAATATTTTCCCCATACTGTCTTTAGTTTTGTTTATGGCGGGTGAGGTGGTTTTTTAAAAATGTAAAATTTGAATTTTAATGTAATCATAACTGTCAATATTTGTCATCATGATTTCAGACTTTCCTGCCATGCTTGACAAGGTCTTTCCCAACATAGAAGCATCAAGGATATTAATCTATGTTTTTAAATCTCTATATTAATTTCCTTTTCATGTATAAATTTTTGGCAAAGGAGGGATCTATCTTGTTGAAAGGAAAAAGCAGCAAGCCACCCTAGGTTCATTTCCCACAGGGCTAGGAGTCTATCTTTCCCCACAGATTTATAAGATGGCTGTTTCTCCTGTTAAATTTTCATGTATTTGGGGTCTATTTCTGGACTCTTTAAGCTGTAGCTCTGATTGGCCTGTCCCTTCTGGACTAATGCCCCTCCCTTCAGTGACTAAAGCCTTATCACACTTTACCATGTGGTGGTAATCACTATAGGATTTTCCAAGTCATTCTGAATTTCAACTGAAAGAACATTTTGCTAAGTCCTTATATCTTGCTCCACTTTTGAGGAAATTACATTGAGTTTATTGATTAACTTGCAAGCCTCTTTACCCTACTGAAGCTTTTAACCAAGAATAAATTATAGCTCTTCCCTGATTTAAGGTTTTCTCTGATGTCTATTGGTAAAATTTTACAGCTGTCTTTAAAGGGCGTCTGCTTAAAACTTTATGATGTTGTTGCATTTACAAATAGGATTATTTCCTCTCATATTTTCACATACATTATTATATGTTAAAATACAAAAAAGCTACTAATTTTTACACATATTTTCATAATTGACCACTTTAAATGCACTTATTTTTTTTTTAATTGGAGGATAATTGCTTTACAATGCTGTGTTGGTTTTTACCGTACAGCAACATGAATCTATAAGTGTATATATATATGTCCCCTACCTCCTGAACCTCCCTCCTAGCCCCCACCCCATCCCACCCCACTAGGCTGTCCCAGAGCATGGGGTTGAGCTCCCTGTGTTATACGGCAGTTTCCCATTAGCTATCTATTTCACATGCGGTACAGTATATGCTTCAGTGCACTCACTCAATTCGTCCCACTCTTCTTCCCCTACTGTGTCCATAAGTCTATTCTCTGTGTCTCTATTTCTGTCCTGCAAATAGGTACATCAGTGCCATTTTTCTAGATTCCATATATATGCATTAATATATGATATTTTCTGACTTACTGACTTTCTGACTTACTTTCCTTTATATAACAGGCTCTAGGTTCATTCACCTCACTAGAACTGACTCAAATTTGTTCCTTTGTACAGCTGAGTAATATTCCCTTGTGTGTATGTACAGGGCTTTACCGGCGGAGCTAGTGGTAAAGAACCCGCTTGCCAATACAGAGATGCGGGTTGGATCCCTGGGTCGGGAAGATCCCCTGGAGGAGGACACGGCAACCCACTCCAGTATTCTTGCTTATATCTTGCTTATACTCTTGTTTATATCTGTTGATGGACATCTAGGCTGCTTTCATGTCCTAGCTGTTGTAAACAGTGCTGCAATGAACATTGGGGTACATCTGTCTTTTTCAATTATGATTTTCTCAGGGTATATGCCCAGTAGTGGGATTGCCGGGTCATATGGTAGTTTTATTCCTAGTTTTTTTTTTTAAAGAAATCTCCGTACTGTTCTCCATAGTGGCCATATCAATTTACATTCCCATCAACTGTGCAAGAATGTCTCCTTTTCTCCACGTCCTCTCCAGCATTTATTATTTGTAGATTTTTTGGTGATGGCTATTCTGACTGGTGTGAGGTGATTCCTCATTGTAGTTTTTATTTGCATTTCTCTACTAATGAGCTATTTTGAGCAATTTTTCATGTTTTATTGGCCATTCACATGTCTTCTTTAGAGGAATGTCTTTTTAGGTCTTCTGCCCATCTTTTGATTGTTTTTTGTTTGTTTTTCTAATATTGAGCTGAATGAGCTGCTTGTATATTTTGGAGGTTAATCCTTTATCAGTTGCTTCATTTGCAATTATTTTCTCCCATTCTAAAGGTTGTCTTTTCATCTTGTTTTTGGTTTCTTTTGCTGTGCAAAAGCTTTTAATTTTAATTAGGTCTCATTTGTTTGTTTTCATCTTTATTTCCATTACTTTAGGAGGTGGGCCATAGAGGATCTTGCTTGCAATTTATGTCCAAAAATGTTCTGCCTATGTTTTTTACTCTAAGAGTTTTATAGTTTCTGGTCTTACATTCAGGTCTTTAATCCATTTTGAGTTTATTTGTATTATGGTGTTAGGACAAGTTCTAATTTCATTCTTTCACATGGAGCTGTCAGTTTTCCTAGCACCAGTTATTGAAGAGACTATCTTTTCTCCATTGCATATTTTTGCCTCCTTTGTCAAAAATAAAGTACCCACAGGTGCGTGGATTTCTGGGCTTTCTATCTTGCTCCATTAGTCTATATTTCTGTTTTGTGCCAGTACCATACTGTCTTGATGACTATAGCTTTGTAGTATAGTCTGAAGTCAGGAAGGTTGATTCCTCCAGCTCCATTTTTCTTTCTCAAGATTGCTTTAGCTATTCGGGGTCTTTTGTGTTTCCATACAAATTGTGAAATTTTCTGTTCCAGTTCTTTGAAAAATGCCATGGAAATTTGATAGGAATTGCACTGAATCTGTAGATGGCTTTGGATAGTATAGTCATTTTCACAATATTGAATCTTCTAATCCAAGAACATAATATATCTCTCTATCTGTTTGTGTTATCTTTGATTTCTTTCATGAGTGTCTTATAGTTTTTGGTATACAGGTCTTTTGTCTCCTTAGGTAGGTTTATTCTTAGGTGTTTTATTCTCTCTCTTTCTCTTTTTGTTTTTGCAATGGTGAATGTGATTGATTCCTTAATTTTTCTTTCTGATTTTTCATTGTTCACATGTAGGAATGCAAGGTACTTCTGTGTATTGATTTTCTACCCTGTGACTCTAGTAAATTCATTGATTAGCTGTAGTAGCTTTCTGATAGTATCTTATAGGGTTTTCTATGTATAGTATCATGCCATCTACAAACAGTGAGTTTTACTTCTTCTTTTCCAATCTGGATTCTTTTTATTTCTTTATCTTCTCTGATTGCCATGGCTAGGACTTCCAAAACTATGCTGAATAAAAGTGATGAGAGTGGGCATCCTTGTCTTGTTCCTGATGTTAGAGAAAATGCTTTCCGTTTTCCACCATTGAAAATAATATTTGCTGTGGGTCTATCATAAATGGCCCTTGTTAAGTTGAAGCAGGTTCCTTCCATGCCCATGTTCTGAAGAGTTTTTGTCATAAGTGGATGCTGAATTATGTTGAAAGCTTTTTCTGTATCCATTGAGATTATCAAATGATTTTTATCTTTAAATTTATTAATGTGGTGTATCACATTGATGGATTGGTGTACACTGAAGAATCCTTGCATCCCTGGGATAAAGTTGATTTGATCATGGTATAGGATCCTTTCAATGTGTTGTTGGATTCTGTTTGCTAGAATTTTGTTGAGGATTTTTGCATCTATGTAATTTTCTTTTTTAGTAATTTTCTTTTTGTGTGTGAAGTCTGATTTTGGTATCAGGGTGATGGTGGTTTCACAGAATGAGTTTGGAAGTGTTCCTTCCTCTGCCATTTCTTGGAAAAGTTTGAAAAGGCTAGACATTAGCTCTTCTCTAAATATTTGATAGAATTAACCTGTGAAGCCATCTGGCCCTGGGCTTTTGTTTTTTGGGAGATTTTTTAACACCATTTCTACTACAGTGCTTGTAATTTATCTGTTCATAATTTCTATTTCTTCCTGTTCAGTCTTGGATGGTTTAACTTTTCTAAGAATTTGTCCATTTCTTCCAGGTTGTCCATTTTATTGGCATATATTGCTCATAGTAGGTCTCTTATTATCCTTTGTATTTCTGCATTGTCTGTTGTAACCTCTCCTTTTTCATTTCTAATTTTGTTGATTTGAGTCTTGTCCCTCTTTTTTCTTGATATGCACTCATTATTTCTAATTTTTCTCAGTTGATTCTTTTGAACCTTAGAGGTAGGTAGATGTACTGACTATAAAGAAGAGTAATTTTGTTTTCTATACAACATGTACACCTCTTATTTTTAGATCTCACTGCCTTAAATTGATTTCCAGTATTATTCTTGAACAACATTAAATAATAGTGCTGAGAACAGAATCATTGTTTAGTTTCAAAATTTAATGGAAATTCTTCTAGTGTTTCACCACAATACTGGTGTTCGTTTTGACAAAAAAAAAAAAAGGTAATTTTAATCATATTAAATAAATGACTTCTTATCCTACTTAACACCTATTATTTTTATAAATTGAGATTACATTTTTATCAAATACCTTTTGATCTCAAAGTGATCCATAGGTTTTTATCCTTTGACTCATTGATATCATGAAATATATTTAGATTTATAATATTAAACCATCCTTCAACACAAGGAATGAACCCTCACTTGGTTATCATGTATTATTATTCTAATATTATGCCAGATACTATTTACTAGTTTTCATGCAGCATTTTTCATCAGCTCAAAGTGAGATTTGTCTGAATGTCTTATAATTGTTATGGCTTGGTTTCCTTCTCTCACTCTTCTCTGCCACATTTAAACAGCATAGGAATAGTCTGTTTCTTAAAAGTTTGAGGGAATTTCTGCATGAAACCATTTGGTCCTGGTGCTTTATTCAGCCACAGATTACTCAACACACAAATGTTAATAGGAGTTGTATTTTCATTGTGGATTGTACCTTTTAGTACTATAAAGTTACTATAAAGTTACCCTCAGCCCTGTAATAAACTGGTGATGATTTGGAGGAACTGGAAGCAAAACGGAAAGGATTAATTATTGCAAATGACCCAGACACAATAACGAAAGGGTCCAAATTAATAGCAGTGAGGAGGAGGGGAAATAATACAGGAATGCTACAAAAATAGGGCTCATCTTCACTCTTCTGAGCAATCTGGGAAGTCATAGCCTCTTCTTGCAGTTAGTTCCTCACTGTGTATGCTTTTCGCTTATTCTTGAATTGTTTCCTGTTTATGTCATATGTCATCAATTAAACTGTTAGTTCCAGAAGGAAGGGTGTCTTATAATGCTTTTGGATCCTTTAAAGCCCAGTCTAGTCATATATCAGTTAATTTTTTACCTGATTGTTTGCTTGATTCATCACAATAGGAATAGTGTTGTAATGCTGTTTATCGGGAATAGGGAAATCAAAGCTATTATGTTTTCTGCATTAAAATCATGAGATTAGAAGGAAACACAGAGCTAACTGCAAAAGAGGAGTAAAGCAAGCCACAATATGAGAGAGGCTCTGTGGTCCTGCTTTTTGCTGGATTACCACCTCACACGCCAACCAGTAGTTTCCTACCCCTTCTCCAAAGGGCACCCAGCAGGTGCAGCATCCACAGCCCTTGGAAAGGGAGTGGCAAAGGCCATCGTTTGAGAAGATTCAAGTACTATTAGCGTGACCACAAACTCTTAGTCAAGTTGCCAGTCAAAGGGCTTTAACAACTGAATTGTGATGCTGGCAGTTCTCATATCTACTGAGTGCTTCATACTGACTGGTTTTGGGGGGCTAACCCACAAAGGACTGTTCTGGAAGGACAATGGCAGGAGACTCACCAGATTGTCCAGCATCCTCATGAGGGCCTCGAACTCGTGCTCCCCCAGCCGGCTCTTCCGCATGGGCCCGAAGGTGCCCCCTGCCCACTGCACAGAGCCCACCTCATGAGGCCGCTGCTTCTCCTGTTCCAGCAGGATGAGGTTCTCCACACCCCCCGCGCTGGACAGAGCAGACACCTGTGGCAACGAGCAGAAAGCCGTCAGCTCACACACGTGCGTGTGTGTGTACACCCACAGCCCTGTACACATTCTGTGCTCCTGTGTGTAATAGAGAATGGGGATCAGGGAAGGTTAGAAACAGAAATCTCCGGAAAACTGAGTTGTATTTGGCTTTTTCCTCCTAGAGGAAAGCTGTTCCAAACCTGTAGGGCATGTGCCCATTCCCAAGGAAAAAGGTATTAGTATTTCTGTCCCAATGTCAGTTTTTAGGGAGACATAACAAGTGTTAGGAGAAAGCAATGGCACCCCAATCCAGTACTCTTGCCTGGAAAATCCCATGGACAGAGGAGCCTGGTGGGCTGTAGTCCATGAGGTCGCTAAGAGTCGGACACGACTGAGCGACTTCACTTTCACTTTTCACTTTCATGCATTGAAGAAGGAAATGGCAACCCACTCCAGTGTTCTTGCCTGGAGAATCCTAGGGACGGGGGAGCCTGGTGGGCTGCCGTCTATGGGGTCGCACAGAGTCAGACACTGCCGGGAGCCGGCGAGAGACATTCCACTCGTGACAAAGGTCATGAGGAAGGAGGCTCGGCATACGCAAAGGCGGGATCGAGCCTCAGGAGTCCCCCCGGATATTCTCGAGCATCTACCCCAAAAAAACCAGAGTCTGCCTACTTTATTGCTTTGTGCTCTCACCACTGACTTTACTGGGGGCTGTCCCCCATCACCATCTCACTCTCTCTGTCAAAGAGTTAACTTACAGCTCTAATTAATAAAGTTCCTGGGCAATTAGGAGTGTTTAAATCCAAACCCCTCAGATGGCTCTCTAACTCGCCTGACAAGTTTACCCGGACTCCTACAGCTATGCATACGATTGTTTACAGTCTCCCAGCCTCGAGAGGCATGGGAAGCTTAAGATATTCAAATAGCTGAGAGCCTCTCAGAGAGTTAAAAACTGTCAGAATAAACTAGTAAAGGATTTCATTGATGAACCAATGCTTGTTGCCAAGTTTTCACATCCCCTGAATTGTATCCTTGAATATGTATTAATTAATAGTTGGTATGTAGAAAAAATAAGTAGTGGCCTTGGTGTTAGTAACTTTAGACCCTTAAGGTAATAAATTCTTTCCTTTGTTGTAAACCCATTACACATCCGCCCTATAGGAATGCAATTTTATCTTCGGAAGATGGCGCCAAACCTTAAAATAATTACTCTTAGAGAAAATAAGTCTTTGTTGATAAGTCCTTGTCAAGAGTCATAAAATGTTAATAGGCCTTCTGGCCAGAAGACGATGTAAATCACTTAAACCATTTGTATACGATAAATTTGCAGGAAAGAAACCCTGGTTTTTGATAAGGGTCAAAGACTGCTGACTTTGCATCCCCTATTATCCTCTAGGTGTAACTTAGGGTATATAAGCCCCTATTAAAAATAAAGCTACGGGCCTTGCTCACCAGAGCTTGGTCTCCCCATGTCATTCTTTTCACATTCTGGCTGAAGTCTCCATCTGGACCGCGGATATCCTCTGTGACCATTTATTTGCCTGGGCTTCTAAGACCCACTCGAGAAGGTGTCTAAGGTGGGGCACCTTCTGCTATTCGAGAGGGCGCCTGCAGCCTCCGTGGTCAGAGCTAACCTGGTGTCACGGGTTATATTGATTTTCCGCGTAAGCCAAGCTACTCAGCCTCTTTTCTCCACTGAATTTTCCTACTGAACTATCCTCATTCTATTACTCTTATATCTCTAATTAACATATAAATAGTCGCCTAGGCCGTCTCTCCTTCGAATACCCTGGATCAGCCGGGGCTGGACCCCGGCAAGACACGACTGAAGTGACTTAGCAACAGCAGCAGCAGCAGGAAATGTTAAATCTTGAGAATAAAACAGCACAGAGGACTGAAAAGTTACCTGGCACAGAGGCCAACTTCAAGCTGTGATTATTTCCAGGGAACAAGGGAATTTGAGAAAAAGAGACTTCAATTCTTGTCTATAATATTTTACTTCTCCAAGAAGAAAAGGCTGTTGATATTTGTTAAATCCAGTGAGTGGAGAGTGAGTATTGTATTATTCTCTGTATTTTTCTGTTTCTGAAATATCTCCCCTTAAAAAACAAGTCACTTGAAAGAAATAAGCTGGCTTCTAGGCCAACAAAATATGAGTGTGGCCTGTTGGGATGAATTAATAGGTCTAAAGGAAGAACATCCTCCATAATGGGCTTAGTCAGTCAAGGAACCCCAGAAAAAGGAGACAGATGAACAGCAGACAGGCACAGCCAGGCTCTGTATAGGGCTCAGAAAACTTTCACCAACAGACTTAGAGTGTTTGCTCCACTGTCAAGGCTCCAATGGGGAGGCAACCATACAGGTAACCAGAAGCCATGGACTTGGGGTTTTAGCGCAAGAGGTATGTATATAAAACAGGTAATTTTAGAATGATCCTAAAAACATTTATGAATCCAACTAATCTTATTTCTAATTCCATGCTCATCTGAAAGTACATTTTATTTACACCCCGTATCTGCCACCCAGATACAATTGGCTATGATGTGGCTTCTTGGGTAAGTCCAGACACAGAGAGAGAAATGGTGGATTCCAAGTATTGTAAGTATTGAAGCTGAAGTTTTGTACTGCACATCAAGACCCTTCCCCAGTAGCTCAGCTGGTAAAGAATCCGCCTGCAATGCAGGAGACTCCAGTTTGATTCCTGGGTCAGGAAGATCCCCTGGAGAAGGGACAGGATACCCACGCTAGTATTCTTGGGCTTCCCTGGTGGCTCAGATGGTAAAGAATCCGCCTGCAATGCAGGAGACCTGGGTTTGAGTCCTGGTTTGGGAAAAGCCCTGGAGGAGGGCATGGAAACTCTCTCTAGTATTCTTGTTTGGAGAATCCCCATGGATAGAGGAGCCTCAGAGGCTAGCGTCGCAGAGTCAGACACGACTGAGCAACTAAGCACAGCATCAAGACCCTAGTGTTCTGATTAATATTTATTACTCCCTGTAAACCTGCTTGTCATGGGGGAACAGCTCTGATTATTTAAACTTCCAGTGTTCCAGTTTTTATGTCAGTTATTGTTTTATTGAAGATGAAAGAAATCGATGTAGCCTGATGAGAAACCCAGGCCGATGAAGCCCTGAGGATCCTGGACATGCTCCAGAGAGTATGAGTCACCAGTGTAACATACAGCCCCATGAGACTTCCTGGAGGTCAGCCAGGCAACCTTCTCAGTGACCCCCCAACACTCTGTGAAGAGGAAGAAGTAGGAACAAGCATTTTCCACACCCTCTTCATCCAAGGCATGTGTCCCATAGAAGCCTCCATTTTTAGCTTAAAAAGATGACTCCACACCCTGCAAATATATATAACTAGAGGCCATTTATTCCATACTCTTACAAAAAATAAGAGTCCTTATCTAATATTCCTAGAAGGTGTCAGCTCCATGCTTGAAGAGGCAGCCTAAAGTATTATTATCCAAATGTTAGAAGGGTTACAATGAGATGGTAGAGATTACATTGAGCTGAAATCTACCTTTTTATCATGTTCATTCACTGGTCCCAGCTCTGCCCTCTGCTGCCCTGTTCTCTAATTCTGAAGTCCCTCACACCCGGCACTGAGGCTGAGCATGTGGGAATACACTCTCGAAGATAGCAAATCCTAGGTGGTTGATCAATTACCACATTCATCCTGGACTCCTACCTGGTCAAGGCAGGCTTTAGCCCTAGGACCCTGAAACCTTGACCTGAAGTGCCAGCTCCCTGGGGAGAGGCCCCAGCCTGTCAGCTGACCTTTCCCGCCAGCCTTTACTGCCCTGAGAGGCAGTGCGATGTAGTATTTAAGACATAGAACTTGGGTACCAGGCTGCCTGAGTTTGGATCCTGGCTCCACCACCTACTTGCTGTGTAACTCTGAGCAGCTATTTACCCTCCCTGTAAAATGAAAATAGTATATTGACCTCATGAGATTTATTTAAGGTATTCCTAAAGCTCTTAGAACAGCACCTGGTACATAAAGAGTGGCATAGAAACACTTAGGAAAAACAAATTCTGAGGCTTTACCATGGAACGCTGAGAGGCAGTGCCCCGGGGACTGGTCATTTGTGGAGGAGGAGAGAACTGCCCACTTCCTTGCAAGAGCTGCCTCCTCCCATCTCCCTCTTCCCCTCTGCGTTTCCATGGCGATGGGTAGCACATGAAGAGTTGCCTGAGCTGCTTCTCATCTGCCTGTAAGCAGAGCAGGTAGCCACCTCTCTGAGCAGAGGATGACCCAGTTTCCTGGAACCCCAAATGGATGGAAAGCAAAGAGAATGCTGTCCCCAGGAGAGAGGAACAGGCTCTTAGCCTTGAACCACTGAAATGACCACAGACACATTTGCTTATTTGCCAAGATCACTGAGAAAGAAAATTAGTCCCATAATGCAAGCAGAACTCCAGTGCAGGTCATCCATCTGGAAACGTCCCTCTCAGGGGCTGCAGTCCCAACAGCTCTGCAGGCTGCTGGCACCTGTTCTCTTCTGAGCCTTACTCCACCCACACCCTTCATCGATCTCTCCTGTTTTTCTTCTACTCCTTCCAGTTCATTTCTCCCTCTAGAAGCCTTCCTGCTCCACTCACTGAAAAAAGACACTGGAGCCTTTCTTGGGGTTATCTGCCCCCATTGCCTGATGTACTTTATAAAAGTCGCATCGAACCAGTCCCAACTGAAAAGAATGTGACAGCAGGCAGGGCCAAGAGGAGCAGCAGGGCTGTCCAGGAGAGTGGAGGGCTGCTCAGCCCTTCATCTAGCCGAAGGCCCAGCTAGATGGACTTCCTCCCTTTGGTTAAATAGCACAAGGGCCCTTTCTGGGGATCTAGAGCCTATGGCAGAGAAGGCACTGGCAACCCACTCTAGTACTCTTGCCTGGAAACTGCCATGGACGGAGGAGCCTGGTAGGCTGCAGTCCATGGGGTCGCTAGGAGTCGGACACGACTGAGTGACTTCACTTTCACTTTTCACTTTCATGCATTGGAGAAGGAAATGGCAACTCACTCCAGTGTTCTTGCCTGGAGAATCCCAGGGACGGGGGAGCCTGGTGGGCTGCCGTCTATGGGGTTGCACAGAGTTGGACACGACTGACGTGACTTAGCAGCAGCATAGCCTATGGAGGCATACTCTATCCATTCATTTTTAGGGCTGGGCTATCTTTGCAAGGAGATAAGGCTTTATCATTTTCTCATAGAAGCCTCCGTCTATGAGATCTTTGCAAGGAGATAAGGCTTTATCGTTTTCTCATAGAAGCCTCCTTCTGCATAAAAATGGGAAACTCTTCAGAGTTCAGATATGGAGAAGAGAAAATGGGCTTATCAGAAGCTCTGCCAGGTTCTAACATCATCCAGGGGTCAGAGTTCAGGGCCAGGATCATTGGATGAGGGGAGGGGTCACCTCTTCATCACTGTCCTCTCAACTTATCCTTTAAAAACCACTGAGAAAGGTCCCACTTGTACAGCCTTCACTAGTGATGCTTTTGGGATTACTCCCATTCTTCCTGCATAGCGACCAAGACAAGGGTGAGCAGTCTTCCTTGGGATACTGCTCTGCCAGGAGAGGGCAGACAGGGCCCCACAAGGGATGCAAAGCGCTGACTCACCCTGGAGCAGCTGGCCTCCCCTGTCAACCGAGTCCTGACAATACCATCAGCAACACCTCTCCTTGTCTGAAAGGCCATCCTCACAAGGTCTCTGTAGACCCAGTTCTACAGCTGAGGAAACAGGAAATGGAGGCTTGCAGGGGGCAAGTCCCTGACCCAAGGGCACAGATCCCAGGGCTGGGAAGGATGGAGCCCCGTCAGTTGTGCAAGACCCTCCTACTCACCCCTGACGGCTTGCTGCACTGAAGGAGCACATGGTTGGCTTATCCACCTTGTTATTTGATAAAACTGCAGGATGTGTGTTTTCCTATTGCTTGTCCACCCACCCTCTATCTCATCCTTTACCAGTTAGGAGGACCACACCACAGGCTCCCTGGACTTCACCCTGGGGCTTCCCTGGTGCCAGGCCTGCCATGCCAACACTCCACCTGGGCCATCTCTCCATTTCTCTTTCTGGACTTGACCACATTCAGAGTCATTGCAAGCTACCCTCTGCCAAGCAAAGAAAAGCAGACCTACCTGGGTGGTGTTTGTGAGGGGACACCCCAGGTAACACAGGAGCATGGGACAGTCCTCCCACTGTCCTACTGGTGAGCCCAGGCATCTTCCTGCCCTCAACACTGACCCCCAAGAGTTGGGTGCTGGTTGTTGGACAAGGGTGATAAAAAAATTTAAAGCTGCAAAACTAAGTGTGAAACTTTAGAAGGATAAGGCAGAGAAGCAGAGTGAGGCTCCACCTAAAGGTCTCCTTAAATCACAGCGCAGGGGGCCACCACCATTACCCCTGGGCCCTACCAGAGCCCCTCCTGGGCCCGCTGTCCAGGGGAACATGCTTACCTGTATCTCACACGCAGCCTGTAGGTGGAAGATCTTATAAAACGCCTCCTCCACGGTATCACCCAGAGCAACCACTCCATGGTTTCTTAGCACCAGGATCTGTACAGGAGCAAACAGCCAATTGACACTTTCAGCCTTCTAAACTTCAGTTAAGAGGGAGAGATTTTTCATTTTATTCAGATCAATTTCCATATCCCATCCCGGAACACCTGCCCCCTAGTTCCTCACTCACTCTCCCTATGCAAAAACCCAATGCAACCCCCATGAGTTTTAATATCCACCCACAAGAATGCTTAAGGCATATACCCAAAGAAATGGAAGATGCTTTTTAAAACTGAGACTGAATAGCTTGGTGGCTTGCTTTGGGCAAGGCTTGGGTTTTTAGGCCCTGAGAGCTTAGAAGTCTGAAAAATGAATGGTATGTCAAAGTGAATAAATGTATTTGCCATTAAATACAAGGGTCCGACTTGTCCCCTGTGACTGGGTTGACTTGTGAGTCAAATCCAAGGGAATGATCCGCGAGAGATGATCCTGCATACACAGGTGAGTTGGGTCACCTCTCTGCCCCTCAGGCTTCCTCCCCATGAACTCTGTGGGGCCTGGCAGCTCTAAGATCCTACAGTTCTGTGAAAGAGGCCATAGCAACCTTTTATTCTATCTTACTAGAGGAAATAAAAGCCTAAAGAAATTGAAAGTCTCCCAGCTAATCAGGGGCA
The DNA here is from genome assembly GCF_003369695.1 of Bos indicus x Bos taurus. Lineage (NCBI taxonomy): Eukaryota > Metazoa > Chordata > Mammalia > Artiodactyla > Bovidae > Bos > Bos indicus x Bos taurus. Next base: position 13,638,826 of record NC_040086.1, on the reverse strand, counting down.
GAGTTGGAACCCAGGCCGTCCCTGATGGTGCAGTGTTTTTGACTCAGCCGGGGGCAGGCAGATCTAAAAGGGGGAAAAACAGAAAACAATTTACACCAAGGTCCAGGTGCACCCTCCCTTCTTGATTGGTTTCATCCTTAAGGATGTTCTGAGTAAAACCCAGGTGACAACCACCTGGGCGCTGGGATGCAGACCCAAGCATCAGATCCATCCTTCCAGTACCTGGGCTGAGGCCCAGTGGCCTAGTCCTCATATCTGTTCTTGCTGAAAACAGCTGGAGTTTTTTTCCTCTTAAGAGCCACAGAGATGGGAAGAGACTATGACTCTCGCTCACAAAAGATTTTACAGATAGCGAACGCCCTTGTCTTTTTGTAGCACTTCAGGGTTGTGAACATCACCCCTCTCCTGGCTCTGCTCATGAGGTTTCAGAGGATGGCAGGAAAGGGTAGCATGGATTTCTGCTCCATGTTAGAGATGGGAAGACAGGGACTCTCAAATGGGAGATGACTTCAGCAGCAGCAAGGAAGGGGCAAAGCACCCATCAAGTCAGGCTTAGCTCTGAAACTTCCCCTTCTAAGCTCACCAGCCCTGATTATGTGCTGTTATAAAATAGGTCTTCAGACTTAAATCAAGCAATAATAATGAGATTCTGTTCTGTCAAGTTAGCAAAAAAATAAACAAATAAATAAATAAGGGATAACACTCAAGTTTGAGGAGACTATAGAAAAATGGCATTCTTATACATACTAGCCTCATCCAGAGGAGAGGGCAGTTTGTTACTATGCAGAGTAATAAGTTAAACTATGCATCCTTTAGAAATCAAACACAAAGATGTAGCAGAAGGAATTTTCATCATGGAATTGTTTACATTAAAAGAAAATTCGAGGAGAAAAATCTTTTCAATGTCCAACCATAGAGGACTGTTCAGGTAAATGACGGCACAGCCATTCATACGGTGACATATAATTTAAAATAGTGATTAGAAAGTATTTTAATAACTTACAGAGGAGTTGACTGTATATTGCTAAGGGGAAAGAAGAGTTTTACAATCCTAGTTTTCTAAGTCTACGTGAATAGATACGGGAGTGTGCATCAAAATCGAAGGGTAGGGTGAAAGATTATTTCCTTTCTTTTGTTGCTCTTGTTTATCTGCAACTTATAAACATTTTCCAATGATATTTATCCCTTTTGTGATGTGGGTTTTTGACAACCCCTCCCAGAGCATTTTCCTAGAACAGCTGAGCCGAACCTTGCAGGTGGGTCCAAGGCACTTCTGCAGGTTGATCCGATCAGCTTCCTGCTCCATCTCACCATTGAAGTCATAATACGCCATGTCCCCCACCAGCAGGGCATCGTGGGACACAGGCAGGAGGCCCCATTTCATGGCTGACACCTTCAGTGAGATGAGAAATGGTTAGCTACCCCCACCCTCCCCACCCCCTGCCCCTCTGTCACAGTCGCCCTCTCCTCAGATGGCCCAGTCAAGCTCTGTCTGGGGACAGGCAGCAGTGAAGCAGGGTCCAGGGTCCAGGGGGTGGGTTGGTAGAGACCTTCAGCCTTGGCTGCAGAAACAGCCACGACTCTTCGCAGACAGGGAGGCCCATTGAGAAGCTCCCATTTTTCTAGCAATGGGGCAATGCAAGTGCCAGGGGAGATGATTAAAATCCAGGCTGTAACCACCATGTGCCAACTCTTGGCCTTTATTAAAAGCAAGGAACACGGAGAGATTGGGAGAGCCTCTCACCTTCCTTCAGTCGTCTTGCCCCTCACGCCAGCCCCAGCTCTGCAGAAATGCATACTTGGCACAAATACATCATGTAGCCTTAGTCTAACTTTTGGAAGGTCTGAGTGCTTGTAAACCAGTGTGATGTTGCAGAGAAAAATCAGAAGTCAGTGGCAGGTCTGCTCTGCCCCTGTAGGTGTGTGGCCAGGGGATTGGTAGTTGGGGACTGGGTGTCTGCTGTATTTCCAGGTGCACTGCAGCACCTCAGGTAGACACAGAGAAGTGTCCAGAGACCTCAGGGGACAGCCTGCTCCTTGAAGGTCTTCCCTCTGTTCTCTCCCAGTTCTCTTTGCTCCTGCCCCAGCTCCCAGCCCCCACCCCCACATTGTGAAAAGTGGACACAGTACGGGTTCCCACCATCTGATCTCATAGCAAGATCTGTCCATGCCAGAGCCTGGGCTAGGGGGCAGGTGCCCGGCTGACCTAAGCAGAGGCTCAGAAGGTGGCATCACCCGGACAAGTGGGGCCGGTTTGCGTATGCAGCAGTTGGGGGACAGAGGGGGGGCCGACAGTACACACCTTCACCTTATCTCCCCTCACTGAGACTTCCACAGTCAGAAAAATGAAAGGAGGAGATTCCCACATCGGGTGTCCCTTCTCACCTTGGCCTGAGTTCCAGGGAATCTTTCCAGAACTGCATTAAATGGTGAGTTTTCTCCTAGCTTGGGGGGCTTATGTCTCCCCGTGGGGAGACTCTCAAAGAGAAAGGTGCCATGGGTCTGCTGCCATGGGGGCTGAAATGCTGGCTGCAGAGCTGACACTCACCGCTGCCGTGGCCGGAGTGTGCAGGTGGATGATGCAACGCACGTCGGGTCTGGCAGCGTAGATGGCCGAGTGCAGGCAGAAGCCCGTGGTGTCCACGGGGAAGCAGCTACTGCCCTTCTCCACCACCTCTCCCAGGATGTTCACCTTGATCTGGGCCAGGGTGGGGGTGAGGAGGAAGACAGACTTCTGACCACCGGAAGGCAGAGGCCCCTCACTCCCCTCCCTGCAGGTGGGCCAGGCATATGCCCACCCACCAGCATTCACTCTCCACCACACCACGGGCAATGGATGTGCTTGGTGGCGGGGTGGGGGAAGAGTTCCTGCCCACAGGGTGAGCACACAGGCTGCTGGGAAACAAAGGCAATTTTAATTCAGCACAAAAAATGTGAGAGTTTAGCAAACTTCACTGTGCATGAGGATCACCTGGAGATCCTATCAAAATGCAGATTCGAATTTGGTAGCCAGAACTCAGCCTGGGAGTCTGCATTTCCAAAAAGAAGCCAGTGATACCCCTGCTGCTGGTCCATGGACCACAGTTTGAGTATCAAGGTATAAGGAGAGAGTCATTCACAGAATTCTCTAGGAGCAGATAGGATGTCTTTAATCCCAGTGGAAATAGGAGAGCAGAGAAGCCTTCCCAGAGGAAGCAGCATCTAAACTGAGCCTTTTTCTTTTTTTCCAGCTTATTATTTTGAAAAAATTTAATCACACGCAAAGGTAAAGAGGATAGTATAATGAACATCCATTTACCAGTCACCCAAAAGCTAGGGCTTAACAGACAAATGAGAGAGCAGTCCCTGGTCTTATAATCTGCTTTTGACTCCAAGGGGTTGTGGGTGTTACAGTGAACACACACGCATGCCCATGCATGTGTGTACACACACACACACACACACACACAGCTTCTGGTGGCTGTTGCTGGCCTGGCACACAGCTAAGCCATAGTACTTCCTGCTTAACATAAACAACCTCACAGAAGATCATCATCAGAGAAGACCACTTTTGACTGTGACACAGAAAACAAAAGCCACTCCTTAATCATGTCTAAGCAAAGGCAAAAACAAGTTTGTACAAATGCAAAAATGACCAACACAAGGATCATAAGAGACTACTACAAGCAACTATTAATATATGCCAATAAAATGGACAACCTGGGAGAAATGGACAAATTCATTGAGATGAACACCCTTCTAAGACTGTACCAGGAAGAAACAGGAATATGAACAGGTCAATCACAAGTACTGAAACTGAAACTATGATTAAAGACTTCCAACAAACTAAAGTCCAAGAACAGGTGGCTTCAGGTGTGAATTGTATCAAACATTTAGAGAAGAGTTAATACCTATCTTTCTGAAACTCTTCCAAAATAACCGCAGAGGAACAAACACTGCCAGATTCATTCTATGAGGCCACCATCATCATGATACCAAAACCAGAAAAATATCTCACAAAAAAAGAAAATCACAGATTAATATCACAAATGAATATGAATATAGATGGAAGAATCCTCAACAAAATACTAGCAAACTGAGTCCAACAACACATTAAAAGGACTATACAGACAGAGGATGAGATGGTTGGAGGTATCACCAGTGAAATGGACATGAATTTGGGCAAACTCTGGGAGATAGTGAGGGACAGGCAAGTCTGGTGTGCTGTAGTCCAGGGGGTTGCAAAGAGTTGGATATGACTTGGTGACTGAACAACAACACACCATGATCAAGTGGGATTTATCCCAGGAATACAAGGATGGTTCAATATATGCAAATTAATCAGTATGATACAACACATTAACAAAGTGAAGAATAAAAACCATATGATCATCTCAATAGATGACCAACATTTCCTCCCAGTTGACAGGAGACATTCATCCTAACTGCACCAATAGCAGCTTTGGCCTCATCCTGTGCCCCCCACCCCAGGACTGCCCCTGGGCAGACACTGCGCCTTACAACACCTCCTTGTGTGTGTTAGTGACTCAGTCACGTCTGACTCTTTGTGACCCCATAAACTAGCCCACCAGGCTTCTCTGTCCATGGGATTCTCCAGGCAAGAATACTGGAATGGATTAACAGTCCCTTCTCCACAGGATCTTCCCAACCCAGGGATTGAACCATAGGTTCCTGCATTGCAGGCAGACTCTTTACCACTTGAGCTATAAGGAAGTCCCCATCACCTCCTTCTTAGGTTCCAAATCACTCAACACAACCCTAATCCTGAAACAGGCCCTTCCAGACACCCTTAGGCTGAAAACACCTCCTGCTCCATGAGCAGTCTCCCAGAAGCTGGTAGGTAGTTAATTTAGCCTAACTTATTGACTAGAAGTGTTTGCTGGACATTAGCAGGCTAGATTTTTCCTTTCTAAAAATCATGTCAGCTTTGGCTCTTAAAACTACAGCGCAGGGACAGGCCCCTGAATGCAGCACACAGGGCAGTTCCACAACACACCCACCACATGCAGCCCAGAGGCCCAGGCGGACAAGTGGTACCAGAGCAAGGAACACGCTACTGACAACACCAGTTCCAGCAGAAGCATACGATGGTCAACAACCCTCTCTTACAAAATTCTACTTTAAGTGAATTTTACAGGATGAACATGACTTTCAAGTGGCCTGACCCATGAAAGTGGCAGCCACCCTGCCATCTCAGGAACTTAAACCTGCAAGGCTCTGATGCAGACCCTGGTTTCCATTCAGCCCAGCTCCCCAACCTCCTCGGCCGGGGGGCCCACTCAGACTTCCCTCTCTGGGATGAGCTCTTTCTGCTCTCATGTGTTCCTTATCTCAGCCTTGGATATGTGACCTGTGGTCATGCAAGAATCTCTACAGCGTAACAGGACAGTTACTGTCCCATGCAGTGCCTTTGTCCAGTGAGAAAACAGTCCCCCCTCTTGAGGACAGCTGCAGGGCCATAGGGTGTGTGGGTACTGCCATTGCGCAAATTTGAAAACTCAGCCCTGAAAGGGGACCCAGAAACTCTCTCTCCTAGCACTAGAAGAGCCTTGCATTGCTTTGGGACAAAGCACTGGCTGTTGTTCTAATGTACACCTGAGCCAGGAAGGCTTCCTGACTCCCAGCCTTTGAAGTCCAATCCTGGGCACAGAGGTCTCTAGGCTCATCTTTCCTTCCCTCTCCCTCCTAATGAGTTTGCTGCCTTCACCTCCCATTTGGTCTCTTGGTCACATCATGCTCTGTGCAGAGTTTGTTTTGGTGTCCACATGACTTCTCTCTCCCACCAGATTGCAAACTGCATGAAGGACAAGATGGCAGTGGCTAGCGTGGAGCAAAGATGGTGCTGTCATTTCAACAAGAAATCGGTAGTGAGATGTCACACTGTACTTACCAGGCTGGATGCTGTGACTTCGCTGCAAGAGACTCCCTTAGGGCTGATCAGGAAGTGGTCCTGCTCCTTGCTGACTCTCAGCTGGAGGAAAGACATGTGTTCCCCGTGGTGAGGAGGGAGAGGGGCCATTTCCAATGATACTGTGCTTGAATCACCTTTACCCCTGAATCCACTGCATACAAATCTCCCCCCACCCCAAGACGCTTACTTCCTCCTGACCCATGAGAGATAAAGAAGACTCAGCCTTTATTTGGAGCCAGGGAAATGGAGCTATAAGAGGAATCTCCCAATGGTCAAGGGTGGCCCTAGAAATAGGCTCCAGGAATTCCTGGCTTCTCATCCAGAGAAGTGCCCGCTAGGCAGGTTGTCTATTTCAGGTAGCCACAGTGGCTAGAAACCTTGGAAGAGCTCATGGCCAGCAGTGTCACAGGCACACCAAGGCTCAGGAAGTCTCCCTCTGGGTTTGGTGGGGGCCACAGGCAGAGCCCCACCCAGCCCCGGACGCTGTCCTCACCGTCACGTAGGTGTCGCTCAGCTGGGCCCAGCCATACAGGTCCAGGAGGCGGTAGACACTGCTGATCTTGCACCGCATGAGCCTCTCCCCCTTCGCCAGATTCAGGGAGTCGGCTGTGTGGAGGTCATTGATGGGCGTCATCATGGAGAAGTCTGAAGGGACAGAGGGCAGCTTTCAGGTCAGGAGCTCGCGTCTGCACTCTCCTGCCTTGCCCCCACCCTCTCCAAATTCTCCTGGGCGCTAGCTACATCCATACACGAGACTCCTGTGGGCAGGGAATTCAACATCCTTTGACCCTGACTCCAGAAGAGAAAACCCTCCACAGAATGGATAGTTGTGCCCAATTAAGTTCTCTGGCTCCTTTAGGGAAGAAAGGCATTGCTTTGGATCAAAACCCATGGCCAGATTCAAGGCCACAAATGAAAGGATCTCAGCTCAAGCTGACTATAAACCCTAGAGATGGACATTGAATAAAAGCAAAAATAAATTTCTGAGTGGAAATATGGGTACGTTTTATCAGTTACTTTTAATGAAGAAGTTACTAAGCATTATCCTACTGTTTTAACTAACTTTTTCTCTGATTTGGAAAAGGGCAAACAGAAAGCCAAGTCAACCGGGAGGTAAATTCCTCAACTTTTTCTGACAAGTCATAAACCTCCAGAAGTCAGTGTGGCTGTGGTGGGCTGAAGGGCCGGAGGCTGAGGGTAGACCACTTCTGACCCCCTCTGGACATGCAGTTGCTTGGTTATTTATGGCTCTTTCTGGGAATTTGGTAATATAGAAATGAACCTAGAGAGTTTGATAGTCTTCTACTCAGGGCACCCAAAAGGTCTAGTCAGGCCCATGAACCATGCTGACCACTGCCTGCATGCCTCAGGAAGCCAGAAGAGGGCATCTGAGCCCCAGCCCTCCAATTAATCAGTGTCTAGGAAACAATAAAAGAATCAATAGGAAAGGGTTCTGGCTTAAAATGATGTCTGGGTGGGAGCCTCCTGATGCTGCCTTCCTCAGCTTCCCACTACAAACTTTAATGGATGAAAATGCTCTTCGGAAGTTTCCACCATCACTGCAAACCTCACTGCCACACCACATGATGTATGTACTGTATCAGGTTTGCCGTTAGCTGAAATGATAAGGTCTGTGAATATGAAGGTGGACTGGGAGCATAAAGCAAGCAGAGCAAGCCTCAAACACTCCATGTCAGGAAGATGCCCCCAAAGGGCTTGTGCCCACCAGCGGTGGTATGCCTCTAGGGCATGGGTCCAGTACAGGAAGTTGACAGGGATACATGTGGTCCAAAGACCTGGCTGAACTGGCAAGAAAAACAGCAACAAAATCTCAAAATTAAGGATTTCTATTTCAAGCTGACTAGTGGAGGATCCTTGCCTCCTTTCTAGTTCCCCAGACAAGTATTTGCCCCTGGCAGCAAGAAGGGAGGCACATCAGAAGCATAAGGCCCCCAAGCAAAGCTGGAGATGGGGGAGGCTGTTGTTGGGAGAGGTCTTTGAACCCTTCTTTTAGAAATGACTGTGGAGCCCCCAGAGACGATCAGGAGGCCAGAAGAGGTCTGAAAACACCAGCTATCATGTCCTCTGTGTCCTGTATCCCCTAAGAGTCCCCCTCCCCAACCCTGTAGAGCTTCCCATGAGGACTGTCCACCTACAGGCCCAGAAGAGACCACAGGGCTCCACAGGAGTCCCTGGTCCTCTGTCCTCAGGGTCTTCTTGGAAAGGATGCTTATTCTGATCAGCCTCACCAAGTGAAGATCTAACTGGGCCATTATTTCAAAGTACCTAAGAAAACACAGATGAAAATCCACCAAACTCCCAGAAAGCTACCTACATACTCTACAGGAGAAAAAAAAAAACTCAAGGAAACAAACAAAATCCTAAGGTGAATGGAGCTGGACAAAGAACAACCTCTCTGGGCTTGGACTCACGACACCTGGAATTTTCCTTCTCCACATTCGCTGACTCAGTTACCCTGGCATGCACCAACCAGATTTCCAGACATCCAACTGTTTTCCTGGCAGATGCTGATCAGTAAAGCAATGGAAAGCCCTATTTCTCTTTAAAGAGGAAGAGTGTAAGATCAGTGACATAAAAATGATGAGTAAGAATTTGATAGACATGGGACAAAGAGCAGAAGCCCTGGCATCTAAGCATATAAGTAGATCACTCAACTAGAGCCAGACATCCTGGAATGTGAAGTCAAGTGCGCCTTAGAAAGCATCACTACGAACAAAGCTAATGGAGGTGATGGAACTCCAGTTGAGCTATTTCAAATCCTGAAAGATGATGCTGGGAAAGTGCTGCACTCAATATGCCAGCAAATTGGGAAAACTCAGCAGTGGCCATAGGACTGGAAAAGGTCAGTTTTCATTCCAATCCCAAAGAAAGGCAATGCCAAAGAATGCTCAAACTACCACACAATTGCACTCATCTCACATGCTAGTAAAGTAATGCTCAAAATTCTCCAAGCCAGGCTTTAACAATACGTGAACCGTGAACTTCCTGATGTTCAAGCTGGTTTTAGAAAAGGCAGAGGAACCAGAGATCAAATTGCCAACATCCGCTGGATCATTGAAAAAGCAAGAGAGTTCCAGAAAAACATCTATTTATGCTGTATTGACTATGCCAAAGCCTTTGACTGTGTGGATCACAATAAACTGTGGAAAATTCTGAAAGAGATGAGAATACCAGACCACCTGACCTGCCTCTTGAGAAACCTGTATGCAGGTCAGGAAGCAACAGTTAGAACTGGACATGGAACAACAGACTGGTTCCAAATAGGAAAAGGAGTATGTCAAGGCTGTATATTGTCACCCTGCTTATTTAACTTATATGCAGAGTACATCATGAGAAATGCTGGGCTGGAAGAAGCACAAGCTGGAATCAAGATTGCCAGGAGAAATATCAATAACCTCAGATATGCAGATGACACCACCCTTATGGCAGAAAGTGAAGAGGAACTAAAAAGCCTCTTGATGAAAGTGAAAGAGGAGAGTGAAAATGTTGGTTTAAAGCTCAACATTCAGAAAACGAAGATCATGGCATCTGGTCTCATTACTTCATGGGAAATAGATGGGGAAACAGTAGAAACAGTGTCAGACTTTATTTTTCTGGGCTCCAAAATCACTGCAGATCGTGATTGCAGCCATGAAATTAAAAGAAGCTTACTCCTTGGAAGGAAGGTTATGACCAACCTAGATAGCATATTCAAAAGCAGAGACATTACTTTGCCAACAAAGGTCCGTCTAGTCAAAGCTATGGTTTTCTCAGTAGTCATGTATGGATGTGAGAGTTGGACTGTGAAGAAAGCTGAGCACCGAAGAATTGATCTTTTGAACTGTGGTGTTGGAGAAGACTCTTGAGAGTCCCTTGGACTGCAAGGAGATCCAACCAGTCCATTCTAAAGGAGATCAGTCCTGGATGTTCTTTGGAAGAACTGATGCTAAAGCTGAAACTCCAATACTTTGGCCACCTCATGCGAAGAGTTGACTCATTGGAAAAGACCCTGATGCTGGGAGGGAGTTGGGGCAGGAGGAGAAGGGGACGACAGAGGATGAGATGGCTGGATGGCTTCACCAACTCGTTGGACATGAGTTTGAATGAACTCCGGGAGTTGGTGATGGACAGGGAGGCCTGGCGTGCTGCAATTCATGGGGTCGCAAAGAGTCGGACACAACTGAGTGACTGAACTGAACTGGGCTGAACTGACATAATAGAAGAAAAAATTTTGAGTTCAAAAAAAGACGTGTGTGTGTGTGTGTGTGTGTGTGTGTGTGTATAAACTATAAGGACTTACTGCATTCCATTAAAAGAAAATAACCCACAATTAAATGCTTTCTGACAACATTTCTGAAATGTGAGGGTAAGGGGGAAATTCCACAAGCATTTGAAAAAAAAAAAAAGGTTACCAACAAGGATCCAATAATAGACTGTTTTAGATTTCTCTGTTATAGCAACAGATGCCAAAAGACAATACTATAGGAGATTTACAAAAACAAACACTAAAATAAAGTGACACAAAGCAGGTAAAAATAGACCATCAAAAGTAGCCCAGCCAACTATAAACAAAAAATAAACTGAGGTCATAATATGATCAAAGTAGAAGCCAAGGAAAATAATGCTCTTTTGGACAAAAACAGCCATTTTGTAGGTCATTTTATATGGAGTAAAAGCATAATCCATAATAGCTATAAAATCCATATAGCTATAAAAACATTTATGCATTGAAAAGCATTTTATCAAGGTATACAAAGCAAAAGCTGTCATAAATACAGAGAAATGAACAGAAATCAAATACAGTGGGAGACAACACAACATTAATATTTTATAAAATAAAAAATGGTAAATGAAGACATAAATGAAATACTATGCCCCAGGGATAGAGTCTATATCCATGTATCATTTAAATATGATATTATTAGGCCACAAAAAAAATCTTATAAATCCCCAACACAGACAATAAGTAGGCTACATTTTCTAAACATAATGCAATAAAACTAGACATTATCAATAAACCTTTAAAGAATACAAATTCTACCACTAACAAATGAGAAAGCACACTCCCAGAGGGTGTTTATTTTATTTTAGAATAAAAATAAAGCCAAAACAGCAACTGCAAGCTACCTAGAAATTAACAAGAAAATTCTACATGTCAAAATTTATGAGACAGGATCAAATTTATACTCAGAGAAAAAACTTCATAGCCTTACATATCTTTATTATTGTATTAAATATGAAAATAAATCAAATCCATTTTATTCTATTGTAGAAAAATATAAAGACTAAAATAAACCAAAGAAAAGTTATGGAAAAGAATTGATGAGTATAAAAACAAAATCAATGAATCAGAATACAAGGAAATTAGGAGAACCAATATGTAAATCCAAGAACTGGCTTATGTGAGAAGATCTATGAATAAACTAGTCTCTGGATTTGCCAGTAAGGAGGAAGCAGGAATACATAGCACCAGGAATGAGAATGGGATGTCATATCCACAGCAGAAAGTTTAAATGATAAAAATAATATTGTAAATCACACTAGCAATTTTTAAAGCCATGTGAAATGAATTATTTTATATAAATATGACCAAAATTTACTCAAGAAGCAGCAAAACAAAGTTTTAAAGAACTTTAGATGAAACAGAAAAAAAGATGTTATCCAAATATTTCAGATCTGGATAGCTTCACAAGTGAATAATAAGTCTTCAAAGAGCAGAGACTTCCTACCTAATTTTTTTTGCTCCATTAGGGCAAAGAAGTAGAGAAGGAAATGGCAACCCACTCCAGTATTCTTTCCTGGAGAATCCCATGGACAGGGGAGCCTGGCGGGCTACAGTCCATGGGATCACAAAGAGTCAGACATGACTGAGTGATTGAGCAGCAGCAGGGCAAAGAAGAGGGTGGGGATCACCCTGATTCATCTTAGGAAATTATAGCCTTAATACCAGTACTAAACAAAGGCTGCCCCAAAAGTTAACTGCTTTTCATCATGCGTAACTATGGATGTAAAAATTAATAAAATTCCAGCAAATCAAATCTAGAAGAGTATTTTTTAAAGACTGCATCAAAATCACAAATTATTTATTTCAGGAATGAAAAGAGTTCAATATTCAGAAGTCTGTTAATATAATTCACCTACATCAAGGAAAGAAACATCAATACATACCAAAAATGCATTTTATAAAATTCAATATCCATTTCTGAGAAAAACCCATATTGAACTAGAATACAAAGATATTTCCTCAACATGATAAAGAATAATTATCTCAAACTCTTGTGGTAAAAGAATTACCATTAAAGTCAGAAACAAGGCAAAGATGATTACTCTCTGATCTATTATTAAACATTGTTCTGAGAGTTCTAATGGATGCAATGAGAAAACTGGAAAAATAAACCAAAGGGTAAAATGTTGAAGAATGCAAAATGACTATGTGATTTCTTTCTATATACAAAACCCAAAAGAATTCATTGAGAAGATATAGAATTTAAGAGCTCAATAAGGGGTTAGTATATATATATATATATATATATAAAACTCCAATGATATATAATATATATATATAATTCCAATGATATATATATAAATGTATATAATGTATATAAACATAATATACATAAATACACACACATTTATATATATAACTCCAGTGAGTTCCCTAGGTGACAGCTATAACCAGGAAAAGATCTGAATGGAGAATCACTGAAAATGACAAATTACATAAAATTTCCAGAATAAACTTAACAAGAAATTATTAAGTGTCAATGTATGTCAAAAACCACCACAATATTATAATTATCCTCCTATTAAAATAAATAAATTTTTTAAAAAAGAAATTAGCAAGCACTACATAAAATCAGGAAAGGACTATGTCAAGGCTGTATATTGTCACCCTGCTTATTTACCTCATATGCAGAGTACATCATGAGAAATTCTGGACTGGATGAAGCACAAGCTGGAATCAAGATTGCCAGGAGAAATGTCAATAACCTCAGATATGCAGATGACACCACCCTTATGGCAGAAAGTAAAGAAGAACTAAAGAACCTCTTGATGAAAGTGCAAGTGGAGAGTGAAAAAGTTGGCTTAAAGCTCAACATTCAGAAAACTAAGATCATGGCATCCAGTCTCATCACTTCATGGCAAATAGATGGGGAAACAATGGAAACAGTGAGAGACTATTTTTGGGGGGCTCCAAAATCACTGCAGATGGTGACTGCAGCCATGAAATTAAAAGATGCTTGCTCCTTGGAAGAAAACCTATGACCAACCTAGACAGCATATTCAAAAGCAGAGACATTACTTTGCCAACAAAGGTCCGTCTAGTCAAAGCTATGATTTTTCCAGTGGTCATGTATGGATGTGAAAGTTGGACTATAAAGAAAGCTGAGCGCCGAAGAATTGATGCTTTTGAACTGTGGTGTTGGAGGAGACTCTTGAGAGTCCCTTGGACTGCAAGGAGATCCAACCAGTCCATCCTAAAGGCAATCAGTCCTGAATATTCACTGGAAGGACTAATGCTGAAGCTGAAGCTCCACTCTTTTGGCCACCTGATGCGAAGAACTGACTCATTTGAAAAGATTCTGATGCTAGGAAAGATTAAAAGCGGGAGGAGAAGGAGACAACAGAGCATGAGATGGTTGGATGGCATCACCGGCTCGATGGACATGAGTTCAAGTAAGCTCCGAGAGTTGGTGATGGACAGGGAATCCTGGTATGCTTCAGTCCATGGGGTCGCAAAGAGTTGGACACAACTGAACAACTGAACTGAACTGAACATAAAAATAGCTACTATCTTTTCTGATGGACATTAAAGAATTAAATAATCGAAGACATATCATTTCCGAAAAGATTTAAAATTCATTTATGCAGGTATTTTGTAAGCACCTGTTACATGCCAGCTACTTTTGTAAGTTCAGGATACTACTCTAACAGTGAACGAAACAACAAATATCCTTTCCCCAATGGAGCTTACATTCTAATATAAATTTGAACATTTATAAAGTCTCCACCAAATTAATCTATTCATTTAATGCAACCCCATTCAAAATCCCAGAAGGAATTTTTTTGAGGTGAATAAAGAGACTTGACAAAATACTTCTAAAGTTATTTTAAAGAATCGACTTGTATGATGGCTGAGAAAAATTGCAAATGAATAATTAAAAGTATTTTATTGAATGATAAAATATAGGGAAGCTGTTTCTAAGCAACAATCAAAAGCAGACAACACAAAAGAAAATAGTAACAGATTCAACTCCATGGAAATTATTCTACAACACAAAAATATCATGAAAAAATTAAAAAGCAAAGGAGACACTGGAAAAAATCTGCAGTGTTTTTGATTGGGAGTAGAGAAATAGCCTTACTTTATGAAGATTTTTAAATCTGTAAAAAAAAGAATATGCATGCTCAGTTGTGTCTGACTCTTTGCCACCCCACGAACTATAGTCCATTAGGCTCCTCTGTCCACAGGATAGTCCAGGCAAGAATACTGGAGTGGGTTGCCATTTCCTCCTCCAGAGGATCTTCCCAATCCAGGGATCGAACCCTCATCCGCTGTGTCTCCTGTATTGCAGGCAGATTCTTTACTGCTGAGTCACCAGAAAAGCCCAAGAAAAGAATTGCAAGTAAAAAACTGGCAAAGGGTACGACAGGCAATTTACTACTGATCCGTAGCCTGTTACCACATTTCACTCTGATGATACGATAGGTCATAAATGGTACTTTGTGTTTTGGTGTGCTTTTATTTGATTACTAATAAGATTGAATATTTTCGTATGCATATTGGGCATATTGGGTTTTCTTTTTGTCATGCCCAATATGTATACAAAAATATTCAATCTTATTAGTAATCAAATAAAAGCACACCAAAACACAAAGTACCATTTATCACTTATCATATCATCAGGATGAAACATGGTAACAGACTACAGATCAGGGTGGAGGAAATGGGCACTCTTGCATTTCTGGTAGCAATGTAAATTCGTTCCATCTTTCTCCAGGGTAATTTGGCATTATGCATGACAATCTTTAAAAGATGCATAGAATTCAATCTAACAATTCAACTTCTAGCAATTTTTCTTAAGAAAATAGTCATGGATTTAATCACAGATTTATTGACAAGGATGTTTCTTGAATTGTCATTCACAATAGTAAAAAGTTGGGAATGACCTAAAAGTCCAAAAATCGGAAACTGATTAAAATAAACTATGGCATATTCAACCATGCATAGAATAGCATACATCTACCAAAAAGTATGTTATATAACCATATTTCTTATATGAAAAATTAGTCAAGATACAATAAGGATATAAATGTGCATGTATAATGTGATTGCATTTTTTGCATAGTCTCCATGTATTAAGAAAAAAAGGCTGGAAGGACACACACCAAAACATTGATAATAAGAATTTCTCCGTTGTAAGGACTCAGTTCAGTGATTTTTAATTCCCTTTCTTGATTATTTTCCTAATTTTCAACCATAATCCTGTATTTATTTTATTGAAGGAAGTATTTTCCAATGTTTGTTTCTTAAAGATTGTGGGCAGAGCTTCAGAGCCAAGGAAGATGGGTTTGTACCTAGCCTTGGCTGCTCTTGGCCCTTGTCTATGGAGTCAGGTTGACCTGTCCAGTGGCGCATGGAGACACCAGCTCCAAAGGCCTCCTTGCGTCCCCTCCCAACTCCATCTCCAAAGGAGTGACTCCAGGGGACTGAGGAAAGAGCCACCTGAGAGCCGGATGCTAGGAGGACACAAGGATTTTCTTAGGTTCTGTACCCAACGCCAGAGCGACAGGGAGCCGAATTCTCACTCTCCACTGTCCACTCCCAGGCCTCAGGCAGAGGCCACGTAAGATTCTTGGGTTGCAAAGCTCTTCCCTTTATGCTAATCCCCTTATGAGGGGTGAGGGTGGTGGGGTCATACCTAGGCTGCCCTGCCTCTCTGCAGTGACACTGGGTTATACTACCCCCTCCCCCAGCAGACCACCCCCTGCCCTCCTAGTTCTGGCATCAGGGATCATTCTCCGTGGGCCTTTACATCACAGCAGCATTAGAAGCAGAGCCAGGTACTTCTTTCCCTGCTGCCCAGATCCCCCAGGTCTGCTAAGGCAGCTGTACCACTCACTTCGTAGCCTGGCAACCGAGCTGCTTATTACTGTGCCTTCCCCCCACCACCCCCCCACTTCCTCCACCTCTGCTCCTGGCAGCTCCCCAGTTCCCCACATACTCATGGAAGATGTTGGGAAGACTGCGTGGGAGGTGCTGGCCATGAAGTCCGCGATCTGCCGCAGGGCCCAGATGTTGGAGGAGTTGTTCCCCTTCTTCATCTGCTCTTGGATGAGGCCTTCCAGCTCCTCCCTGAAAGACTGAAGCAGGCCCCCGAGGCGTCCTCCCAGTGTGTCTCAAGCACGAGGGATACTGATGGCCCCTCTTCCAAGTGCCCACCTGTGGCCCCTGGGTCAGCTAGATCAGAGCCACATATCTGGGACCTCAGGAGCCTCCCAAAACTGCTGTGTGGGGAGCAACAAGGAGATGCTGGGAATGGATTCTATTCCCTTTGCCCTGGGGGGAAACTCCAGGCAATATATACTCCAGAATCCAGGTCTTTCTGATGTCTTAGTGATAGCCTAGACCCCTCCCCACCCCCATCAGACATAGCAGGACTTCACTTTAGTAATTAAAAGACATTTTAAAAAGCAGAATTGAATGAAAAAGTATGCCATCTTCCCTGTCATTAGTCAGGCTGATGGCTCTTCTGGGCCTCAGTTTCCTTATGAGGAGTGGGGATGGTGGGGCCTATACAGAAGGAGTTGATGACTTCAGAGGTCACTTTTGATATCCTGCTACTCTGAGCCTGGCTTTGCAGACCATCAGGCCATGGATAGGGCATGCCAGCCCATCAGGTGACACTCAGGAGGAAATAGGGAGCCACTTAGGTGTTGAGGAATCTACAAAAAAGGACAGAAGCAGCATGACTGCCTCTTGGCCCCGTCTCCTGCCTGAGAATAGTCCCATCCTTCAGGTTCCCAAGCTTGGGTTGGTGCTAACTCTGCCTCCGCTCCTACCACACAACAGCCACCCCTTCTGGTCTCACACAGGGATTCTGTCATCCCAATGCATTATCCTCCAGACCCCCCAGCTCACTGTCACCTGTCACCAAGACCTGGGGTGCATCCTCCTTAGCATTCACTGCGTGCTCTCAGCCGGGTTACACACAGCCCACTGCATGCCCTGGCTCTCCAATACCTAGGTAGGGACTGGGGCAGAGCCCATCCTGGCCAGTACCTGGAGATGCCACTCCACCCTGGGCTTACCAACACTTAGGATCACGTACTGTTTCCTGAGGCCCACCCAGCTCTACTCCCTGAGAGACCTATTGCCTCTGTTCCCACTGCTCTTCCTCCCTAGGAGGGCCTGCATCATGGTCCTGCTTCCCTGGTCCAGTAGACCCACCCTCCATCCTTCTCAACACACCATCTGAGAAAGAGCACTGTATCCATGCCAGGCAGGTGCCAACTGACCTCAAGACTCTGGCCAGGGCTGGGTGACCCTGACTTGCCCCTCTGCTCTCTATTCCCCGCCTCCTGGGGCTTTCAGGCGCACTTCACTCCTGCCTTGGTATGTCAAAGCCTTATTTGCCAGGACAGAGTTCTTGGCGGTGTGCAGAAAAAGGAGCCCCAGACCTCCCACGTGGCACCTCTCGCTGGGCCCTGGTTTACCCGAATTGTTAAGAATTTTCGGTGAAGAGGGACAGGAAGACTGGAAAGTGAGGCTCAGAAGGGGCACGAGGAACTGAAGTAGGGCTCCTGCTTCTCAGATCCACCTTCCCCACCAGGGAGTCAAACACAAGCCATAAGCTGCACATAAGCCAGGATTTGCCATCCGCCAGCGACTAGGGAGATACTCAAACACCCACACAGCCAGAGCATCTTGCTCAGAGCTGAAAACTGCTCCGTCTCTGAGCAAGCGGAAGAGGAGCAATTTCTCTTTCGGGTTCACCGGGTGCATCAGCGTCCTCCGCACCCCTTCCCCGCCCTCCTCTGGCCTCCTTCCTCCTCCCCCGCCCGCGGGGGTCAGACCCCCACTCACCGGGCTCTGCAGGATCATGGTGACGCGCTTCTTCTGCTCCATCAGGTTGAAGTCCTGCCGCAGGTCGGCCGCGCGGCTGCGAAGGCGCAGGTACTCGGGGTCGTCCTCAGAGAAGCGGTCGAAGTACTGCTGCCCCTGCGCGGGCGGCGGGGAGGCGGCCTCGGGGACGGTCTCTTCACTCATCGTCCTCGTGGGTTTGCAGTCCTCTCCTGGACCCCTGCCGAGAAGAAAGGAGGGTGCTCCCAGTCGGGGTGCACGCTTCCTAGGCCGGAGGGCTTGGAAGGGGGGTGGGGGGCGGCGGGTAGTGGGAATGAGGCTATTTCCAGGAGAGCGTGAGCCGGGAGGCGGGTTGGCAGGCAGGGCGCCGCGGCTGCCGGCCTGTAGGGGGCGCTGATGCATCGTCCGACTAAGTGAAGGTCTGTCTGTCACTGGCTCCGGCTCGCCAGCCCTTCCCTGCCTGACCCACGGGGCTTGGTTCAGGTAGACTGGTCCCCCAGTGCGACCTCGACCTGCAAAGCTTTGGGGGCATTTTGTGCTGCTTATCCACACAGTGTAAAGCTATTCACTGCAAGTTCGTACTTGATCTAAAATGTAAGCCCTCTAAGAAGCCTCCTAAAAAACATGCGGTGGGAAATCCACGAAACTGAAAAGAGAACGGGTAGCTTCTAACAGGCTGAGCGCTGCTTCCCACCCCCCGCACCCCCAACTTCGACTTTGCTCCCGCCTCGGGAAAAGATTTATTGTGAATCTGTTTCTGTAAAACGTGTCTCACTGGAGAATCATTTCTTATCATGAATTGAAAAGAGGTGTGCAGTTTTTTGTTAGTGGAAAATGAGTTTCTCTAAACCCCAGTAAATGAATATTGAGAAATAGTGAAACAGTGAACACTGATTGAATGGCACCATATGCCCGGCTGCCCAGAGGCCTGAGTATCTAGACCTGGAGCGAGAACTAGGGCCGTCCTTGGAAGGTTGGGCTGCGAACGAGTCACTTATTTTTTCCACTCAAGCAGGCTTTTAAAAATGCCTGAATGGTGAGTGAATGAATGTCCTTATGGCCATATTGGAGTCCTGCTGAAGAAGCAGGCTGCTGCTCAGCCTTGGCTTCCCAGCTGTGGGACTGTGGCCACCAGTCTCCCTTTGTGTCAGTGCTGCTAGGCCCTCAAGTCTGGGTTATCATGCTCCTTCAACATCCGGAGGGTGTGGGGGCTTACAGAGCCTCAGCCTTCTCCCAGGTGGCTGAGCCCCTTCTCAGCAAAAGAAGGCAAGTGCCTTGACTGAACAGTGACTAGTTTTTGAAGGCAAATAGGAAGATACCAACGAAAGTGCTTTATCTGAGCTCAAGGTACTTGGCTTTCATCCTTAATCTGCCCCTCCTTCCCTTTGCCTCTGGGGACTCCCTTCCAGAAGGAGGTGGAACTGCCATTGTTCTCTCAAAGCAGCTCCTGGCCTCCCCAGACCAGATCTGCTCTGCCCTCTAGGCTCATCCTGTTAGACAAAGCCTTAGCTTTCATTCCAGTCAGCAGCTCATTATGGAACAGACCTTGTTGACAACCAGATAGCATATTCTTGTTGTCTATGAGAAGTCTGCGACTTCTTCCATCTTCTGTCAGCACTTTACCCTCTACCTTACAGTTCTTCCAAGTAGGACAGGCAGGGCCACACTAGGCAAGACAAGTAAGTGGGAGCCCATCCCGTCAGCCCAGAACACTCAGGTGATTGACTGATATTATTGTTATTTGCATCCTTGTTCTTTGGGGAAGGCAAATAGCAAGTCCAAGGGAAGACACATGGACAAGGTCCTTCAAGGGTCAGCTGAAGCTCCGAACCCTTGGGGTTCTCAAGCTTGGGTGCACACTGGAATCTCCTGGAGAACTTTGAAAAATACTGATATCAGAGATTTTAATATTATTGATCTTGGGTATGACCTGGATTTCAGGATTTTTTTTTTAAGTTCTCTGGGTGATTCTAATGGGCAGCCATGGTTGAAATACCACAGATAAATGTTTGTGGTTGTGGCGTATAACAGAAGGCATTCATTCCAGGGCTTCCCTGGTGGCTCAGCTTGCAAAGAATCCGCCTGCAATGTGGGAGACCTGAGTTCGATCCCTGGGTTAGGAAGATTCCCTGGAGAAGGAATCTCCAGTAGGAAACACCCACTCCAGTATTCTGGCCTGGAGAATTCCATGGACTGTATAGTCCTTGGGTTGCAGAGTCAGACACAACTGAGAGACTTTAAAAAAAAATTCATTCCAGGAGCTTACCATTTCTAGCAAGCATGCCAAGATGGCACAAAGCCTCTAACGCTAGTGTTATGCACCACTTCCTATGGCTGTCCAGGCCCCTTCCTGCCACTCTATCATCTACCACCATACTCTTGACCTGGGCAGCAAGAGTGGTCCAAATGCCACCATAACGCACTTTTGCAAGTCTACAAAGCCATGACCTCTGGTCTTAACTGTCACTAGTCAGCTCCTTGTGAAAGCCCTCAACAGATCTCCCCCAGTTAGCACCATCCTTACCAGCCATGTCGATGAGATGGAGGCGGGAGGAACGAGTGGCCTGGGAGTGGCAGCCCAAAACAAACATTCTCTAAAGAGACATTTTGAAACATATTTGGCAGGTTGTGAGAATGTTTGAGGTTGTACTCAGTGACATTTAAAGCCAGATTCTTCTTCTCAGTAGAGTGATGAAGTCTGTCAGGGATGTTTCGGGCTGAATTAGCTCCAGACTAGAAGCCTGCAGTGCTGCCCAAGTTATGACATTCCCTTGTTCATGGACTCAGGTAAGTAATTTCCCTCTTTGGATCTCATTTTGTCCATCCTTAAATGGGGGAACGAACAGAATGGACCTTGGGGCCCCATCCAGCTCTAACACTTTATGGAGAGAAACAGACTAATGTAGAAAAAGGCAGAAGGATGGAGGATCTAGGTTTCCTGGAGCAAGACCTTCTACCCACATCTCCCCAGTGCCTCTTCCTCAAGCCAAATGCCAAAAGAGAAACATCTGCAAAGAACACACATGACCTACTGATGACTGCCTTTGGTTTCAAGTCAATCCCATACACATGGGTTCAGTTAAGAATACTTCACCCGCTTCGTGCTCCCAGCAAGCCTCATCTCTGGAACTTGGGGAGTAAGAAGAGAGCACAAGGTCAAACATCATGGGAATGCATCAGAGCCATGCAGACTTGGGGTCACCACCCAGATTCTCCTGGGCAAACTCTGCAGCAGACCAAAGTTCTTACAGAGGCATTGCCCCACATACACACGCCTCTCCATTTTCATTCTCTTTGGCACCTTCACAGCCCCAAATCTTTGATGTTATTTTTATTTTTTTTATTATTTATTTATTATTTTGGTTACTGTGGATCTTAGTTGCAGCAAGTGAACTCTTAGTTGAGGCAAGTGGAATCTAGTTCCCTGTCCAGGGATTGAACCTGGGCTTCCTGCATTGGAAGCACAGAGTCTTAGCCACTGGACCACCAGGGAAGTCCCTTGATGTTATTTTTAAAATAGCAGCAGACAATCCCTCAATGGGTACACTGGATGTGGGCATGGAGATCCTTGTGTTCCTTGTAACACCAAGTCACTCCAGCTCCGATGTGTCTGAACTGTCAGCTTCTCTGGGACTGGTACCACCTGGTACTGAACCTTCCTGGCCTAAATCCTTTTCATCCAGGCAGGAAAAGGCTGGTCCTCTCCCTTCCTTTTGGAGTATCTGGATTTTCCGGGAATTGATCTGTGAAGTCTCTGAAGTAGCTGTCTCCCACAAAGCATGAGGAATCAAAACATTCAGGGCCCGATGGACAGGAGCCCCTAGGCCGGCCTTCACTTGTTACAGCCCAGTCCCATAGGGCTGCTCCAGTGGGCAGGGGAGGAAATGAAACCCTGACTCCCTTACCATGACAGCAGGAGCCAGAGGCATCCTTCTGTGCTCCTTCCTTCCCAGAATGTTGGGAGGTGATCAAAGCTGTGGGCAGCAGAACTTAGTGGTTAAAAGCAGGACTCTGGAACCAGACCATGCATTCAAATCTCAGCTATGCCCTTTTTTAGCTGTGTGATCTTGGGCAAGTTACCTACCTCTCTGTGCCTCAGTTCCCCATCTGTTAAACAGAGATTGCAACTATTTAACTCCTCCTTAGGTTGTCGTGCAGACTGGGTGAGTTAATGCATATGAAGTAGTTCAAACAGTGCCTGGTGCCGAGTAAGTGCTATTAGCGCTTATTATGTGTCCTTTAGGGGCTAGAATCATCATAGCATGAAGAATGTGAGTAATGAGAGGCTTATGATTCAATTGTAAACAGGTGCATGTGAAATAATTGTAATTATATGTTTTAGTCCCCAAACTAATTCAATCTCAAGTTACATTAACAAAAAGAAAAACCAGAAAAAGACTGATGAGAACGCTTTTTACTCTGACCAGATAGTGGGAACGTGTAAACCTGGAGAGCACAATAAAAGAATGTAAGCAGGGTGCTGAAGATCACAGAAGGCTGGCGCGTACAGAGCCAGGAGTGGCATCGTAAAGAGTATATAGGGCCTCTGGCTCCAGTTCCTGGCACGTGGGATTTCTAAAATGTCCAAAAGGCATTAGGAGTGTTTTGTTGGTCATAATGAGCCCCTCTCACCAAGCCTGAGCATAAAAATGCAAATGAGGTGACATGCTGGGCAATTAGACCTTTCAAGGGAGGGACTGGCCACTGAGAAAGACCGTGCATATAATTAAGGGATTGGAACTCAGCCCCATCCCAACCACAGGAGGAAGAGAGGAAAGGCACTGGAGATTGCTTTCAATCAAGTGGCAAATGACTAAATCAATTTTTGCCTACCAGTAATGCACACCTCCATTAAAGAACCCTGGACAGCGAGGTCTGGGGGAGCTTCCTGGCTGGTGAGCACATTTCTGGGCTGGGTGCTGACAGATCCCACAAGGAGCAGACGTGGAAGCTCTTCACCATGTCCTCATCCCCCAGACTCTGTGCTCTTTCTTTTAGCTATTCCTGAGTTAGATCTTCTATAATAAAACTGCAGTTGCGGTTGCAAGAACTTTCAGCGACTTCAGTGAACTATTCTAGGGAATCATAGAAACCGAGAGGGAGGTTGTGAGAACCCTCAAATTTATAGTCAAGTCGGTCAGAAGTGCAGGTGGTCAGAGGACCACACCTGCAGCTCGCCTCTGAAGTGGGCAGAGTCTTGTCCATGACCTTGCTTTTTCTTATTTCCCTTTTAACTCAGGGTAGTGTCAGAATTGAGTTGAATCGTAGGACATCCTGTTGGTGTCAGAGAATTGGTGATGAAACAAGCAACCTTGATTTGTGAATTATTTTCATTTCCAGGACAACTCTATGAGATAGACATTGTCCCTGCTTTACAGATAAAAAGACTGAATCAGAGAGGTTAACTAACTTGCTAAAGATCACACAGTGGAGTCGGGATTTCAACCAGGCCTGTCTCTGGCCCCAGATTCTGCGTTCCTCCTCTCCAAATATCTGCTGGACTGCCATGTGGAAGAGGGATCAAGGTGATTCCTGAGAACCTCGGGGGGCCAGAACCAGGAAACCAAGTGGTTATTGCAGGCAGGCAGATTCTAGCTAAGGGTGCGAGGGTGAAATTTCCACCAGCAGGAGATTCTCAGTAAGGAGAAGACCGGACAGGCTTCCTCGTTAGGTGGTGAGGTCTCTCCTTGGAGCCAGGGTAACCACAGGATGTTGTAGAGGGGCTTCTGCCCTGTTGGGGTGGGACCAGTGACCTCCGAGGTCCTTCTGATGCCATGATGGCTCTTTTTTTGTTGTTGAAGTATCGTTGACAATTGCTGTGCCAATCTGCACTGTACAGCAAAGTGACTCAGTTTTAGACATATTTGCATGATTTTCTCAATATTCGTTTCCATTATGGTTTATCCCAGGAGACTGGATAGAGTTCCCTTTGCTATACAGTAGGACCTTGTCGTTTACCGAGCCTATACATAATAGCTTGCATCTACCAACCCCAAATTCCCAGTCCACCCTTCTCCCCCAACCCTCACTTCCTTAGCAACCACACGCCTGATCTCTGTGTCTGTGGGCCTGTTTCTGTTTTGTAGACAGGTTCATATGTGCCATATTTTAGATTCCACGTATAAGTGATATCATATGGTATTTGCCTTTTTCTGACTTCCTTTACTTACTATGATAATCTCTAGTTGCACATGGTCGCTCTCGAGTCAGTGGGATCAGGGGAGTTCATGGCAATGACCCGAGTGTCTGGAAGCTCATCCTGGTGAGATGGACCCAACCAAAAACTGCGTCTCACCCCTTCCGCCTCCCCATCACCACCAACTGATTACCAGGAGGCCGGAGCAGCCTTGGCCAAGGCTGCCTCTTCTCAGCACTCAGTCTGCACGCTCCGCTCCACAGCCCGGCTCGATGACCACATCTATAGGATCTCAAACATCTGGGTAGAAACTGGAAAAAAAAACACAACAGATTTCAGGGTATTTTCTGTTCCACCACAACTCTTTGCCCTGTTTTTGCAGCACCATTAGGAGCTGGTTTATTTTAAGAACTGTTGGGGAATTCTTGAAAATGAACTGAAGGTGAACTTTTATTTTAAAAGCAAATTCTGTCTACACAAAGGTAAAGAAAGCTTCATTGTCTTTACAATTGGGATCAAAATTCCTTTCAAAGAGAGTTGTTGGAAAAATCCCTTTGCTGAATGTTGGCCAAGGGACCCCAGGCTTTCC
This sequence comes from Bos indicus x Bos taurus, assembly GCF_003369695.1. Classification (NCBI taxonomy): domain Eukaryota; kingdom Metazoa; phylum Chordata; class Mammalia; order Artiodactyla; family Bovidae; genus Bos; species Bos indicus x Bos taurus. The sequence continues at coordinate 13,614,105 of NC_040086.1, read as the reverse complement.
CAGAGGCTTAGCTGGTAAAGAATCTGCCTGCCAATGTAGAAGACTCCAGAGATGCAGATTCAATCCCTGGGTTGGGAGGATCCCCTGGAGAAGGAAATGGCAACCCCCTTCAGTATTCTTGCCTGGGAAATCCCATGCATAGAGGAGCCTGGGAGGCTATAGCCCATGGGGCCGCAAAGAGTCAGACATGACTAAGCACACAAGTACCTACTACCACCAAGGGGCCGCAGGGGAGAGTGGCTGCTCTGCATGGTGGAGGGAGTTGAAGGCGGAACTCCAAGCAAGCCCAGAAGTGCACACACAGCTGGGCTGGAAGGGATCAACCCCTTCCTGACAACCCACTCCCCCAGATACTTCACTAACAGCTTCTAAACCCACACGTGCTGGTGTGACTGATTTTGGGATGCAGCCCGAAGAGGCAGAAGAGGTTTGAATAATATCACACCCTGGGAAAGTGGGAGGGTTTTGAAGTTGCACAGACCATGAATTGGTGGATTTAAGCCAATGTCACCTAGAGTTCAAGGGGAAGAAAGGCCCCAGCTAATATCTAAGTAACAGGTCATGAAGTAACTACTGAAGGAGGAATGTAAAATAGTTAATGTCTTATAAACAATGGCAAGTTACTGATCCAAAAATCCTAGTTACTAATCCAAAAATCCTGAAGATCGAGGTCCTCAAAGGGTTAATCATCAATATACTTTTTTTTTAAGTGATAGTTATTTTTTTTTTAACTTGGGTGTCTGTTGTTTGGACCCAGAGGTGGTTACCTCACCCAGAGTGGGCGTAATCCCCACCCCCAGACCCACTTCCACCCATGGGTCTGAGGACCTGTGATGGCCTGCCGGTCCTGTCTCATCAGCCAGGAAAGGAGCATTTGGAAAGACTACTCTCACCAAAGAGGGGGCAAGGAGAATTCATCTTGGGAGGTCTGATGTGCCCGAGGGAGTCCGGGCTGCTGAGTGACCCCTGAGGCACCACTGCTCGCTCAGTCTGTCTGAGCACCCCAGTGCTTAGCGTTCCAGTGCTGAGAAGGCCCCTGATGGGTCCAGTCCTGATGCTTACCCCTCTAGTTAGGGTCTTGACAGTTGTTTCCAAAAGCTCTTCTCTATGCTCTGCATGTCCAGCTGCCAGCTGCAGGTCTCCTAACCATGGGTCTTATTTTTAGCTAGAAAACAGGGTCACTGCCAGAACTTAACGCCACTTCCATGCATGGCCTAACACTGTGGGAGCCCTGCCTACTGGGGTTTGCTGATATACCTCTGAACGTGCTCCTTCCTGTGGGCGGCCACTGACCTGCCTTAAGACCAATCCTGCGGCCAGCTTGTCTTACGTGACGTGCCAGCTTCCTCCCCTCCACCAGCAGCCCCTGGCACAGAGATGAGGTTGCCCATCCCTGCTAAGGCGTGGATTTTCAGAGTCTGAGCTATTACTTGTGTCCACAGAGAGAATTAATGTCACCCAAAGGGACCTGCTCCATTCATGTAAGAAGACAGACATCTGTCCCACAGATAAGTATACACTGAACACTGACTAATACCCATCCTATCTCCATCAGTGTTGATATTCCACTATTAGAGCTCCATTCCTGAGGGTATAGTATTAACCCTTGAAATGAAATACAATGAAAATAGCCCTGAGAGGTATTATAGGCAAATGCATTATTTTAAACATTCTCCTGTGTTAAGAAACCTGTCAGATCTCTGCTTGCAGAGTCAGGCTGGGTGGGGCCAGCACAGGTACCTGATCAGCAAGTCTCAGTGAGGGAAAAGGAAGAGGAAGAGGTCTGATGCCAGGGCCACTCAGGAGAGTCCAACTCCTGAGGCAGAGCTGGGCCTCAGGGGACCCTGGTCTCGCAGACAGAACGCTCTGAGCTGTGCCTGCTGTCACAGCTCAGAGAGAGGGACACAATCCACTCCAGTCAGCCTTTGGCTTCCCCAGCATGTGCTTCAAAGGCCAAGCTCACCCAGGCCCCGTGGGAAGAGCTAAGCAAGGAGTATCCCATGTAGTGAGAAGGCCTGACACCTCCTGGGAGGCCGCCCCCACCCCAGCCCCCACCCCCACCCCAGGGTCACCTGCTCCCTACTCTCAGGGTGTAGCCAAGCCAGCTGGGAGGCAGAACAAGTTAGGACACTGGATTTCAGCCCTAGCTGGCTGCTCACTAGACTGTCCACCCCACCCCCAGACGTCCCACAGCCACCTTGAAAATGACCTGTCTAAATGGACCAATACTCTAGCCAGCCCTGCACCAGAGCCTCCCTCCTCCAGCCAGCATCCCCTCCCTGCCCCTTACCCAGCTGGCCACCCACCAAGGGCCCCAGAAGGCAGCTTTGACTCCTCCCTTTTCATGCCCTGTTTCCCTACTGTCACCAGATTCTCTGGTTTTATGTCCTAAATATTTTCCCACCCAGAGCACCACACCTTGAATCAAGCCAGTGTCATCCCCATTGCATTCAGCAATTCAGTTCAGTTCAGTCACTCAGTCATGTCCGATTCTTTGTGACCCCATGAACTGCAGCACACCAGGCTTCCCTGTCCATCACCAACTCTTGGAGCTTATTCCAACTCATGTCCATCGAGCCGGTGATGCCATCCAACCATCTCATGCTCTGTTGTCCCCTTCTCCTCCTGCCTTTAATCTTTCCTAGCATTAGGATCTTTACAAATGAGTCAGTTCTTTGCATCAGGTGGCCAAAAGAGTGGAGCTTCAGCTTCAGCATCAGTCCTTCCAGTGAATATTCAGGACTGATTTCCTTTAGGATGGACTGGTTGGATCTCCTTGCTGTTCAAGGGACTCTCAAGAGTCTTCTCCAACACCACAGTTCAAAAGCATCAATTCTTCATCGCACAGCTTTCTTTATAGTCCAACTCACACATACATGACTACTGGAAAAACCATAGCTTTGACTAGATGGACTTTTGTTGGCAAAGTAATGTCTCTGCTTTTGAATATGCTGTCTAGGTTGCTTCCAAGGAGCAAGCATCTTTTAATTTCATGGCTGCAGTCACCATCTGCAGTGATTTTGGAGCCCAAAAAAATAAAGTCTCTCACTGTTTCCATTGTTTCCCCATCTATTTGCTGTGAAGTGATGGGACCTGATGCCATGATCTTAATTTTCTGAATGTTGAGTTTTAAGCCAACTTTTTCACTCTCCTCTTTCACTTTCATCAAGAGGCTCTTTAGTTCTTCTTCACTTTCTGCCATAAGGGTGGTGTCATCTGCATATCTGAGGCTATTGATATTTCTCCTGGCAATGTTGATTCCAGCTTGTGCTTCATCCAGACTGGCATCTCTCATGATGTACTCTGTATATAAGTTAAATAAGCAGGGTGATAATATGCAGCCTTTTCATACTGCTTTCCCGATTTGGAACCAGTCTGTTGTTCCATGTCCACTTCTAACTGTTGCTTCTTGACCTGCATACAGATTTCTCAGGAGGCAGGTCAGGTGGTCTGGTATTCCCATCTCTTTCAGAATTTTCCACAGTTTGTTGTCATCCACACAGTCAAAGGCTTTGGCATAGTCAATAATGCAGAAGTAGATGTTTTTCTGCAACGCTCTTGCTTTTTCAATGATCCAACACATGTTGGCAATTTGATCTCTGGTTCCCTTGCCTTTTCTAAATCCAGCTTGAACATCTGGAAGTTCTCAGTTCACATACTGTTGAAGCCTGGCTTGGATGATTTTGAGCATTACTTTGCTAGCATGTGAGATGAGTGCAATTGTGTGAAAGTTTGAGCATTCTTTGGCATTGCCTTTCTTTGGGACTGGAATGAAAACTGACCTTTTCCAGTCCTTTGGTCACTGATGCATTTTCCAAATTTGCTGGCATATTGAGTGCAGCACTTTCACAGCATCATCTTTTAGGATTTGAAAGAGCTCAATTGGAATTCCATTACCTCCACTAGCTTTGTTTGTAGTGATGCTTCCTAAGGCCCTTTTGACTTCACATTCCAGGATGTCTGGCTCTAGGTCAGTGATCACACCATCGTGATTATCTGGGTCATGAAGATCTTTTTTGTATAGTTCTTCTGTGTATTCTTGCCACCTTTTCTTAATATCTTCTGCTTCTGTTAGGTCCATACCATTTCTGTCCTTTATTGTGCCCATCTTTGCATGAAGTGTTCCCTTGGTATCTCTAATTTTCTTGAAGAGATCTCTAGTCTTTCCCATTCTGTTGTTTTCCTCTATTTCTTTGCATTGATCACTGAGAAAGGCTTTCTTATCTCTCCTTGCTATTCTTTGGAACTCTGCATTCAGATGGGTATGTCTTTCCTTTTCTCCTTTGCCTTTTGCTTCTCTTGTTTTCACAGCTATTTGTAAGGCTTCTTCAGACAACCATTTTGCCTTTTTGCATGTATTTTTCTTGGGATGGTCTTGATCACTGCCTTCTGTACAATGTCACAAACCTCCGACCATAGTTCTTCAGGCTCTTTGTCTATCAGATCTAATCCCTTGAATCTATTTCTCACTTCCACTGTATAATCGTAAGGGATTTAATTTAGGTCATACCTGAATGGTCTAGTGGTTTTCCCTACTTTTTTCAATTTATGTCTAAACTTGGCAATAAGGAGTTCATGATCTGAGTCAGTTGGCTCCTGGTTTTGTTTTTGCTGACTGGATAGACCTTCTACATCTTTGGCTGCAAAGGATCGCATTCATGATCTAGGCCTCGTCTTTCCTTTCTCATACACCCCATCCAATCAGTAGCGAGAGTCGCTGTTCTAAAAATGCAAATCTGACCCACTGCCCTGCATCCCCCTCCCCACCCCCAGCCCATCCATGGCTCCCCGCCATCGATGCAGTGTTCTTGCAACTTTTTTTTCCCCTAATTTCTGCTCCTCTAGCCAAAATTTAGTCAAATTTAGATTGTATTCCAAAAATGACAGCTCTCCTTTTTATATTTATCAAACAAAAAAATTTAATTCTGAATTTGCTTTTTCAAACCAAATGCATTCTTCATGTTGGAAACTGAAACCCACCCATTCCCCACCAGGAGACCAAGGATCAGGCCTTTCTGTCTCTGGCCACTCCCTTCTTTGAGGACTGCCCCCCACAGAACGAGGTCCCTCTTAGCTCCTTCACAAAGCCCCCTGGGCCTCCCAGTGCCTGCCCCCTCCCTCCCAGACTATCGCTCACGCTCCAGCGACTGTTCCCAGGACCCGGAAGGCACTCAGCCAGTCCCCACCTTTGTCCTTGCTGGTCTCTGCCTGGAGCACTCTTTCTTCTTTGCCATTTCCTTTCAGCTCAGATTGTCTGCTCTTCCCGGAAGCCTTCCCTCCACACCCCTGTCCCTTACACTCCCATCACCATTATGCTCCTCATTCATTCCACTTACAATCCGACAGCAACAGTCTATTACCAGGACCTCCTAGCAGGCAGGGCCTGTGTCTTTGACATGTCTCTACTCTTTGTGTTGCTGTAGGGCTGGTGTCAGGTAGATGCTTAATAGATATTAGTTGAACTGAAACTCCACTAGCAGTGAATTAGGCGTTAACACTGCCCAAGCCCTGGGGTCCCAGAGGTAAGTAAGGGCCCAGGGGAGCTCGGAACACTGTGGGGAGACCAACCCCTGAGCAGCCCATTTCAGAGTATGGTGCTGAGTGATAATGGGGCATGTGTGGCAGGCACCCTAGCAACTAAGCTGTCTCCTCTAAAATAACATATTCTCTTGTTATGTAATCCAAATGGCTAGACCTCTCTGACAGCCATTCTTCCTGCCTATTTTGACAGAATTCCAGCAGTTGGTTGCAGCTCTAACAAAGCCAACTCCGCAATATAACACGGATTGTGGGGAGACAGAGGAGAAGGGAATAGACACCCTCAGCTCAGCAGCCCCCCCTTGGCCCCCCACCCCTTCCCTTCAGTAGCTCCACCCCTGCCCCACCCCCACCCCAGGACCCCCTCAGTTCCCCTCTCAGGGCAGCCCTGGAGCTCCCTCTGGGCATCTTCAGTTTGCACCCTCACACTCTGGAGCCTACTCAGCAAAGACTCTGCTGGGATTCGCCCTCCTCGGAGAGCAGCCAGGGATCACAGTTCTGAAAGGCACTCCCTGTCACAGGTCATTTTTGTCTCTGTCCCACTGAAGATCAGGTAAATGTAACCACTGGAGTATGAAATCACATTTCTGTGGGTTGTTCCTTGTAGCTATAAAAGGAACAGAAGGTCTAGAAGAGAATGCTCAAGTTGTCTGACTTTCTGTTCATATCTGTTTAAGCCCTGTGCGCACAAAGGGAGGTGGGTACCTGTCTCCTGTCTCCAGACAGGAGCAGACAGTCGGTATCACCCGCACCCCGAGCCCACAGCGGAAAGACACGACAAGTGGTCCTTTCCCATCTGCTTCAAAGTCTGCCACAGGCATGGCCACCCCCTGGGTGGGGGTGCCTCTAAAGCCCCAGGCTCCCAGCCCCATGAGTCAGCTCCAGACAAGGACAGCAGGGCATTTACTTCAAGCCTGAGACGTGAAGTCAGAGCCCAAACTCACCGATCCCTGAATGAAGCTTCCAGAAGTGAGGGAGGAGCTGGTCAAGGCTTTGCTGCTGTTACTTTGCACAGTAAATGGAGACAGTTGAGTGAGAGATGGGACCACACCCTGCCTGGTCGGTTCAGATAAAGAGAAAGCTCATGCCCCTGGGTGATGGGATTATGGCTGAGGCTTATCATCAGCTTCTTCACCTACTTCTGAATTTTCCACAGTTCTAGGTAAGGGATTAACCATTTAGGATGAAAAGAGTATCAAAGGAGAAAAGAGGAAGCGTCTCCCTCTGTCCATCTCCAGAAACCCCCTTGGCCGCAGGAATCCTTTAACCCCTGACTGCTGCACCCTCAGAAGGAAGACATTATTTGATCCAAAAAATTGGAGCTGTTAAACCCAGATAGGTATTGGGGCTGTGCCCAGCCCTTCTCATCAGTGCCATGGTGAAGGGCCCCTCATCCTGCTTTTCAGGTGAGGAAACTGAGGCTCAGGAAATGGAGTGACTTGATCAGTCACAGAGCTACCCGGGATCATGGCGTTCCTGAGACATGCACAGAGAGAGCATTTCAACACTGTGTGTGGGGGTGAGGGCAGTGCTCCAACACAAGCTAGTGAACTGTGGGGTTCCAGGGAGGCCCCAGTCTCAAGGCTCCGGCATGAACTTTAACCCACTTGCCAGATACTTCTGCCACCATCACAAAACCATGTGGGCTTCATGCCTTCACTGAAGGGGAAGAAAGGGGGTTCAGGAAACCCCAGTGATGCAGAGACAGTCCTGAACTAGCAGGATGGCTGTGCTCAGCCTTCAAATACGCAGTTCCTTCCTTCGGTGAGGAGGTGCCAAACTTGTATATTATGTGGATAAAAGCCTGTCTAATTGAACTGACTGACACGTCCTCTGATTCACTGTTTCACACCTCAGGTTGTCCTGGAATCCAGTCACAGGGAACTTTGAAGTGGTCATGTTTTCTACCTTTTGCCTTCAGGCCAGACTGTACCTAAAAACCAACAGAGCTATATTTTGAAAGGTTTCACCTTGGTCAAGTTTGAACATAAAACGGTTGGTTCTGCTTTGGGACCTAATCTGAGAGTATTTATCCTTCATGTGGCAAGAATACCCTTAGCCCCAACTCCACCTCCAGCCAAGAAGTCCAGGGAACAGATATTGGATGCTGTGTCCTTCTAGTCTAATAAGCTATTTTCTTGGCCACAGATGTAGAAATAAATACTCCTTTAGCATATTAAGGTCAAGATTGTTATGTTGGGCTTTAAAAATTGGTTTTGTTGGTTTTATTTTTTTCACTTAGTGAGCACAAAAGGAAATGATAAGAACACCTTGCATCTAGGACTAAAGGGGGATCTGACACCATCCCTCCCCTCTCCAGACTGAGGAAGCTATAGAAATTCACAGATTCAAAGGGACATGGGACTTCCTGGTTTGGGAGGGAGAGAGTCAATAGGCCCAGAAAGAGGGGATGGCGGGAACTGGAAGGAACATGCCAAATCGTGACAGGGTCCAAAGGCTCATGTGGGGAACCCACCGCCCCTGGAACATGCATCAAAGACAGCCCAAAGCCTGAGCAGTCAGGCTCACAGTGTCACAGTGTGTCGGAAACAAGACAGAAAAAAATAGCAGGCATGTTGGTTTGACTTTCCACTTCTGTCTATGATCCTCCCTATGATCCTGTATGGTATGGATTTTATCACAATTAAGGAAAGAGCTGTTTAAACTTCTGTACATATTTGTATGTGTGTCTGCATATCCATGTGTCAGGAACAATGCCATGTACTCACCAAACTCACTTCCTTTTCTTCCTGGGACCCACCTTTCCTACCTGCCTTCCCTCTGAATAGGGCCAATGAGATGTCAGCCAATGAGATTAAGCAGAAGTGACTTGCGTCACCTGTTGCCCAGACAGTTAAGAGCAGAACTGCCCTCTCCACACTCTCTCCTTCCTTGCCGCCCTGCTGGAGGCGGAGGATCCGGTGGAAGCTCTGGGACCTTTGAGGGTGATGCAGCCACCAGACGGAAGGCGGTGGGGTGTCACTGAAGGCAGCCCACTGAGCACTGGATCAGGGAGGCTGAGGTGGTGGTTACAGTAGCAGGTAGCCCACCCTGAAAAACATGTTTTCTTTAGCACAGGGTTGACTGTCTTCTATTAGCTCTATGGTTGTTTCTTCCATTTCACTTGAGTGTCTCCTTTGAGATCAGCAGTTACCCATACGTTGAATTTTTGCTCTCTAATTTTTTTCTCATATTTTTTTTCTCACTAATTTCCTTACTGCTATTTTCCTGCCATTCTGAATGTTTGTCATTATTATCATCATCTCCAATTTTACTAATTTTAATTCAGCAAAATAGTGTGAATTCTAATTCCCACATTGAACATTTTATCTTTTGCACACTTTTCTTACTGTATCTCCATTTCACCTCTGACCTTCTCATCTTAGTCTATCTTCTCCTATGACTGCCCCCTCCTGTTTCTTGGAAGCCATGCCTTTTTAAACTATTTTAAGGCTACTAGGGTTGGGAAGATCCCCTGGAGAAGGGAATGGCTACCCACTCCAGTATTCTTTCGTGGAGAATTCCACGGACAGAGGAGTCTGGCAGGCTACCATCTGTGGGATTGCAGAGTTGGACATGACTGAGCAACTAACACATACATACATACAGGGCTACTAAATAGTTTTATGTCACTTTTCTTCTGGTTCCTACAGCAGATTATTATGAGATAAGTACTTCTTTTGAGTCTTCCAGATCATTTATCTTCTCTGCAGTGTCTTTTCTCAAAATACATTTAATGGTTTTTCTTTTCCTTTATTCTTAAATAAGGTGAAATCAAGTCTCCTAAGATCCAACCTACAGTGGAACCAGCTTTTAGCAAAAGGTTATCAGGAAGCCAGATTTCTGGAAATCAAATATGGTGCACACATAATTAACAGTGACTTATATTACCTTCAGGCAACTTCTGCACTGAGCTGGCCATAAAAGCTACCTCCCTAATCAGTCCACTTAAGATCAGAGATATACAAGGACGATTATCAAGAAAACCAGCTCAATCTCACATCCAGTTATAAAATGGGTGCTCTTTTTACAGAAAATTTAATGAAGTTCAATCAAGCTCATTTCTAGGCAGATGATCCTAGTCTCTTAACATCAGACTCGAAGAAACAAACAAGTGAACCTACACTTCTTAAAACATGACCCTCCACTTAATAACTTCCTGAGAGTTTGTAAAACTCTTGATAAGATTTAGGAAGGAGGAAATGAAAGGTAAACTTCAGGACAACAATTTGAGGGCTATCAGATTCCAGCAACTCAAGCCAGCCTACTTCCAGGACGTCTCCTGCTTAAAGAAATGACATGAGAGGCTAGTCACACAGCAAGCCCAAGGAAGACTTTTGATACAGGCCTCAGAAGTGAAGGCAGAGAGACAGAAGTGCAGGTATCGATTTTATACTGAGAGGTAAAAATAAACATTGGTAACGCTGCATTTCTCCAGATCTAGGATATCATTGTTAATTGACACATGCTTATTTTAAATATTACCAAGAAAACCACTGCTAGTTATAATTTTGCCATCATTAATCGGAGCACATATCCCAATATGAGATGTTGAAATGTGGGGAGAAAATGTGTGCATTAGAATTGATGAAGTATGAGAACCCATCTTAGAAGTCAGTGTCACCAACTTTGAGATTGCCCTTCACATGGGGGTGACAGGTTGTCCACCAAATCAGGAAGCCAAGGGATGAGGCAAGAGAAACAGGCCATGGGGCTTTGGGAGAGCCCCTTGACACTTTGAATCAAGGCTTATCAGCAGACGAGGTTGTCAGCTTCTGGCAGGTACACTACTGACCAGGATCTATGGAGCGAGGCAGATTGACATGCCAGGCTCCCAATCAGCGCACACCCATGATCTGCTGAGGAGGCATCTTCCTCCTCTGTGGAACAGGACCATATTATCATAAGGCAGGGCCAGACTAGAATGAGAAGGCCAAACATAAAAGACATCAAGATGAAACAGAATGGAAATAGATCCACTTGAATTTCTGACTCACTGAGCCAGTGAAAACCGCCATGGCTGGAAGTGCTCTCCAGAGGAACTAGCACACAGCGTGTGCTTGACCGGCCCCGTATCCTCACTCTAAGAACCCCCCCAGATCGGCCTTGGGGTCTGCCTGGCCTCCTTCTCAATGTTGGCAGTAGAGAGGGTTAAGGTAAGCAGAGAGAAAATGAAGAACTATTAAGGGGAGTGGGGATAGGGTGAGATGGGAACTTAACTCAAATGGAGTTCGTGCTGGGCTGTGCTAAGTCGCTTCAGTCGTGTCTGACTCTCTGCGACCCCATGGACTATAGCTCTCCAGACTTCTCTGTCCATGGGATTCTCCAGGCAAGAATACTAGAGTGGGCTGCCATTTCCTCCTCCAGGGTATCTTTCTCACCCAGGGATCGAATCTACATCTCCTGCATTGGCAGGTGGGTTCTTTACCACTAGCGCCGCCTAAAGCCATCTTAATACATGAAAAGCCCAGGAAATTGGCTCCACCGTGCAGCATTGTGGCTGAAGATCCAGGCTCTGGAGAGCATTAAGGGACCAAAATCGAATTCAAGCTCTGCATCTCTCCAGCTGTTACTAGTTTCTCTCAACCTCAGTTTCTTCATCTGTAAGATGGAGAGAGGAAGAGTACCTCGGAGGAGGAGCATATGAGACAATATATGTAAGCATAGGCTTTGCACAGGGCGTGGTAGATAATAAGTGGTCACTCAATAAATGTTACATGCTTGCTAGTCAGTGAGTCCTCTTGTGGTCCATGACAGTGTAACAACTGCGTCTTTAAATCACAGTCTGGATTCCATCTTCCAGCAAGTGTACATCTGGGCTGACTGCCCCATCAGATGTTCTCAGTTCAGTTCAGTTCAGTCGCTCAGTCGTGTCTGACTCTTTGCGACCCCATGAATCGCACACGCCAGGCCTCCCTGTCCATCACCAACTCCCGGAGTTCACTCAGACTCACATCCATCAAGTCAGTGATGCCATCCAGCCATCTCATCCTCTGTCATCCCCTTCTCCTCCTGCCCCCAATCCCTCCCAGCATCAGAGTCTATTCCAATGAGTCAACTCTTCACATGAGGTGGCCAAAGTACTGGAGTTTCAGCTTTAGCATCATTCCTTCCAAAGAAATCCCAGGGCTGATCTCCTTCAGAATGGACTGGTTGGATCTCCTTGCAGTCCAAGGGACTCTCAAGAGTCTTCTGCAACACCACAGTTCAAAAGCATCAATTCTTCGGCGCTCAGCCTTCTTCACAGTCCAACTCTCACATCCATACATGACCACAGGAAAAACCATAGCCTTGACTAGATGGACCTTTGTTGGCAAAGTAATGTCTCTGCTTTTGAACGCCAAGGAATCTGTGAGACTGAGCTTAATAAAATTAGGCAGGTTATGTCTGATGCTGAATTTCTATACTAAGGAAACAAGTGGATTTGGGGCTGGTGCATTTGTAAATGATGGGCTCCACTTTTCCCTCTGAGCTGCTCATCTGGAGCTTCCACTATTGGTTTGTGGAAGCGTGTCCAGCTGTTTGTGACCCCATGGACTGCAGCATGCTAGGCTTCCCTGTCCTTCACTATCTCCCGGAGTTTGCTCAACACATGTCCATTGAGTTGGTGATGCCCCATCTCGTCCTCTGTGGCCCCCTCTCCTCCTCCTTCAGTCTTTCCCAGCATCAGGGTCTTTTCCAATGTGTCAGCTCTTCACATCAGGTGGCCAAACTATTGAAGCTTCAGCATCAGTCCTTCCAATGAATGTTCAGGGCTTATTTCCTTTAGGATTGACTGGTTTGATATATTTAAGTGACTGCTATGTTCAAGCACTGTAGTCAGCACTGCCCTACCATGAGCCTGCCATTCCAGAGCCCATACTATGCTGAGGGGTGAGGGACAGAGCAGCCATGAGACCCTGGGCATTGTATGCCTCATCTCTAAGTGGTGGCCATAGCAGTACTTATCTCACGAGAAATATCTCACCTGCATTCTGGGGGGCCTTTTCACAAGGTATTCGGAGCGTGGCTCAGCTGCCAGCATCCTAGTGAAACCATGCACCTGTCCAGGCACATATGCCTCTGTGCACCCTGCCTCCCACAAACATACTCCGTGCACATGGGCCTTCTGGAGCTCAAGTCGGGCTGTGTGCTGCCTGGGATGCTCCCCTGAGCACACCAGGAGGCGGCCTAGTGACATCTCCCTTGTGGTTCTCCCCGCTGGGCTCTTTGACTTTGCTTCAGGTCTTCTGGACTTGGAGCTCCATCTCAGAGTTGCAGCGTTCAATTCTGTCCCCTCTAGAGATCTGAGCATCCCTCCTTGGCAGGTCCATGGATAGAGTCCCTGCCAGTCCCTGCCCCAAGCAATGTCCCTGGCCATGGCTATGCAGTGCTCCTTTGACACAGATGGGACGCACTGTTTCAGTCACTCACTGAACAGTAAAATGTGCTCCCCATCCTCCAGGCACCAACAACTGGGGGGCCCCAACCTCCAGGCACTGTGGGGTGGGAGCAGGAAAGCTCACACTGTATCTTGGCCTTCTTTGTGCTCTGCCTCCCTGAAACGTGGGACCTGGTGCCATCTCTCTCCGCCACCTCTTGAACTTTCCATAGTTTCAGAAGCACTTAATAATGCTTCTGAATGGTGAAGTATGTTGTGATGAGCACAGATTCTGGGACAGACTGCTGGGTTTGTAGCCCAAGTTCAACTCTTCCAGCTGTGAGAGCTTAGGTGAGTTCCTGAACTACTCTGTGCCTCAGTTTCCTCATCTATAAAATAGGGGTGGTAATTATAGTTGCAGCCCTGAGGGGTTGTTGCAGTCAAATGGATTCATCCATGTAAAATATGTAGGGCAAGGTCTGTCGTAGGAAAGGCATCAATAATGCTGGTACTGTTTGGCAGTGTTCAGCAGTATAGGTAAATCAGAACACCAGGCTGGACCAGCAGCAGAGGGTGAGCTACGGCAAGGGGCTGGAAGCTTGATGCCTGGGACTGTTCTAAGGGGGTCTGTCGTGGGTTGAAGAGTGGCCCCCTCCCCTCAAAAAATATGTTCATGCCCTAATACCCAGAACCTGCAAATAAGATCTTATTTGGAAGATGGATCTTTACTGATGTACTTAAACTGAGAATCTTAAGATGAAATCATCCTGAGTTATCCTGGTGGGCCCTGAGCCCCATCACAACTGTCTTCACAAGCCATGTGTTGACAGGAAGCAGAGATCAGAGTGAGGCAGCCATGAGGCAAGGAATGCCAGAAGCCACCAGAAGCTGAAAGAGGACAGAGAAGATTCTCCTTTAGAGCTCTGGGGGGAGTGCAGCCCTGCTGACCCCTTGAGCTCACATTTCCAACCTCCCTGAGCTGTTTCAGGCTTCCCCCACCCTAATGTGCATACACATTGCCCGAGGGTCTTGCTAACCTGCAGATTCTGATTCAGTCAGTAGGTATGGAGTGAAGCCTCCAGATTGTGTATTTCTCAGAAGCTCTCAGGTGAGGCTGATGCTACCCTACTTTGAGAAACAAGGGTACAAGAGTGTATTGTCATCAACAGCACCATGTTGGCAAGGGGGACCCCCAGAACAAAAGTTTGGAATTTATAGATGCAATCAGTCACCATGCAGGACCATTGTGGGAGTGGAGGAGCCTAGCTTTCAGCTGCAGGATAAAGAGTGGATGCAAGTCATTGAACTCTGGTGGGATGTCTCCCTGGGCTCAGTCGATGCTTCTAAATGGAACAACAGCTCACCAGGCCAATGCTAATGGCTTCTGACTGTTCCAGTCCATCACTCTCTAACAGCATCAACCAAGAAGTGGTCTCATTCTTTTGGATGAAAAAGAAGAAGAAAGGTTTCCTTAGCCCTGTCATACAAAGAGCCCAAAACAATTCCTGGGAGAATGGAAACTATGACGACAGAATCCCAGTTTTCTAATTTCAATGAGCTCGATGGAGACTTCTGCTTCAGTACTTTTGCCCTAATGTTTTTATAGAGTGAAAAACACTTGGTCCAAAAAAGATGAGAATGTACCTGGAACCTAGTCTGAGCTCTTATGTGACTGGGTAACTAGAAGTTCAGTTTGATAGAGACAGAGAGGAGAGGCCGTTGCATGGGTGCCCAGGATAAGGGTGGGAGTGGAGGAGCTTTACCCCATTAAAAAAGCCTAGGTTTACAAGTGAAAACAAAAAACGCTGGCCCACCAAGGCCAATGTAGGAATGGGCAGAAGACACAGATGTCCTTTGGCCAGAAATCTCAACATATTCATCTCCCCACTTAGCTCTCTTTTCAGTGCTCACTCCTTCCATCCAGCCCACACCCATGGTTGCATGTCTAAAATGCTTCACAGGAACCATCCATGTCTCCTGTCCACAGCCAGACAGTCCCCAGGCTCTATGTCACATACCAACAGTGATGGATCAGTGACGCTGCTTGTAGAGCTTGAATCCCCTTCTGCCTTCAGTCAGAAAGAACATGAGGACTGGTTTCCGACGTCTGCCGTAGGCTGGGGACAGCAGTGTGACTCTATGCCATTTCTTTCTGGACAGCAGCAGAAGGTCATCTTGGCTTTCAAGCTCCTCAGTCTGGCACCAAGGAATCACCTCCCTGCTCCTCCCGTATGAAAGGCCCAGCCCAGCCTGACAGACAGGCCTGCCCTCCCGCCCCAGCCCGGCACACGTGCTGCTGCCTCTGCAGCCTGACTCAGGCCGGCCTCTCCTCTTCCCCTAGCTAAGGCCTTTCTATTCTCGCCCTCTTCTCAGCTCCAGGACCTCTCATTTGTCTTTTCCAGCTATTGCTCATCTCTGAATAAGAGTCAGGACAAAAATGACTAATGCGTGAGTGTCCCCAGCTCTTCCCTCCCCACGGGCCTCCCCTCCCTGAGCGTCAGAGCCTGCCTCCTTGGTTCTCTGGGCTTTGTAAAGCAGGAGAGGTGGGGAGAGAATGAGAGGTAAGCCCTTGAACATCGTCAGTGGGTTTGAAGGTCTCGTGTTGGGCGAGGAGAGTGTGTGAGGCCTGAGGGCAGCAGGCAGAAAAGCACAGATCAGTGGGAAAAGTTGCCATGCTCCACATGCTCCCGGCCTCGCGGTCAGGAAACGAGAGATCTGGAGTTTTACAAAGGGTTTCGGGTTACTTAGTCCCCTCTAGAGCCACAGCCGTGCTCTCGCCCTCAGTTTAGACCTCCTGGGACGTGATTGTATGGGTGTCCTCTTCCCGCCTGCCCCCGTCTGCCAGGGCCTGGGGTGGATCCCAGAGAGCAGAGCTGGGGGCCCCGAAAGCACACACCGACCCCTCACTTCATAGGCAAAGGGCTGGGGGCCTGTCGGCACCTTAGACTCCACTGTGGCGGACACCTCCGAGAGGACAGAGCTGACATCACTTCCCTTCTATGGGAAGAGAACACCTCAAGTGAGGGGATGTCCAGTCAGTCCAGTCTGACGGATCCTGATTAAAGTCACTCCATGAAAAAGGTGCCTTGTATGAAAACCAGTTAAACACTCCAGAAAAGCCTGCCATGCCCTGTGTGAGTTATTTTATGACTGGAAGCACACTTTTGCATAGACAGCGACCATCACTGGTCATGGGTGAGGCCCTTTGACCCCTTTCCCTTTGGGTTCAGCTCTCTACTCACAGGTATGAACCCTTTTCTGTCTCCTCTTTCTCATCTTTACCCTCTTGGACCTACCCTTCCTCCTCACATCCAAAACACCTTCCCTGAGGTCTTGCTTTGTCTTCTCTCCATAAAGGCAAATCCAGTGCAGAACAGGGCAGGTTCACCCTGGGGACATTTGTTTCTGATGATGGGATGGGGAGTCTCAATAAAGACCAGTATGACCTTCACATAGAAAGTTATATTCATAATACAAGTCATTTGTGTCTAATGTTTTATTTATTGTGTCCCAACATATCTTGAAGGGTAGAATTACAGAAAAAATAAAATTGGCTACTTCCAAGTGATAGAAGTATCATAGAATCTATTTGCAGTATCTAGAATATATCACTCCAATAAAAATTTTTATAACTGAATTTTTTAAAAAAGAGACTAGTGTGACCTTATTGGCCTGATTTTCCCATCAGCACGCCCTCGAGGACACGTGGAACTTTTCACTCTCACCGAATGTCAGTTACAGGGATACTCCTAGCCTGACCATTCCACAGCCTTCTCTGCTGACCCTGGCAGCTTCCTGCTGGGTTGGGGACAATTGGAGACACTGACCCAAGATCAGTGGGGGTGCAGGGGGAGGGTGAAGGGGGATGGAGGGAGTGGGGGTGCCAAAGCATTTCTTCCCTGGCTCTCTGCATCAAGTGGCGTTCCCTCCATGCCCCCCTGGGCTGGGGTGACATCACCTGCTCACCTTCTCCCTCCAGCCTCCAGGAAGAAGAGTTGTCCTGCTGGGGCTAACCTTGGGGCTACCTCCCCTTCACTCCCTCCCCTTTGCCCTTTCTGTTTTACCTCCTCCATTACTTGTATAAATGACCTGCATTGAATTCCCTTTGTTGAGATGCTTGAAGAATTTCCTATTTTCCTTGTTAGACTCCGACTGATATACAGCCCAACCCTACTCTCCCACTTCATTATACCAATGAGAAAACTGAGGCCAAGAGGGTGAGATGTGTCCAAAGAAAGACACAGTAATGCTTAGTTGTCAGTGACTGGACTGGGTTCCAGGCTCTATCCTCCTCATCTCTGCAGAATATGGCAGGGGGTGCTTGCTTTTCACTTTCAAGCCCAAAGAATCACAAGTCACTGGAATCAAGTGTGAAATATGAAACGTCTAAGGAACAACCACAGTTGTAGTTCATTCACATTCTCAACGCCTTCTGGAAATTAGGAACAATTCAGACCTTCACTCTGGGAGATGGAGGCACGTCAATTAGAATAGCCCAGGAGGGTGTCCCAGGTGGTGCTAGTGGTAAAGCATCTGTCTGCCAACGCAGGAGATGCAAGAAACGTGAGTCCAATCCCTGGATCGGGAAGATCTCCTGGAATAGGAAATGGCAACACACTCCAGTATTATTGCCTGGGAAATTCCCTGGGCAGAGGAGCCGGGCGGGCTACAGTCCATGGGGCCACAGAGAGTCAGACACAACTGAGCGCACACACAGGAGGTGAGCGCAGCCAGGCCACCACCTGCTTCCTGTGCCTCAGCTTCCACGTCTCAGGAATCAAGAGAAACACAGAATGACCGTTTCCATTTAAACATCTCTCTTAATACATGCAGCAAAATTCACCTCCTTAGATTTTTGGACCACGTGGTTTCTCAACTCTGTAAAGTAGGTTTAACTTAATAGTTTTTTAAATATGCCCGTATATTTTAAATACACAGAGCTTCTGCTAATTAACACTTTATAATTTCTCCAGAGTCCCACAGGCAATTGTCACCATTCTTAACCAGTGAAAGACAGTGTCAAGAAAATGAACCCTATTTCCTTTCCAAATTGCAGCCCTGGAATACTCCATGTGCAGCATCTCATCTCTTCTACCTTGTGTGAATGGAGTGGGAAAAAATGAGTGTGATCCCCTGGGGTTGGATGATGGGGACATGTGAGCCAGGCATCACCTAAGGTGCTTTGAACACTGATGTACTTCAAAAGGGTCAACGGGCCAGTGTTAATTACTCATGCTAAATCAATTCAGTAATGTTCAACTCTTTGCGACCCTATGGACTGGAGCCTGCCAGGCTCCTCTGTCCATGGAATTCTCAGGCAAGAATATTGGAGTGGGTTGCCATGCCCTCTTCCAGGGGATCTTCCCAACCTAGGGATCAAACCCAAGTCTCTTAATGTCTCCTGCATTGGTAGGCAGGTTCTGTACCATTAGCGCCACCTGGGAAGCCCTGTTAGTTACACAGATGCACCTAAATTAAACAGTGACCATGGGGACTTCCCTGGTCATCCAGTGGTTAGGACTCCATGCTTCCACTGCAGGGGGCACAGATTTGATCCCTGGTCAGGGAACTAAGATCCCACATGCCTCGTGGTATGGCCAAAAAGAAATACAAAAACAAAAGCAGTGACCTAAGAAGAAGAAATAAACATGGACACATTTAGGTAGATGCACACACAGTGCTTGTATGAAAAAGCCAGTCATGGAGCAAAATGAGTCCTCTGTGTGGGGCCAACTAAGCCACAGGTTTAGAGTGGGGGAGAGGGGCACTCTGCCCCCAAATCTCACGAGGCTGCCTCAATATCCTCACCCCACTCCTCCGTGCCTGAAGCCCATTATTTAGAGGTTTATTTGCCTAATATGTCTCCTCCCTTTAAAAGTCAGCTTTCCTGGGAAAGCCAGTCGGTTATTTGTTAATTCTGTCTTCATCACTGTGACCTAAGGAGATGGCTTTCTACCTGGAGTTTGCAGACATCCGAGGCTCAAGGAACCCAAGGAGAACACAGCGCACTTAGGGAGATACAGGCTGCCTTAACTTATTGCAACAGGGATCATGGGCACCTGTGAGTGGAGAAAAGGGCGACCTACAGTTTTCTGGGGCACCTAAAAGGGAGGAAGGAGGGCACTTCTGCTTACCCAGGGCTCTTCCCAGGACAGGCTCTCACCCACCACGCCTACCACAGCCTCAGGATGCTGTGGCTTTGAGGGGAAAGGAAAAGACATGAGCAAAAGTTTGAAACTGAAGCAGGGGATAAAAATAACAGAAAAGACTGCGTGTGATAGAAGAAAAGCTCATGTGGAAATGTCTTTCTTGAAAAATCTAAAAATAAAGAACTAGAACAGGCTTCCACCCGTCACGAGGCTGGAAGTTCTCAGACGGAAGGATGCCCTCTGATTTTGCTCCTTGTTGAAGGGGTTCCATAGTATAATAGTGAGCACTCTGGGCTCTGATTTTTCTCCTCACTGTATCCCAGCACCAAGGACAGTGTCTGAGAGATGGGAGGTGACCTTTAGGAACTGGTTATGTGGTTACATGGTGGTGGGACAAACAGTTCCTCCAGGACTTCCAGTCCCAGATCTGAAGGCCCCCCAACCATCCGTGGCTGGGCCATCTCTTGCTAGAGTTATGGATGGGCCTCTGGGGAAGAGGAAGCTCCTCCACAGACCCATACAGAGATGTATGCTGAGCTTTCTGATGTCCCCCTAGGTTGCTGCATTCATTAGGCAGAATCTGCTAAATGGCCAGCCCGCCTGTCACATCCAGCAGCCCAGGCTTCTTCCTGCTGACACCTACAACAGGAGGTAGATGCTGCGTCAACCAATCTTCCATTTCCCTGAACCAGACCTGTGGTTCAACAGGCAGCAGGCTCTGCACCCACACAGACTGAAGGGAAATTCTTGGGGATAGTTTCCACACTTCATCTTTAAGGCACCACAGGCTTCATAACACTGTTGATATTCTGTTGGACCCAGTGCCCCAAAGTGGTGTTACAGCTATATTTTCAACCTTCCCTTCCCTTCACTGGGTTCAGAGGATTAAGTGGCACAGGTAACAGGGGAGGACGTGGCCACGATTCTGGAGGAAGGTAGGACAAAGTTAATGTTTTGTAAACAAGCCATGAAGCAGTACAAAAATATATAGTACGAAGCCTATGGGTCTTTACAATTTGCAAAACTCTATTGTCAGTCAATCAAAAACGGCACTGGATTCTAGCCAGGGACATTCCTACCTAAGGCTCGTCTATAAAAATCCAGGATCCACAAAGAAGAATCTTGTTCAATGCGAGGCTCACAGTAAGTTCTCAATTAATTTTTGTGCAATTTAGAAACTTCTGAATGCAATGTATATCTGGCTCCATCGCAATCACATATGTATGTATGAAACCAAAATCTTGCCTGATCACTGGGCATACACCTGACGTGTATAACATGCTGAGGACCCAGGGCGCTAGTGGACATTCCAGGGGCTGGGGAAGGAGCAATGGACAGACTCAAGAGATCAGAGCTCTGGTCCTGGAACTAACTCACTCTGTGATGGACAGCAAGCCACGGAAACTCTCTGGGCTTCTATTTCCCCAGCAGTAAAATAGAGCTCAGAGTTCCTACCAGTTCTGAGGGGCTCTTCTGAGTCTGTGGTTTGAACACAAGCATGTGATTCGCTTGGTCCGTATGGGGGAAGGGCTGAGGCAGGAAACACAGCCCCTGGTCTCCCCAGCCATCCTTAGATGGCCCACAGGGATGTGGGAGGGGGGCCGGAGAGGAGGATCCTGTGCCATCTAGAGTCAGAGCGGACATGGTCCCAGGGGCCAGGGAGTCTCCAAACAAAGAACTCAGCCTAGGAAGAGCCCACAGATTGCGCGGGGGAGGCAGTGTCTTTCCTCTCAGAAAGACAAGGAAACAAAGGAATTTGAGAAGGGCTTTAGAAAGACGCAGCTCATCCCCTGGCTCCTGGGGGAGAGGGACAGGCAGGAGCTAAATCTGAGACACAGAACTGCGAAACTCATGAGGAAAGAGTCCCTCATAGAAAGGCACCAGTTTCCGGCCTCCATCTGTCTGTTCATACATTCAGCTGAATCCACCTTCCCCTGTTAATTAATTCCATCTTGTCACAGTCACTCTTGGCCCATAAGTCCCCACTCACAATTTCCCATCTATACCACCAAGCATTCACGAACTCCATTCTCTGACATAGACACACACAAAAAATAAGACATATTTGAACAAATTAGCAGCTTTTATAAACTCAGGGTCTGAGGGCCATCTTTATTAGATCTGCCATCAGCTATTTTGCAAAATCTTTTCTCTGAGTTTTCTTTAGCAGCAGATGTCACTTCTTGCAGGAGATGTGAAATCACTGTTGGCAGGCTTCTCCCCTGCAATCCATAGACTGCTTTTTAAAGAGGCTTTAATAATGCATAGGCAGGGAGGGGCGGTGCATGAATTAAACACCAAGCCTCCATCAAGACAGGACATGCTGCATGAAATCAGGCCTGGTGGGGAAAACAAATGGACCCGCTTTTAGCCTGAGTCCTCTGGTTTGCATCAAGAATGAGGGTTTAGATCCCAAAGCCTTTATGAGGATGCCATTTGACAAGTGTAGGTCTGAGCCAACATCAGCTTGTCAGGAGCTGATTTTCATTCCCTCCCAGCAGCCTGGCCACACAAAGCATCGCTAGCTGGAGAAACAAGAAATGCTTTTCATTTAGCCTTCAAGAGTGCTAGGGGTGAGTCCATGTTCAACTGACATCCCAAAATGTTATCAAAAAGGTGTTGCAAGTCTGGTAAAATAAGGATCAGAGGCAATGCAGTGGAAAGGAAAGGAAGATTCTGTATCTGGAGTCCCAGTGTGCAGATTACATAACTGGTATTACTGTGCCACCTAGGAAGGTTTTAATATTGTTAATAATACAGGAAGAGTTGGCGAGCTCTCAGCAATGGGCTGCTACACTTATAAAGAAAGGATCCCCTTTCTTGTCCCCAAGTCCCTGTGCTTTTCACACACACACAGAGCCCACCCTCAGGAACAGATGAGCAGACTTCATCCCTGTTGTCAAGGAAACCAGTCTGTTCTGAGCTCTAGATTTAGAAAGTCTGGGTCTGGTCTCAGCAGTGCCTTCTGCCTACTTCTTCTGGTGGGCCTGCCATCTCTTCCCCACTCAGGACACCCTTTCACAAAATCACTAGCATTGGACGGTAGAGCTGGGGCTCCATCAACTGTCCAAACCAGTCAACTGGTGATGTGCAGGCCACATGAACAAATCCATGGAGAAAAATGAGTTTATCCACATGGAAAGGGAGAGGGCAATTGACAAGGGCCTGGGACAAGTGCCAAGTGATTGACCATGCTACCAGAATAGCTTCATGAAGCAGGATCAATCATCCAAAGCCAGCCCAGTGCTTCTCCCTCTGAGACATCTACCCCCACGTTTCTACAAACAGAAGGGTCACCCCACTGGTGTCCACCAATGGTTCAAACTTAGTGCTCTACCCGAAGCAGGGTGGGGGCCTAGGGAAGCCATCTGGGGTAAGGGGACTGGGTAAAATACTCCTGGGTGGATGGGGGCATTTGGAGAGTCAGAGGCAGGACAAGGGTCTGGGAGGAGGGTGGAGAAGCTCAATATTGCTGCCACCAGGGGAGGGGCTGCTGAGATGCAAAGGAAACAGGGAAGGACAGGAGAGAACTGACGGCCAGCAAGATAGGGAAGAGACCTACCAGCAACTTTAGGGATGTTCCCTGTAAGCACCAAGCATGGGAGATAAATTAAAGGGCCCTAAGGTCACATCTGTCAGGGACAATCTTGTCCCCGAAACAACCCATTGGCTTGATCTTCTGAACTCTCTGAGCCAATGCTGTGTCAGTACCCCCTTTCAGAAGTGAGCACCTCAGAAGACCTAAATAGACATTTCTCCAAAGAAGATATACAGATGGCCACTAGGCATATGAAAAGATGCTCATCATAGCTTATTATAGAGAAATGCAAGTCAAAACTACAATGAGGTATTACCTCACACCAGTCAGAATGGCCATCATTAAAAAGTCTACAAATAACAAATGCTGGAGAGTATAGAGAAAAGATTTTCCTCCTATACTGTCATGGGAATGTAAACTGGTGCAGCAACCATGGAAAACAGTACGGAGATTCCTCAAAAAACTAAAAATAGAGCTACCATGTTATCCAGCAATCCCACTCCTAGGCATGCATGTTAAGCTGCTTCAGTCATGTCTGACTCTTGGCAATCCTATGGACTGGAGCCCCAAGGCTCTGTCCATGGGATTCTCCAGGCAAGAATACCAGACTGGATTGCCATACCCTCCTCCAAGGATCTTCCCGACCCAGGGATCAAACCTGCAGCTCCTGCATTGCAAGCAGATTCTTTACCACTGAGCCATGGGAAAGCCCAGACTCCTAGGCATATACCCAGACAAAACTATAATTCAAAAAGACACATGCAGCCCAATGTTCATGCAGCACTATTTACAATAACCAGGACATGGAAGCAAGTTAAATGCCATTGACAGATGAATGGATAATATATATATACACACACAGAGTGGACTATTACTCAACCATAAAAGAATGCAATAATGTTACTTGCAGCTACATGGATGGACCCAGAGATTATCATACTAAGTGAAGTAAGTTAGAGACAGAAAGGCAGCTACCATATATATCACTTACATGTGTAATCTAAATTGTGCCACATATGAACCTATCTCTGAAACAGACTCACAGACACAGGGAATAGACTTGGTGGGGGAGGTTGGACTGGGAGTTTGGGATTAGCAGATGCAAACTATTATGCATAGGATGGACTACAACAAGATCCTATTATATAGCAAAGGGAACTACATTCAACATCCCATAAAGCATAAGGGAAAAGAATACGAAAAAGAATATACATATACATATATATATTTCTGAATCAATTTTCCAGAAACTAACATAACATTATCAATCAACTATACTTCAATTTTTTAAAAAAGGAAGTGAACAGCGTCTACCTTGAACTATACCTTCTGGATACCTGGTTTATCTGTCCTTTCATACCAAAATCCCTGAGGTGAGGGATCTATTTCTGACACATCTCTCCATCCTCCACACCCCTAAAAGGACAGTTTGCACAAACTAGGACTGATGAGGGTCGGCTGAGTTTTCGTGAATGAATGAATTCTTCCTCCAGATCCTGTGAAATTACCTACACAAAGTGTTCACAGTTCTGAGGTGATTATAGTACATAATTTTTTGACTTCTATCTTAAGAGTTCAGAGTATTAGTTGGGTTTTCTTTTCTAGCAGTGCTTTATCTGGCTGTCCCAATGATTGTGATTATTTTATAGTTATGAATAATGATGATGGTGGTACAGATTCTTGTCAGCATGGGGTAGCTACACTGCCTTCATCCCCCACTCTTCATCACAGAAGCCAGAAGAACAGGACGGCGGCAGAACTAACAAAGCCAGCCCTTGCACGGTGGCTTACAAAAGCAGCTAGTTTATTCAAACATGTCTACCTGGGCAGTCACGCCTTCCCCCTCAGGAAGGTACAAGATGGCAAGGGAAGGAGCCATGTACACAGAACTACGGAGTCTTCTTCAGCTGCCAGGAGAGCAGAAAGATTGAGGACAGTCAGATGGTGACGATTTTTGTCCCCTCACCCAAGAAAGACTACATCAGGAGGAAGGAGCATCAGAGAGGCACGAAGGCGACAAGGAGAGTGTCCCAGGGCAGTAGCTGGAGTGAAGGAGGGCCAGCTGGGCAGATGCCTGGGCACTTGTCATCAGCCAGCACTGCAATATCACTGTTGTCATGTAGGCAGAGATACAGTGCCAGTTTTAACCAGATCTTCATAGAAACATCACCAGTTAACTCAGGCTTCTGCACATGACTCCTCACATTATGGTGAAATGTAAACTGATTCTGCTCCCCTGGAGCAGACAGAAGACTTATGACAGCTCCTCAGCTGTGCTGACCCACAATTTTTAAGTAGTTTTCTAAAATGCCCCTCCAGGTCTCATGGTAGAAGCATGACAGTCCCCTGAAGTCTGTCACCGCATTCAGTTGACATTTCTAAATTAAAGAAGATGTGATAGAGTGCTCTGTACAGAGATAAGTTATTTAGCTTATTAT
The DNA here is from genome assembly GCF_003369695.1 of Bos indicus x Bos taurus. Lineage (NCBI taxonomy): Eukaryota > Metazoa > Chordata > Mammalia > Artiodactyla > Bovidae > Bos > Bos indicus x Bos taurus. The sequence goes on along the minus strand of NC_040086.1, from coordinate 13,589,082 downwards.
ATAACTTCAAGAAATTTTCATATGCCTTCAGAGAAGCTGTCCAGTTCAGAAAATCTTAGTGTTTTCCATATTTTGGACATGAAGAGAATTAAATTCTCTTCACTCTTCCTTTTTAAAACAATTAAATGAATACTTAAATGATGTCAGCTTGGAAGGAGGCAGAATCATTTCTCCACCCAGGATGCTCATAAAGGTACAACTCAGGAGAGAGACCATCCCAGCTGTAAACAGACTACTCTAGACTTGGTACTTTTGTGAAATGTTGAATTCATCCAAGTTCCCTGTTCTGACTCCATCTCCCTAATAGTTCTTCTGATTGTGATTCAGCTTCTCAAATCCATGTGAGGCCAAAAGAGAGCAAGTTCTGATAAACATACCACAGACTGCATCTGATTTTCACTACCACTTTCTAGCGTGAATATTATTATCCCCATTTTACAGAAAAGCAAACTGAGGTCCAGAGAGTTTAAGTCACTTGCCCAGGAACACACAGCTAATTAGTGGCAGAACTGAACACTGGCCCTGCATTCATAGGATACCAGAGTCCAGGGTACTACAAGGCCTCCAATTGTTTCTACAGCTTGTTAACTTATTTATTTTTTAAGTTAATTTTATTCATGACACTTATTCATAAATGAAAACAAAGATCCAGTAAGGGAAGACTAGGATTTTTAAAAATGATTACAAATAATTTAAGAAATTCCAATTTAGGATGGTATCTGATTAGTGATCTATAACTCACCCTCCCCCAACTTTTCACTAAAAACCAATGTCACATACAAAGTCAGGCCATAACTTATAAGAACTCCAAAAATGATGACTGACAATTAGACTAGAGCCAAAGCAATGGATAAACATTTACTTGCCATAAGACTTATGAGACTGAAGGAGAGGTGCAAATGGTGACTGATACAGGCACTTGTCTTTGTCACTTCAAGGACAGAAAACGTATTAGCTGGAAGGTGAGGCCTTATTCTTCCCCAACTAAATGCCTTCCCCTCAAGGACTATACCCTCCAGAAAATTTAGCAAACTTCCCACTATGATGTGGAAGTTGCTCCTTGAGTGGCCAGAGCCATCTCACACACATATCACCCTATGAGCCTCTCTCATGCTGTATCTGTACTCAGTTTGCAGTGCCGGTCACGCAGTGTGGTCCGGATAGACATGCAATTCCCATGCTATGTTACAGCCAAAGATTTGAAGACACAAGTATAAAGTGTTTATGGCAGGATAGGTGTGAGAAAGTCAAACAAAATCTACCTCTAGGCTAGTCAGAAAAAGATATGCATTTGATGAAGTCATGCCACATGACTAAAAGTATTAATAATTAGCTGAATAAATATGTACCAGGGAAAAATAAGTGTATCAAAAACAATAAAATTCAAGGTAAAAAGAACTCGGGATGATTGCTTTATATTTGAAAAGAGTAAATCCCACAAAGAAAATATCATACTGAACTATTAGGCATCACATAACATAGTATTGGACTGTAGATATAAAGCAAAAACTATTGGGAATTGTTGAGATAATAACGGGATCCCAGTAATAATGGATGGCATTAATATGTTTCTCAATCGTGACAAGTTAAACAGGCTAAAAAAATGGGTGAGGAAGTAAAGAACCCGAATAGGTTGGTTAATCAAACGTAAAAGAATCCCTCACTATCCACATTCTCACAATACAAACTCAGGAACCCAATAGATTTAGGTGGCAAAATGTATATTGTATATTAACATTAAAAAAACAATTTCACTGCAGGCAGATAGAGCAGGGTAAAATGCCAGTTAAAACAAACATTTCCACCAAACTCTTCTTTATTCTAAGAGAAGCATCATTTATTCAGCAAGATAGTGAAGACAGTGGGTTGTTTTGTTTTATTTTTTGGCTTTTGAGCCCAGGAAATTTTTTGATGGGATCCTTAAAATGTGAAAAGTGAGCTCCTGTCTCCCTTACTGTGAAATAATAAAAAATACATATAGTAGTCAGCACCCCCAGTTCCTGACACAGATCTCCTAAAACTCTATAATTTCCTAAGCGATAATGGTGGGAGAAACATCTTACACAGGGTTCCTAAATCCCTTGGAATTTCCTAGGTTATGTGAGCATCTTTTGTCCTAATAAGATGACTGCTGGTGGGCTCCTGTATGGGGGCTGAATGCCAGAAAGACCAAGCTGTGATTAGAATCTTGGAACTTTCAACCCCACTCTTTATCCTCTGAGGTGGGGAGAGGAGCTGGAGGTTGAGTGAATGATCAGTCGATCATGCCTATGTAAGGAAACCTCCACAAACATCCCTAAAGTACAGGGTTGGGAGAGCATGAACGTATCCATGTGCTGGGAGGGTGGTGTACCCAACTCTACAGACAGAAACTCTGGTCTTGAGACCTTTACAGACCTCGCTAAGTACCTCTTCATCTGGGTGTTCATTTTACCCTTTATTATATAATAAACTGAAGGACTAAGTAAGTGATTCCTCACATTCCATGAGCTAGTCTAACAAATCGTTGAGCCCAAGAAGGGGGCTGTGGGAACCACTGATTTACAGCTCGTCAATCATAAGATGCAAAGACCAAGACTTGCGATTGGTATCTAAAGTGGGGCCAACCCTGTGGGACTGAGCCCTTAACGTGTAGAATCTGATGCTTACTTCAGATAAACAGAGCCAGAATTGAATTGAATTACAAGGCACCCAGCAAGTGTTAGAGCATTGGCCAGCTAGGGAAAGAAAAAGTCAGGCATTTAGTGTCCGAACATTGTTAGCAAAGGAAACAAGTGTTTTTCATTTATTGATCAATCCTTACCAGCAATGTGGTGGAAAAAGATGGTGAAACAAAGGAATAAACTACCCGGCAGAGGAAGTAAGTAGTGCGTAAAAAGCGAACGCAGAAAGATGGGAGATGCAGGGACAGAGAGGGGCATGGCAAAGAACAGAGGCCTAGAGAAGGAAGTGGATAGCGACAAATTCCCTGTGGTGGAGAATGACAAATAAATTTTGACAATCGTTGATGTCTGACGTTGAACGTAAAACTTGTTTCCAGCCCTGTACTATAAATGCCTTCTGTCTACCTCATCCTATGATTAAAAGTCTGACGTGCAGAAAAGCCTTGTGTTTAGTGGTGCTTTGGGGCAATAAAGGGAGACAGGACAGTGTTTAGTGAGGGCAAATTATTAACAAAGAGGGCAGCTCCTCTGGGAGGTGGGCTCTCCAGTGTGATGTTCCCCAGTATCCGTTTCCTCTCTACCTGTCGGTATGGGAGAGGATGATAATTTCCACTCTCTTCCAGTTTGCTTTGCCACGTCTTTCTGTGGTTAATAAAATATGGACAGGAGTTCATCTAGAAATAAATATTTTAGAACCCTTTCTCCTGCTGCAGCCACTAGCCATTTCCAGATGGTGATAACTCCATCAGCTCAAGTCTCTGAGAGAGGAAGACATGGGACAGGTCCCCCCACCAAAATTCAATGGACATGTACCAGGAGCAAGAGAGAGATGTCAGTCAATCCAGCCAGTGGAGGATGGGGCAGGGGGAGGGCATGGGTGGAGGGGTAATATGAGGAAGGGAAGAATATGTGCTGCTACTAAACAATGGTCCATTTTAGAAAATGGCTGCTTATTTGCAGTGGATGTTAGTATTTAATCTGGCAGCTTCTAGGGAGAGTCATAGTTCCAACAAGCCCCAGGGATAACTAGTCATCTACAAGAAGCACAATTCTCATCATAGAAAGCAATCCAGTTCTAGCTTCCCCAGGAGGGAAGAAGCAGATCCGTTTTCTGACTGGTTCATACATCACCTGGCTCAGGACAGTCACACTAGGACTGGCGTACAAAGTGCCACTATTTACTGGAGAGGTGGGAACGAGCCATGACCCACCAGGGGACCAACCTGCCCCCAAGATATGATACAAAAGGGATGTGCCACATCTTTGTGGGAGAGTGGCAGGGGTAGCTGGTAGCTCAGCCGGTAAAGAATCTGCCTGCAAGGCAGGAGACCTGGATTCAATCCCTGGGTCGGCAAGATCCCCTGAAGAAGGGAATGGCAGCCCACTCCAGTATTCTTGTCTGGAGAATTCCACAGACAGAGGAGCCTGGCGGGCTACAGTCCATGGGGTCGCAAAGAGCTGGACACGACTGAACGACTAACACTTTTAGCTTTCAGCAACACCTTTGTGAGTCATGACAGTCAAGGCCCTACCTCTCTTTCCAGGGCTGGGTGAAGCCCCTCCTCCAAGCTGAACCCTTACTTAACGGGACTGAGTTCTGATGTATACTATAGGCTTTGAGTGACAAAGATGAGTCACTTCATCATGTTCATCGACTGTCACAGATGCACCATGCTGATTGGGCATGTTGATAAGCGGATGCTATGCGTGTGCGGGCATGCTCCACTGCTCAGTCGTGTCCAGCTCTTTGCAGCCCCACAGACTATAGCCCTCCAGGCTCCTCTGTCCATGGGATTTCCCAGGCAAAAATACTGGAATGAGTTGCCATTTCCTTCTCCAGGGGGTCTTCTTGAACCAGGGATTGAACCCGAGTCTCATGAATTGACAGGTGGGTTCTTTACAACTGAGCCACCAGGGAAGCCCATGGATCTTATTATACACGTGTTAAAATGAGAAATCTGCTATAAAATTACTAGTACTGCGTCAGATAGCAGTTCACCTGAGAATCCAGAACTGTGTACTTAAGGAATTAGTTCAGTAGGTCAAAATTGTCACCTCAAGGACTTCCCTGGTGGTCCAGTGGTTAAGAATCCGCTTGTCAGTGCAGAGGATACAGGTTCGATCCCTAGTCTAGGAGGATCCCACACGCTCAGGTACAACTAAGCTTGTGCTCCACAGCTGCTGAGCCCATGTGCTACAACTACGGAAGCCTGTTTGCCTAGATGCTGTGTCCCGCAGCAAGAGAAGCCACCGCAACGAGAAGGCCTAGCTCCGCAAGAGAGAAAGTCCACACGCAGCAATGAAGCTCCAATACAGCCAAAAATAAAAATTAATTAATCTTTTAAAAAACAACTATGAGCCATAAAAGGGAAAAAAAAAAGAATCCACACTTCCACTGCAGTGGAGCACAGGTTCAATCCCTGGTCGGGGAACTAAGATCCCACGTGCCATATTGTACAGACCCAAAAAAAAAAAAAAATTATCACCTCAAACTCACACGTTATAAACAGTTTCCAAAGTCTACCAGTCAGGTCAAAATTGGTTAGTCAAAATTATCCTCGAAGGTCTTGATGGCCATGAAGAATAGTGCAGGGTTTTGTATGTATTGCCTGACACAGTAGCATGTACGTGCAATTGTATAATATGTATATTCTATGTACGATTCATAAACAGGTATGGGAAAAGTAGAATCTGGTTGTATTTTTACCCTGTCTCTCTGGGAGTCAGATTACCATGAGATACATGTGAGCATGAGGCATCTCTGCTCTACAGAAAATGTTCAGTTTCATTGATGGCGGTATTTTGGTTCTCTTTATGCTGCTGCTTACATTACAATCATCGAGGTAATCACCAGCTCAATGCACGTGAGTTTCAGCAAGCTCCGGGAGTTGGTGATGGACAGGGAAGCCTGGCATGCTGCAGTCCATGGGGTCACAAAGAGTCGCATACAACTGAGCGACTGGACTGAGGTAATTTATAAGAGAGGATGACCACTTCAAAACTGAACATTGATCCAAGAGGAGGAGGAAGGGTTTTTTCTTCTCAGTAAGTGTGTAAAATTGCAAATAGGCCTGTAAAATTCAGAAAGATTTGCAAGGTTTATTTTTTTAAGAACTTGGTTTAAAATACACAGAAGTAAGGCCTCCTGGAAGCCGTGACTGTAGCTTATTTAAAGTCATCTCTGTGTACAGAAAAGACAAGCTCAAGTTATTAGAAAGGTTGCAGTGCCTTTCAAATAAAGATTTTAATGTGCCAAGAAAATGAAGACGTTGTCTTTAAATACTCCCTTCCCAGAATTACTCATAATACCTTGGGGAGTGAACTCCAGAATATTGGTTTTTCATAATGAAGTTTAAGGCAAAGCACTGGTTTAAATATTTCAAATGAAGCAAGAAAGTATTCTAAGTTTATTTTTTTTGATAAGAAACTTAGCTAGATTCCCCTGAAACATAACAGGACTTCCCAAGCTTACAGATCTTGTTGGTATTTTTAATAAATTTAATGAGCTTCATTTGGCAATTTAGAGTCACAATATAACATGCTTACAAGTCATTTATCATTGGAACGGAAAGCATGTGGACTAAACCTTCCAAACAAAATGCATTTGACTACTTTAAAAGTCTGAGTAAGTATCTGCAGAAGTAAAGGCTAAAGAAAAATTTAATAGCATTGTCAAACATTTCATAATATTAAAAGCACACTGACAAAAATTTTCTGCCCAACACTGAAGATTTAAATTGGCTGAGCTGCTCATTCAATTATCCCCACACAAATTGAAAACTCTTGCAGAAAAGGGACAAACGCTATTGTTAGATGCTGGGTAATTCAACTGAGGAAATTACATTCAGCAAACACTATGTAAAAGGTAGCTGGGAGAATAAATCCCGGCAACATCCCGGCAAGCGTGGAAGATGGAAGTTGGTGTAGGAAACAGGCACTGACTAGTAGCCACAGAAACAGTTGAATCTGTACCTGTGCCAGTGGCCATGCAGGAGAGACACTGGGCTGGGAATCCCTATCACTAGGTAATTTGGCCTCCTAGTAAAGCAGGTCAGAGACAGCTCAGTTTCTGAAGACATCTGTGCTGACAGTGTAGGGAAGAATAAGAATCAATAATGAAACAGGGAGGAGAAAGTATTCCAGGCTAGGGTATTAGCACGTGCAAAGGCCCTGTGGTGGACCAGAGCATGGCTATTGCTGTTGATCAGTCACTAAGTCATGTTTGACTCTTTACAACCCCATGGACTGCAGCACGCCAGGCTTCCCTGTCCTTCACTATCTCCTAGAGCTTGCTCAAACTCATGTCCATTGAGTCAGTGATGCCACCTAACCATCTCATCCACTGTCACCCCCTTCTCCTCCTGCCCTCAATCTTTCCCAGCATCAGAGTCTTTTCCAATGAGTCATCTCTTTGCATCAGATGGCCAAAGTATTGGCGCTTCAGCATCAGTCCTTCCAATGAATATTCAGGGTTGATTTCCTTTAGGATTGACTGATTTGATCTCCTTGCTATCCAAGGGATTCTCAAGAGTCTTCTCCAGCACCACAGTTTGAAAGCATCAACTCTTCAGTGCTCAGCCTTCTTTATGGTCCAACTCTCACATCCACATATGACTACTGGAAAAACCATAGCTTTGACTGTAGGGACCTTTGTCGGCAAAGTGGTATCTCTGCTTTTTAATACACTGTCTAGGTTTGTCATAGGTATTCTTCCAAGGAGCATTTTTTAATTTTGTGGCTGCAGTAACAGTTCACATTGATTTTGGAGCCCAAGAAAATGAAATCTGACACTGTTTCCACATTTTCCCCATCTATTTGTCATGAAGTGATAGGATTAAGATGCAATGACATTTGTTTTTTCTATGTCGAGTTTTAAGCCAGCTTTTTCACTCTTTTCTTTCACCTTCATCAAGAGGCTCTTTAGTTCCTCTTCACTTTCTACCATTAGAGTGGTATCATATGCATATCTGAAGTTGTTGATATTTCTCCCGGCAATCTTGATTCCAGCTTGTGCTTCATCCAGGCCAGCATTTTGCATGATGCACTTTGTGTATAAGTTAAATAAGCAGGGTGACAATATACAGCCTTGAAGTACTACGAGGAATCAAAGGAACATTAATGTGGTCAGAGCAGAGTGGAGGAACCTGGAGAGGCCAGAGGGGATGACATGGGGGGAGCCACATGCTGCTCAGTCCTATTCCTCCATTCAGTCATTTACATTCACTCATTCATCAGTAAAGGGGCTCTTTAGTTTCTCTTCGCTTTCTGCCATAAGGGTGGTGTCATCTGCATATCTGAGGTTATTGATATTTCTCCCAGCAATCTTGATTCCTGCTTGTGTTTCATCCAGCCTGGCATTTTACATGATGTATTCTGCATATAAGTTAAATAAGCAGGATGACAATATATAGCCTTGATGTACTTCTTTCTCAATTTGGAACCAGTCCATTGTTCCATGTCCAGTTCTAACTATTGCTTCTTGACCTGCATACAGGTTTCTCAGGAGGCAGGTAAGGTGGTCTGGTATTCCCATCTCTTAAAGAATTTTCCAGTTTGTTGTGATCCACACAGTCAAAGGCTTTAGCATAGTCAACAAAGCAGAGGTAGATGTTTTTCTGGAATTCTCTTTCTTTTTATGATCCAGTGGATGATGGCAATTTGATCTCAGGTTCCGTGGCCTTTCCTAAATCTAGCTTGACCATCTGGAAATTCTCGGTGAAAAAGCTAGCTTAAAACTCAACATTCAAAACACTAAAATCATGGCAGCTGGTCCCATCACTTCACGGCAAATAAATGGGGAAACAATGGAAACAGTGACAGACTTTACTTTCTTGGGCTCTAAAATCACTGCAGATGGTGACTACAGCCATGAAATTAAAAGATGCTTGCTCCTTGGAAGAAAAGCTATGACCAATCTAGACAGCATGTTAAAAAACAGAGACATTACTTTGCCAACAAAGGTCCATATAGTCAAAGCTATGGTTTTTCCAGTAGCTATGTTCGGATGTGAGAGTTGGACCACAAAGAAGGCTGAGCATCAAAGAATCGATGCTTTTGAAATGTGGTGTTGGAGAAGACTCTTGAGAGTTCCTTGGACTGCAAGATCAAACCAGGCAATTCTAAAGGAAATCGACCCTGAATATTCACTGGAAGGACTGATGCTAAAGCTGAAGCGCCAATATTTTGGCCACCTGATGCAAAGAACTGACTCATTTGAAAAAACCCCAATGCTGGGAAAGATCGAAGGTGGGAGGAGAAGAGGATGACAGAGGATGAGATGGTTGGATGGTGTCACCGACTCAATGGACATGAGTTTGAGCAAGCTCCAGGAGATGGTGAAGGACAGGGAAGCCTGGAGTGCTGCAGCCCATGGGGTTACAAAGAGCTGGACATGACTGAGTGACTGAATAACAACAACGTTCATCAGTCAATATTTACTGAGAGCCTTCTAGGTGTCAGACAGTGTTCTAGGCACTAGAAGAGGAGATGTGCTAAAGGACAAGTAAAAATCCTCCTTTCAAGGAGTTTACACCCTAGATAGATAATAAGTAACTACCTACTTAAGACTCAGAGAGGGGTAGAGGAAGGATGGATTGGGAGTTTGGGATTATTGTATACAGAATAGGCAGACTATTGTATATAGAATAGGTAAATAACAAGTCCTATTGTATAGCACAGAGAACAATTAAATTCAATATCCTGTAATAAACCATAATGGAAAAGAATATGAAAAAAATATATATCTATAACTGAAGCACAGCAATTGTATAACTGTATAACTATACAGCAGTAATTATCACAACATTGTAAATAATTATACCTCAGTAAAATAAATTTTTAAAAATCAAGAGGGGTAAGAGCTCAAAGAGGGCAATCACTGAATTGTACACCTAAAAAGGATTAAGACGGGATGTTATCTATATTTTATCACAATAAAATTTTTGAAAAAAATAGAAAGTAGGCTCTAAACAAACAAACAAAAAAGAGGTTGATTTTTTTGGAAACTAACATGGTAATAATTGTTTCAAGTAAGAAACATCACTGAAGCTAAATCTACAGGGCAAAAAGATGATGACACACAGGATGTTTACACAGTCTCAGAGCACTTCCCCACAAGGTAATTGATAATTACAAGGAGTGGATAGTAACGCTACAGTAGAGAAGACTGGCAGAAAACACTGCAGTGTGAACCAGCTGGGAGGATGCGTGGATAACACAGCACCTAGACCTGCCAAGAACGCACAGCCCGAACCTAACCATGAGAACACAGCTGACAGATCCAAACGGAAAAACGCACAGCCAAAGAACTGGCCTGGATCCTCAGAAAAAGTCAAGGTTACAAAAGATAAATGAAGACTGTGGAACTATTCCAGGCTGAAGAAGCCCAAAGAGCCATGATCCTGCAGGGAATACTGGACCAGGAGAAAAACTGTTTTATTTTGCATAAGAGAATATTAGTGGAACAATGACAGAATTTTAATAGAATTTGTAGATTCAATAATAGGATTATACCAATGTTAATTTTCCGGTTTTAATAATTGCATTTGGTTGTATAAGAGAATGTCTTTGTTTTTAAGAAACACACACGGAAGTGTCTAGAAATAGATGAATTATGTTTGCACTTGACTCTCAAATAGTTTAAAAAATTATGTGTGTGTACAGATATAAATATATATCTGTATATTATATACATAAATACATATATATTGAGAGATAGATGTCTTCTGAAGAGGCAATACTTGGACTGAGGTACAAATGACAAGAAGGAACTAGCCAAGAAAAACCCTGTGAAAGGGCAGTCCGGACAGAGGGCACAGCTAGTGCAAGGCCGTGATGCTGGAAGGCACTTGCTGAGCGTAAGGGGCAGAAAGAAGTCTGGTGTGGCTGCCGCTAAGTGGGAAAGGGAGCAAGTGCTATGAAATGGGAGCAGACAGGAGTTTCACCTTTTTTCCTAAGAATAACAGGAAGCACTAATGTGCTTTAAACAAGAGGATGTGAAAGTGAAAGTGAAGTCGCTCAGTCGTGTCCAATCCTCAGCGACCCCATGGACTGCAGCCCTCCAGGCTCCTCCTTCCATGGGATTTTCCAGGCAAGAGTACTGGAGTGGGTTGCCAGGATAGCAAGGCCCAATTTGCATATTGAGAGCCCACATTGGATTTAATGTGAAACACAGAGCAGGGGGTGGGGCAAAAGTGGGTGAGGAGACACCAGTTGGAAACTGGGGCATATGTGCACGTGGGGTTGATGGGGACGATGGGGATTGGACTCAGAGCATGGGGGCAATGGAGAAAGTGAACTGAAAGTCGCTCAGTCATGTCTGACCCTTTGCGACCCCATGGACTATACAGTCCATGGAATTCTCCAGGCCAGAATACTGGAGTGGGTAGCCTTTCCTTTCTCCAAGGGATCTTCCCAACCCAGGGATTGAACCCAGGTCTCCTGCATTGCAGGTGGATTCTTTATCAGCTGAGCCACCAGGGAACCCCAGGGAAAAAATGTAAAAAAGGGAAGCGATGGAGAAAAGTACATGCCTTTGGCATTGTTTAGGAGACTAACAAATTAAACAGGACATGGTGGTGATCTGGATGTATGCTCTGGTTCTCGTCTTTCAAACTTTGGATCTGAAAGGAACCGAACCAAGATTTCAAGCAAATTACAAAGTGCCCCTATGCCATCCTTGCTATAGGTTTGCTTTTGCTTTCTTTATTATTCTCACACCCCTTTTCCAGACAGGGCCCCCAAGCACAGACCAGAGACAGGACAGATTTTTGCTGCTATGGAAGGAGCCCTCAGGAGTATGAAAATTTTACTTAGATGCGAGGGTGTTGGTCTCTCCAGAGGCCCCATCTCCGAGGTTAGCATGGCATTTCTAACATCCCAGCCCAAAAGCAGGGAAATGCCATGTGCTGGAGATGAGATCCCCCCTCCACAGCCAGACCACCACCTCCAAACACTTCTGTCCAGGGAGAGCAGCTATCTGCGCCCACTAGGAGATCGCCGGCCTCTCCCTCTCGGGAAAAAGAACAGATGCTTTTCGATAATATTCAATTACTCCAAGGAACATCATCATTTTTATGATTAATCAGTTGCACACACTCAGGGACATATGTCTGGTGGGTATCCAAGGACAACAAAAAACCCTGCAGACAAGAGATGAAGTAAGTCCAACCCTGTAGCTGATAGTTGGAGAGAGAGATTAACCAGGTACATTACACAAATATCTCTCCATGTAGACTATGGACAAAGCAAGAACTATTTTAACCTAAGTTCTCTATCAAAAAAAAATCTATTTTTAAAACTTATAGGCTTTGGAAATGGTGGGGGAGAGTTGTAAATAATAAATATCCCCTTGACAGAACTCAAATAATAATGAGCTGCGGAGCCTACACCTGTGATTGTCACTCATAAAATAGCATCCAATAAATAAAAAAAAATAGCTTTTGTGCTTAAAAGGACTCTTTCAAGAAGAAATCCAATCAAGCAGGAGTATTCTACTTGTGTTTTGAGGCCCAGTTCAAATGTCAACCCCTTGTGAAGTTTCCTCTGATGTCTCAAACAGAATGAACAGGCCTCTCCTCTAAGACGTTCCAGCATCATCAGTGGGGAGTGGAATTATTTATCATGGTAAGTCTCTCTGATAATGCTCTTCAGTACCTAGCATACTTGTTCAGCCTGCCTCCTTCCATTCCAGAGCCTTAAAGATGATGCAAAATGAAAAGACTTAGTAGTAACCAAGCTGGGAGCTGCTAACACCTACAGACAGTTCATGGGGCCAGACACTAAATCCATGCAATCATTCCTTTAATCCTCATAACATCCTGAATGATGTAGGTGCCACCAAAATGAGGAAACTGAGCAAGAAAAGTGAAGGTGTGTCCAGGTTCATGCTGCTAGTAAGTAGGGACAAGTAGGATTCTAATTCAGCCATTCTTACTCTGTCACCTCCCAGACTGAGATGGGAAGTCGCTGGTCTGAGAGTCAAAATACCTGGGGCCAGGTCTTTGTTTGGTAGTTTACTAGCTGTGTAGCCCTAGGATACCCACTTAGCCCTGCTGGCCTCTGGAATGTCCCTGCAATCCAAGTTCCAGGTCTCAGCAGCACAACTGCCCCCAACCCCAGCAGGGCTTCCCACAGTGAGCACAGCCTGAGGCCTCTGGTTTAGCATTGGAGCCAAATGTTTTTGATGAGACAAATGTTTTTGGATCAATTTACTTGGGCATCACTGAGTGATGACTTTACTCATAGCTTTTAAAGACTAAATGAGACACTGGGCTAAGTGCTAAGAGGTAGCCAAGATATAGCCAGCGGTCTTTGCACCCCAGGAATGAAGAATTCAGCAGTAGATGCAAACAAGGAAGCCAAGCCTCAAGATTACAATGTGGAAATCTATGGCATGTGCTCTCCTATCACGCCCCTCTTCTCCTATCATAACTCAGTGTTCTCGCAAGATGCCTCATGATCTCTCATCATGCCTCGAGTTTTCCCATCATGCCTTGCGTTCTCCTATCTTACCTTGTGTTCTCCCATCAGGCCATGTGCTTTCCCATCAGGCCATGTCACTCAAGCAAAAGAAACTCATCCTATCTTCTGCTACATTACCCCTCTCTTTATACCTTCTACACACATTTCATGTTCCAAGGGCAGAATCTCTTTATGGGTTGGTGGCTTTGAGCCACTTACAGTTTCAGATTGACCCTTCTAAAACATTACTCAAACATTAATCAAATTATTTCCTTTGTACTAAAGGGGATTACAATTTGAAATTCAATTTTTATTTGTACAGTAAATCAACTGAAAAACTGGGACAAGGGCATTTGCTCCTTTCAGCCACTGCCTTTGTATCACGCTGGCTATGAAGCCACTGTGACCTGTGCTTTCTTAGAAATTCATAATGGCATAAAATTTTTATGAGTTAAAAAAAAAATTGTGACATGCTTTTGCTGATAGGAAAAACAGATGTTTGACATCCTGGATTGGTTACTTTCCCTCAGAATGGAGAGAGCTTGTAATCATGGCAGAAAATGGGGAATTGCATAATCTCTGACTGTTTTCCCCCCAGGCCACTAGGCCCTCACTTGTGAAGAACATTCCTCCTCCTCACCCATCTGCAGAGGTAAGATGAGAAATGTCACAAATTCAAGCAGAGATCAAAAGGAAACCTCTTTTGGAATCTGTTGTTTGTCTCTGTGTCTTTATCTTTGACATTACTGTTTGCTGTACTCATCAGGCTATGTTAGGTTATGCTGCAGTAACTCACCTCCTTTCCTGCCTGTGGGCTCTGCCTGACCACACCAAGCAGAGGAGGAGGCTCCTCGTTGCAGATCCGACCTGCAAAAGAAGGCATGCTCCCCTGATGATTAGAATGTGTGGCCACAATGGGGACTCTGCCACTGATGAGGTTTCTTGAGCCACAAGGCAGCATCTATTGTCTCTGAGAAGACAGACGCCTCTGTCTGTTCACTGATTTAAATGTTGGCCAGAAGAACTGGCGATGCTTCTACAGTGTGTTCAGAGTATATTACTTTAAACATGACAGCTATATATTTAAGGGATTTGGGTTTATTAGAAGCGGAAGTTCCAAAATCTATTAGAGCACATAGAAGAAAATGAAATTAGCTTAGGAGTACAAACATACATCAAGCCATTTAATAATTTAAAAGTATAGCATGGCGCCATACAATTACAGGAGTTCTTAAACTGCTTGAGTTGTCCTAAGTGAAAATGTTTGGCAGGATTAAACATGGAGGCTCATGCTGCTGCTAAGTCACTTCAGTCGTGTCCGACTCTGTGCGACCCCATAGACGGCAGCCCCCAGGCTCCCCGTCCCTGGGATTCTCCAGGCAAGAACACTGGAGTGGGTTGCCATTGCCTTCTCCGGGAGGCTCATTCTAAAAACCTGAAATTCCACAGAAAGCATTTTCTTGTGAAAGACAGTAGGGACAAATTTTTAACAAGGGTGATCTCCTGGTCACTAATACCGTGGGGAACTGTGTGTGTGGCAGTCACTGCCAGCTGCCCATGCAATGCTCACCCCTTCTTTCTTCCTAACAGAACTTCAGTGTTATCCAAGATACAATGTGCATGTGTGCTAAGTCACTTCAGTCCTGTCTGGTTCTTTATGACCCTATGGACTGTAGCCCACCAGGCTCCTCTATCCATGGGATCCTCCAGGCAGGAATACTGGAGTGGTTTGCCATGCCCTTATCCAAGGGACCTTCCTGACCCAGGGATCAAACCTGCATCTCCTGAGGCTTCTGTATTGCAGGTGGATTCTTTACTGCTGAGCCACCGGGAAGACCCCAAGATACAATGTGCCCTCCAAACCTGCATTTCTCAGCTTTCCCTGAAGCTAGAAGCAATTATTTGATACAATCCTAGTCAATAATGTATAAGCAAAAATCTGCTGGGAATTTCTGGGCAAGTGTAATTTCCTGATAGAAATACTATCCCTTTCCCTCCACCACTTCCTCCTCCTTCTCTCTGTCTAGAAGGCAGTTGAGATATTAGAAATGGAGTACCTGGTTTGTAAACTTTCAAGAAAAAGAATACCACCATGACAGAGCAGAGAGACAGAGGAGGCTGGTACATTGGTGCCATCACGAGCCACTGAGCCACCCTGGGCTGCCGAACTCTGACCTTCCTCAGTGAGGGATATAAACCCCTATTGGACTAAGCTACTGCAGTTGGTGTCCTGTACCATAAGGATGGAGGCAATATTCCATCAACATAGTGTATTAAAACAAAGAACTCCCTGTCCAATCAAATTTGGGATTGGAAGG
Source organism: Bos indicus x Bos taurus (assembly GCF_003369695.1). Lineage (NCBI taxonomy): Eukaryota > Metazoa > Chordata > Mammalia > Artiodactyla > Bovidae > Bos > Bos indicus x Bos taurus. Next base: position 13,573,640 of record NC_040086.1, on the reverse strand, counting down.
GTAAACCCATGTCCTTGTTACAGAAAATTTCCCAACAATGTGTATCCTAGATGTGTCATGCTTTGAGAGGAGGATAAAATATAGGGTCCTCCAAACTCTCCTGACCATGGAAACTTTTGTTCCACGTAACATTCCCTGAGAATAGTGCTCTACCAGGTATATTTTGGCAAAGAGTGATCAAGGACCTTCTTCCCCCCCACTTCTTACCCCCTCCCTCCCTCCTGGGCTAAGGAAACAACATGTCTTTGTGGGGCATCCAAGTATAAATTCTTAGCAAAAGTTAAGATATAAGATCATTTAACTTTGCATGCCATCTAGTCAAGGCTATGGTTTTTCCAGTGGTCATGTATGGATGTGAGAGTTGGACTGTGAAGAAGGCTGAGCGCCGAAGAATTGATGCTTTTGAACTGTGGTGTTGGAGAAGACTCTTGAGAGTCCCTTGAACAGCAAGGAGATCCAACCAGTCCATTCTGAAGGAGATCAGCCCTGGGATTTCTTTGGAAGGAATGATGCTAAAACTGAAACTCCAGTACTTTTGGCCACCTCATGCGAAGAGTTGACTCATTGGAAAAGACCCTGATGTTGGGAGGGATTGGGGGCAGGAGGAGAAGGGGACGACAGAGGATGAGATGGCTGGATGGCATCACTGACTCGATGGACGTGAGTCTGAGTGAACTCTGGGAGTTGGTGATGGACAGGGAGGCCTGGCATGCTGTGATTCATGGGGTCGCAAAGAGTCAGACACGACTGAGCGACTGAACTGAACTGAACTTTGCATGCTGAGTTGAATAGTGAGTATCTCCCCAAAATTCTATGACTGTGACCTTATTTAGAAATAGGGCCTTTGCAGAAAGTTAACACAAAGTCATAATGGATTAGACTCAATCCACTAAATTCAGTGGTGGGATTGTTGAGAAGGAAGAGGAGACTTGGACATGTACAGGCACGAAGGGCACACAGACACAGAGGAGAAGGCTATGTGATGGTGGCGGCAGAGCTGGGATAGATGCGGCTGCAAGCCAAGGCGCTCCCAGGACTGTGGGCCCCAGCAGGAGGCGGGAAGAGGCGAGCAAGGCGCCTTCCACTCGAGGCTTCAGAGGGAGCTGCAGGTACCTTGAGCTCAGACATCACCCCCCACTACTATGAGAGAATAAATCTCTGTTGTTTCAAGGCATCCAGTTCCTAGTACTTTGTTAAAGCAGGAAACTAATCAACTTTGCAATATTATAACAAAGTTTAAATTGTCATAATTTTCCCCTGTATCCACCCCCAGGGCTGAAAATTAAGGATCAAGATGGCGGCCTGGCCATCTAGAGAGCCGGCCTCAGCCCCGCCCATTTCCTCTACTATATTTTAAAGATTCTTGAGATGGATTTATATTCTTCTTGTCTCTTTTCCTTGAATCAACTAGCCTCTGAAAACTCTGCCACTGAAAAAAAAAAAAAGAGGGAGAAGCTGACATTTAGAAAAAAATGCCCTAAAGAGCAGCTTGTCAGGAACCTGGATTTGCAGTAATTATAGCTATGCCCTTGGGTGAGTGCCTTGGCTTCTCTCAACTCCATCTGCCTGAACCAGTGACTTGGGGGGGTGGCGGGGAGTGGGGATCAGGGGGTGGGGGTATGAGGCCAGGAGAGTGCACTGGTAGACCTCTATGGCCCTTCCACCTTGATAGGCTGGAATTCCAGCCTCAATGTTTCATGTATGTGACATCTGACACATGTTACTTGGAAACATAAAAGACAGCTGAGTTCATTTATATATAAGAATCTTAATTCCTAGGGTATTTCTTTTAACTGAACTAGAGAAAGGAATGCAATCGTATGGTGGGGTAATGTTTGTCTTGGCATACGGATTCTTTAGAGAAAGGTGTGATAGGAATGGCTAGGTAATGAATGTGTGTCTTCCTTTCTCACCCTTAAAAGAAACTCATACTTGAAAAAAGAATTACTCAAAACATTACAGAATGTGTTGTTATTTTGAAAACAAGTTTATTAAAGATTTCCTTTAAGACAAACAACAGAGCAAAATTGTAATTTAACCTGCTATTTTCCACCCTAAACAACCCAAGATCCTCAGACTGTCTCCACCTGAACTGCCTTCCATCTACCTGACTATGTGCGCTGTTGCTTCCTGAATCCCAGCCGCTTTTCATCATACTTTGAAAGTGTGATAACTAACACTGAGAATGATACTGTCTAAATTGAACAAGGCACAGGAAACCTAGGAAAAGTTTACACCTTGGAGCGTGAAGGTCATTCTCTCAATGTATCCCACAGGTTACAGAAAATTCAGTGATGTCATGAGAAATGAAATAACACAAGGACACAGAAGACACAGTGTCTGCGTAAGGTGCACCATGATACTGTAATTATCAGACAAAAATATTTCAAAATGTTTTAAATGCAAATAGGCCTTGTCAGAAATGGTCTGAGGAAGCCAAAGAGACTATAAATTCTGTAACATGCACACCCTTTGCACATACATTTGCCTGTGCACATTTGCAATAAGATTTGTGCTTTACCAAGGACACAGACACCTTAAAACAAGACCCTCTCTCCTAAGTACCTAAGTATATCAATAGCACTGTTGGCTATCATGTTGACAACAAAGGAGAAAAATGAACTAAAATAATGAATTAGGTTTTTTAAAGTAATAAACGGCAGGTCTATGTAGGGTTACCTAGTTTTACATTTTTCTCATCCAAAAACATGCAATTAATAATCCCATCAACTGTATAGGGTGGTCATAACTAGAATGGTGGTGGTGGTTTAGTTGCTAAGTAGTATCTGACTCTTGGGATCCCATGGACTGTAGCCAGCCAGGCTCCTTTATCCATGGGATTCTCCAGGCAAGAATACTGGAGTGGGTTGCCATTTCCTTCTCCAGGGGATCTTCCTGACCCAGGAATCGAACCCAGGTCTCCTGCATTGTAGGCTATAAATGTATGGCATTGTCTTAGTTCACTTGGGCTGCTTAGACTGGGTGGCTTAGAAACAGCAGAATTTTTTTCCTCGCAGTTCTAAAAACTAGGAAGTTCAAGATCACAGCACCAGCACATTCGGTGTCTGGTGAAAGCCCATTTCCTGGTTCATAGACAGCTGTCTTCTCGCTGTGTCCTCATACAAATGAAGAGGCAAAGGAACTCTCTGAAGTCTCTCTGAGGTCTCTTTTATAACAGCACTAATCTGTATGCACAAGGGCTCTGCCCATTTGACTTAATCACCTCCTAAAGGTGACCCCTGCCCCAACATCACCACATAAGGGATTGGGTTTCAACATGAGGCTTCCTGGGTGTCATCAGTGGTAAAGAATCTGCCTGCCAAAGGAAGAGACACAAGAGATGCAGGTTCAATCCCTGGGTTGGACGATCCCCTGGAGCAGGAAATGCAATCCACTCCTATATTCTTGAGTGGAAATTCCATGGAGAGAGGAGCTTGGTGGGCCACAGATCATGGGGTTGCAGAGTCAGACCCAACTGAGAGCACCTGTACATACATGCGCATATGAACACTGGGGTGACAGAAACATTCCTTCCATAGCAGTTATTAGCAAAGTCCAACATGTAGAATATACTCAGTAAATGCCAGCTACCACTAACATCATGGAGCCAAGTGTAAAGATCTGGGATACGTTTTAGAGGACTGAGCCAATGGCATTTTCTGATGGATTGGATAAGCAAGTGAAGGAAAGATAGAAACCAAGGACAATTCCAAGATTTTTGGCATGAGCAACTGGGAGGATGATATAATGCAGAAAAAAGTGGGTTTGAGGAAAGAACTCAAGAACTCTAACAGGGTTATGTGAGGTTTGGTCTGAGATGCCTCTAGGACATCCACGTGGAAATGTCAAGGAGCCAGTGGGATTACAAGTCTGAAGCCTCACCACTCAATACCGCTCAAAAGACCAGCAGGGTCAGCATCACTCGGGAGCTTGTTGAAAATGCAGAATCTTAGGGCTTCCCTGGTAGCTCAGCTGGTAAAGAATCTGCCTGCAATGCAGGAGACCCTGGTTCGATTCCTGAGTTGGGAAGATCCCCTGGAGAAGGGATAGGCTAGCCACTCCAGTATTCTTGGGCTTCCCTGGTGGCTAAGATGGTAAAGAATCTACCTGCAATGTAGGAGACCTGGGTTTGATCCCTGGGTTGGGGGTATCCCCTGGAAAAGGGAACAGCTACCCATTCCAGGATTCTTGCCTGGAGAATTCCATGGACAGGAGAGCCTGTTACAGTCCACGGGGTTACAGTCCATGGGGTCACAAAGAGTTGGACATGACTAAGTGACTTTCATTTTCACTTTTTTCACTAGGCCCCAGACTAATACAATCAGAATCTGCATTTTAACAAACTCCCCAGGTGATCAGTATGTGCACTAAAGTTTGAGAAGCACTAAGCTACATCAAGGCTGTATACTGTCACCCTGCTTATTTAACTTATATGCAGAGTACGTCAGGAGAAACGCTGGACTGGAAGAAGCACAAGCTGGAATCAAGATTGCCGGGAGAAATATCAATAACCTCAGATATGCAGATGACACCACCCTTATGGCAGAAAGTGAAGAGGAACTAAAAACCTTCTTGATGAAAGTGAAAGAAGAAAGTGAAAAAGTTGGCTTAAACCTCAACATTCAGAAAATGAAGATCATGGCATCCAGTCCCACCACTTCATGGGAAATAGATGGGGAAACAGTGGAAACAGTGTCAGACTTTATTTTTGGGGGCTCCAAAATCACTGCAGATGGTGACTGCAGCCATGAAATTAAAAGACGCTTACTCCTTGGAAGGAAAGTTATGACCAACCTAGATAGCATATTCAAAAGCAGAGACATTACTTTGCCAACAAAGGTCCGTCTAATCAAGGCTATGGTTTTTCCAGTGGTCATGTATGGATGTGAGAGACTGTGAAGAAAGCTGAGCGCCAAAGAATTGATGCTTTTGAACTGTGGTGTTGGAGAAGACTCTTGAGAGTCCCTTGGACTGCAAGGAGATCCAACCAGTCCATTCTGAAGGAGATCAGCCCTGGGTGTTCTTTGGAAGGAATGATGCTAAAGCTGAAAGTCCAGTACTTTGGCCACTTCATGCGAAGAGTTGACTCATTGGAAAAGACTCTGATGCTGGGAGGGATTGGGGGCAGGAGGAGAAGGGGACGACAGAGGATGAGATGGCTGGATGGCATCACTGACTCGATGGCCGTGAGTCTGAGTGAACTCTGGGAGTTGGTGATGGACAGGGAGGCCAGGCGTGCTGCAATTCATGGGGTTGCAAAGAGTCGGACATGACTGAGCGACTGAACTGAACTGAAGCTAGAGCTCTGGAGATAGAGAGGCTTCGGAGTCATTAGCATTTAAATGGAGTCTGAAGCTAAGACCTGGATGAACTCTCCTATGGAGAGTTTATAAGACGGCTAGGTGGCCCATGGTAGAGCTATGGGGGTCTTCACATTTAGAGGTCTGATAGAGGGGTGAGGGGAACCACACAGAGGAAGAAAAGGAACAGTCAGTGAGACTAAAGGAAAACCAGGGGAGAAAGGGTTCCTGAAGGCCAGAAAATAGAATGTTTCAAGAAGTGGTCAACTGTGTTGAATGCTGCTGATGAGTCAGGTAAGATATGAACAGGGTAGAGGTGTTTAGGGGCTTCCCTGGTGGCTCAGACAGTAAAATCTCCTGCCTGCAATGCAGGAGACTCAGGTTTGATCCCTAGGTTGGGAAGATCCCCTGGAGAAGGGAATGGCTACCCATTCCAGTATTCTTGCCTGGAGAGGTATTTAGATACTGCAACATGGAGGTCATCAGTGACCTTGACAAGAGCCATCTCAGTGGTATAGAGAGGACAGGAACCTGAGTGCAGAGAGTGCAGAAGAGGAAGCCAGACAGGGAGCAAAAGCAACTCTTGCGAATTTGCTGAGAACATAGAGCAAAGGGGTAGTAGCTGAGGTGCGTAGGTAGGAGACACTGGAACATGCCTGAATGCCAAGGGGAATGTTGTAATTGAGAGAGGGAGAGAGACAGAGAGGAAAGGTGTTGATTCAGAAAAAGGAAAGACCAATTGCTAGGGAGGTATTTTGAGGTGAGAGGGAAGGGGCGCAGAACATGGAAGCCTCTGATAGAAGCAGGGCCGCTCAGCTTGTTTCTCCACAAAGTCAGAGGCACCCAGCAAGGTGGATGGGGTGGGAAGGGAAGGCGATTTAAAGAAAGGAGGAGCGAATTAGTCATTTTGGAGAGTGAGAAAGTAAGCGACTCAGGACTGCCAGGTAGTCAGGGTGCTTTTTTGAGACGCTTGGCTAAGCATTTAAAAAAACCTCACACTTTCCCATAACATGCTTCATTCCTCCAGAAAACTTCCTGCCCTAATACATGAGCCATCAATTACGAGAAGGTGCATCTTCTCCATCCATCCTCATTATTCCCATGAGCATTTTATTACGTTAAAGGTCACCGTCAGCAGAGCAAGGCTAGACAGGAATCATTGCAGAGCTGCAGCAAGACAGTGATACAAAAGGACAGATGCCTTCTATCCCCTCCGTGAGATTTATGGCTGGGGGTGACACAGGAATCAGTGACATGAACAAACAAGATGTCGCAAGAGAGAAAGTTTTTCCTCCTCATCTCACAATTCACAAGAAGAGCTAGGAGATCCCTCACGAGATGAGGACATTGGTAAACAACACCAGCTAGTATTAATTGCCTTTAATTGAGTTTTGAACAAGCCCCAAGTCAATAATGCCTCCATGGTTACCGCCCTTCCTGCTTGGAAACGAATCTCACTGAACACTGCATGATTCTTTGCAGCACTCCATAATTCAGCTTCATATACCTCCCTTTCTGTGATCCCCAAATCCCAATCTAAAACCTGCCTCTCCCCTGACCACACAGCTCTCACAGCACACACCTCACACACACCGTGTCTGTGCACAGTATAGACAGCCTCCTCGTGCCTGACAGCCGCCTCCATCTATTTCCACGGCTTCAAACACCCCACTGCCTTGGGAGAAAACGCCCTCCTGCTAGACTTCCCATCGCTCCTCCCTTTGGCTACCCTCCACCACTCTCCCGGTCACTCCCCTGGTTCACCGACCACTTCAGCTCCTTCCTCCTGAGTGTCTTCCCCTCCAATGCTATCCTTACTCATTACTGATTCCACTCCAGTCTCCACAGCCATGCAGTGATCCACCCAACACCCCACCTCACGTTTTCTCGACCTCTTATGTCAATTATTTCTCCTTTCACCCCAGCCTCAGTCACCCATTCCCATGGGCACATACTTTAGATCTTGCTGTCACCAGCAAGAACTCCACCTCCAACATCTGGAGTTCACACCTTACTCCCTGACCACTCCCTTCCTGTCCAACTACTCAGATACCCCTCCACCAGGAATTCAGTGTCTCCAAGACTTCCCACTCACTTTCTCTATCTACTCCCAAACTCTGCCCTTCACATTCTTGCTTTAACTCCTCCTTATCTTGCTTTAATGAGCTACTCCAGCTGGGTGACCACACCTTTGCAAAATGCCTCTGCTCCTCTGTCCTCCACTATTCTCACATCACAGAGCCTCCCCTTTGGTCAAACCCTACACCACCTTGCTTCCAGTGTGCATCTGGACAGTTGACTCTTGCACACAACCACGCCGATGGGACTCATTTCAAAATTCCCTCCACACCTTTGAAATGACTTCTTAACTTTGCCAGGCAACCTGCCCTTCCCCTGTATAGACTCTTCAAGGGGATCATTTCCCACCTTTTCATCTCTCCTCAATTCTCCCCCACGTCCACCTCACCCCCACTCTCAGCCCATGGTGTCATCTCATACAGCATAATGAAATGCTTGCAATCAGCCAGCATTTCCTCATTGTCCAACCCAGTCCCACTAACCCCCGTGAGTCAGCTCAATACCTCCTCCCCAGAGAGGCCTTCCCTGGCCACTCTGGCTAAGCAGCCTCCTCTGGTCACTCTCTCTCTGGTTACCTGAATTTATCTTGTGCATAACAATATCAGTGCCTGGCACCGTTCATTTGTTTTGTTAGCAGGTTTAGAATCTTTTTCACCTTCCTAGAGGATGATCTTCTAGTTTGCCCCAGCATTCCCAACACCTGGAACACTAGCTGAGCAGTGAGGGTGTTCAGTAAACCCTTCTCGACTGACTGATATTCATAGTTAAACCACACAAACCTACCTACAACTGTGATAAATTACTCATTGTTGCTAGTTTACCTCAATCATAGTTAAAAAAAAAAAAAAAAAGTGTACCACTGTAAGATGCCCATAACATAAAATTTACTATCTTAACTGACAGTTCTTAAGAGTAAATTTCAGTGATATTAAATACATTTATAATGTTGTGCAGCCATCACCACCATATACTCCATAAATCTTTTCATCTTGTAAAACTGGAACTCTGCAGCCATTGAACAATAACCATCCATTTCCCCTACCCCAGCCCCTGGCCATCACTGTTCTACTTTCTGTCTCTGATTTTGACTGCTCTCAGCGCTTCATATAAATGGAATCATAGAGTATTTGTCTTTCTGCGATTGACATGTCCTCAAGGTTCATCCATGTTGTAGTACATGTCAGAATTTCTTTCTATGACGGGACATTATTCCACTGTATGTATATACCACATTTTCCTTGTCCCTTCATCCATAGACAGACACGTGGGTTGCTTCCATGTTTTAGTTCATGTGACTAATGTTGCTAGAAACATGAGTGTATCAGAATCTTTTCAGGTCCTTATGTCAATAAAATTTAAATATCCATTTCCTTGAATACCTTTTATTTAACTCTCCCCCCTTCCCCCAGTTAACAGTAGGGCTGCCATCTGGGCTAAAAGTCTCTATTTTAAAGAGGTATTTATTTAGTGACTAAAAGTATAAAGGCAAGAACTTGAAGTAAGCAAATTTTTTAAATGGAATCAATATGATGGCTTATTATAACCGTCTTCCTCCCTTCCTCTCTCCCTCTCTAGGGAGCAGCCCCTCATAGTACAGACCACATCATCCTCCAGATAAGAGTTCCAGAAGCAGCCTGTGGTGGAAGGATCAGGTACCCCAGCTGAATCACTCCCTGGCATCACCTTTCTCTTGGCAACTCTCCCCCCATGCCCCATTCACTTCCCCTGTTAAGCTTCTGCTTCCCCTTTGAGACTAAGGAAACACCCTTTCCCTGCTTACCTTTGAATGGCAGAGCACTGCTGATATTTAAAAGACAAGAAGAAACAAAACAGAGCTACTGTGGCATCTAAGCAAATGAAAAGATGTTTAGCAGCATTGATCATCAGGGAAATGCAAATCAAACACACAATGAGATATTACACCTATCATGATAGATAACATTTTTTTTTAAAAAACTAACAATACCAGGTGCAGAGCAACTAGAACTCTCATACATTGCTGGTGGGGATACAAAACGGTACTGTCGTTTTGTAAACCACTTGACAATTTTTTTTATAAAGTTAAGCATACACTTTCAGTTCAGTTCAGTTCAGTCGCTCAGTCATGTCCGACTCTTTGCGACCCCATGAATTGCAGAACGCCAGGCCTCCCTGTCCAACATCAACTCCCAGAGTTCACTCAAACTCATGCCTATCGAGTCAGTGATGCCATCCAGCCATCTCAACCTCTGTTGTCCCCTTCTCCTCCTGCCCCCAATCCCTCCGAGCATCAGGGTCTTTTCCAATGAGTCAACTCTTCGCATGAGGTGGCCAAAGTATTGGAGTTTCAGCTTTAGCATCAGTCCTTCCAATGAACACCCAGGACTGATCTCCTTTAGAATGGACTGGTATACTGCAATCCCACTCCTAGGTATTTAACCAAGAGAGTTGAAATTTTATGTTTATACGAAGACCAATAGGCCAATATATACAGTGGCTTTATTCACAAACATCAAAAACTGGAAATATCCAAATGTCCTTTAATGGGTGAAGGGTTAAACAAATTGTGGTACAGCCATCCAAACAAATATTACTCAGCAATCAAAAGAATGGACTACGAACATTTGTAATAACATGGATGAACCTCAAAAATATTACACAAAGTGAAAGAAGTCAGACACAAAAGGCTACACTGTATGATCTCATTTATATGACATTCTGGAAAAGGCAAAACCAAAAACAGATGATGGCTGTCAGGGGTTATAGGTGAGAGGAGAAGATTCACTTCAAAGGGCATGAGGGAATGTTTTTATATTTTGACTGTGGTGGTAGCTACATGACTGTATGCATTTATCAAAATTCATAGAAGTATACATCTAAGGAAGTGAATTTTACTATACATATATTATATTATATATAACATATATAATATCTTAGAAAGCTTGCCTTTTTTTTAAAAAAGCACAAGTAAAGTAAAATGTGACCATCTGTATATTACTGGGAGACACAATAGGAAATAATAACAGCAACAGAGCAAGCCATTTTTAAAGAACTGGTTTCCAATCCTACAGTACAGCCTTCCAGCCTTGAAAGAACCTGAGTATGATGCAGTGCTTTGCCTGGCATTTCTAGGTTCCTTTCAAGGTGCCACCTAGGAGCCAGGCAAGCATCCATTTCAGCCCCTCTTTGAAAAGGGCACAAAAGACCTCCTGATCCATAGCCACCTGGGCCCTCTGATTGGCAGAATCAAAATGACAGACATCCTGGAAGGCAGAGCCCACCCTGCTGCCTCGCGCCCGTGCCTGCCCTACACCACCTCCCAAGTACAGCAGTAGACAGGTGACTAAACTCTGTGCCGTGTACCATGGGGATTACAGAGCAGGAAGGGAGACCTTCTCAAAACTGGAGTAATTCTGAATGATTATTTTAACAGGTAATGGAGAACCTCAAATAGGAGAGACACCAAGCCAGGTACAGATCGGATTGTGGACTTGCTCTGCAAATCAAAGCCCCACTTTCCTGGCCCAGCTCCTCATTTCCCAGTGGACTTGACCTTTCTTGTGGCTGCAGTCACCCATCCATAAAATCTCTATGAGCCCAATTCACAGTAATAAAAGCAAGGCTCCCTTGCATAACTAAAGCTATAGATCTGCTTTATAACATTGTCAGCTTGATTAAGGATTGCCTTCTGCATGTCCCAGTTGCAGAATTTATGGATTTGTGTCCTACTATTATAAGTCAACTAATAGATTTGTCATTTAACAGTGTTCTCTAGCCATTTTCATTTTGTGTTTGAAGTTGACTAATGTTTAACATCGTGATTAAGATGAAAGTTTCCAATTTTAATAAAAGAGCAAACAGTACAAAACAGTAGATGTTCTTTAATTATGGAAAATGTTGAAAATATACAAAGTTAGAGAGCACACCATAATGAACCCTAAGTACCTATCACCTAGCTTCAGAGTAGATTGTGGTTTGCCCAGGAGAGACCTCGATATGCCTCTTGTTCCCTTGTAATTATTGATAGCACCTCCTTTAGCTCTAAAAAGTGCCAGTTTAGGTGATCATTTACACTCAACCCCAACAGCGGTCAACTCATGCACTACTTTAGTTCACCTCCAACCCCACCATCCACCACGAAAAAAAGATTCTGTTGAGACAAACCCTAGACATAGTATTACTTCCCCCACAAACATGATAGGCTTTGAAAATGAGATTTTAATTCTTTGACAGCCTTAACTTAATATAGCTTCACTCCAGAATTAAATATAACAAATAGTGGCTTCAAAGCTGGTGACAGTTTTACAGCCTGTAACTTTAACAGAGTTAAGATAGATGTTAAGACAGTTAAGTAAGATTCCCAAAACTGTTTTCAGTCTTGATGTTCATTGCTAAGGCTGAAAAATGAAGCAACAATTTCCAAATTAAATGAACACAGAGAGACAACTGGAATTTCTTATGCCTTATAACTCCAGATTTACTTTCTGAACAAAGAACTGTTGGCAAGTCCTTCCTTCTCAACCAGGTAAAAAAAAGGCCAACAGCCCTTCCCCTGTTAGACTATAACCCATTACTTTCACTGAAAGAAAGTTCACTTACTTTCTCTGTGACTTCTTTACTTTCTGGGTCTATATCAAATGTACTGTCAACTCTGACAAATGGTCTTCCGTAGCACTTGGGCAACAACTGTGATACAGGTTCCTAGAAGAACTTTTCATCTTCTCTTCATTTTTATCCCAATCTCTTTTAGACTATTAGCCAAGCTCTTCTTTCTAATTTGCCATTTCCACTTTTCTGGAGTGGCTAAAGAGAAACAAACTGCACTCATAAGAATTGTGTATAAACTAAATGCTAATCATCTTTGAATAGAAGAATGCATCAATGTTTCTGGACTGTTCTAGATAGCAGAAAATATTGGAATTGAGTTGATAAGTACGGTACAGATTTGGAAACATTTTTATAACGAGGAAAAGCAAATCTCACCAGGGTTTGAATTTAAATCACGGCCATGCCAATAGTTTACTATGCATGACTTGATTGAAAATTAATGTCCTTGGCTTCTAATTCAAGATGGCAAGCCTAATCCCACCATGTTTCTCTCTCTTCTTGGACTCCTTAAATTGATCATAACAGAATAAAAATACATAAAACCTACAATGACAAAGTAAAAGTATATGATTAACAGAGAAGAGATTTCAACAGGTTTCTGGAGGACAAAAAGCAGATGGAGAACTGGTGACTAATGGTTGAAAGCAGAAGAAGCCTAGATTTCAGGCACAGGATATTGGAGCCAAGGAGGCAGATGATCTGTCTGGCAGAGCCCTAAAAGTGTTCTGGATTCTGAGATGGCAGGTGTTATGGACGGGGGGAATTAAAAAAGAGACTAGACACAAGGGCACAAATGCAGTCTCTACATGGAGGAGCAGACCCTGCCCATCCCCTCTCCCACCCCCAACACACAGTGGTTCACAGCCAGGCACCCAGCTATAGTTACCTCTGTATGTCAGAACAGTATACACATACTTTCGCTTCTGAATTTATCAACTTGACCTCTGGGTTAGTCTTCTTAGGAAACTGTCTGCACTGCAGGAGGAGAACTAGAGCAGCTCTGATGGTACCGGTGCTCTCAGGATAACAGAATCCATTTGAACTTCCCCCTGGAAGCATTTTCCACTTAGTGGTCCAAGGGTTGAGATATTGGAGCCAGTGAGAAAGAGATGAAATCCTAGCATGTTATTTATCACGCAGTGAGCAATATCAACCCAGTTAGATAATGAACACTTGAACAGTTTTCATCTTTTAGAATTACCTTATAGACAAATCATAGAGACCAGCTATGATGATGGAACAGTCAGTTCAGTGGCTCAGTCTTTGCGACCCCATGGACTGCAGCACACCAGGCCTCCCCGTCCACCACCATCTTCCAGAGTTTGCTCAAACTCATGTCCATGGAGTCGGTGATGCTATCCAATCATCTCATCCTCTGTCATCCCCTTCTCTCGCCTTCAATCTTTCCCAGCATCAGAGTCTTTTCAAATGAGATAGTTCTTTGCATCAGGTGGCCAAAGTATTGGCACTTCAGCTTCAGCATCAGTCCTTCCAATGAATATTCAGGGTTGATTTCCTATAGGATTGACTGGTTTGATCTCCTGGCAGTCCAAGGGACTCTCAAGAGTCTTCTCCAACACCACAGTTCAAAAGCACCACTTCTTCAGCGCTCAGTTTCTTTCAAACTCTCACATCCATACATGACTACTAGAAAAATCATAGCTTTGACTAGACAGACCTTTGTTGGCAAAGTAATGTCTCTGCTTTTTAATATGTTGTCTAGGTTGGTCAGGGCTTCCCTGATAGCTCAGTTGGTAAAGAATCTGCCTGCAGTGCAGGAGACCCCTGTTTGATTCCTGGGTCAGGAAGATCCACTGGAGAAGGGATAGGCTAACCACTCCAGTATTTGGGGGCTTCCCTTGTGGCTTAGTTGGTAAAGAATCCACATGCATGTGGGAGACCTGGGTTCAATTCCTGGGTTGGGAAGATCCCCTGGAGAAGGGAAAGGCTACCCACTCCGATATTCTGGCCTGGAGAATTCCATGGACTGCATAGTCCACAGGGTCACAAAAGAGCTGGACACGACTGAGGGACTTGCACTTTCACTAGGTTGGTCATAGCTTTCCTTCCAAGGAGCAAGCATCTTTAATTTCATGGCTGCAGTCACCATCTGCAGTGATTTTGGAGCCCAGAAAATAAAGTCTGTCACTGTTTCCATTGTTTCCCCATCTATTTGCCATGAAGTGATGGGACTGGAATGAATAATTTCTTGATTTTGATAATGCAAGCAAATGCATGACTAGAGGGAAGGAAGAAGTGGGCAAAGAGAGAGAGTAGTGATATCCTTATCTTAGAGTAGAGAGTCAAGTGACCCAACTACCAGTCCACGGAATGAGAAACCTGGTTTTAATAAATGCATTGTCTGGTGTGACAGGTATGATGAGAAGAAAGCTAGAGAGGAGATGTAGGTGTGGCCTAAACTACATCCTTGACTTTCATGGCAGGAATTCACTACATGATGATCAAAGCTGATAAATTCAGAAACAGCAGTATATGCATATTATTTTGAGATACAGAAGTAACTATAACAGAACAGAAAGCACAGCTAAAATTGGTTTGCCTGTGGATAAAGGATTTGGGGAAGGGCAGGGATTGTTGCTCTCTGTTAGAAGCCCTTCAGTTCTATTTGATTTCTTAACTGTACATATGCATTGCCTTAGAAACAATAAAAATTGGGGGACAGGTGACAAAGGGAAAATAATGGTATGTTTTACGAAATACAAGAAAGGAAGTTTCACACAATATAATATGCAGTCAGAACAAGCATGGAATGGGTTAAGCTGGATGCTGCATAACTATGGTAACAGATGTAGCTAATTTAGGGTACAAATGATCTAAGAGAAGGGTAGTGTGGAGAGGGAAGGAGAATAAATTCTAAATAAAGGAATGCTGAGATAACCAACATAGATGTTCCGCCACCTGGCACAAGTAAAGAGGGAAGGGACTGAAGCTGCCCCTATTTTTCTGATGTCTTTCACCATAGATGTTTAAAAGTAAAGCCAACAGATTTGTATATGGGTGCCATGCAGGTAAAGAAAGCAAACACAATGGTATTATACTCGATAAAATAATATAGAAGAAAACCATGTCTGTTAAATAAAATTCTGTCTTCATAAAGTCCCCATGCATTTCAAAGTTTAATAACTTCATCTGTTCTTTGAGAAAAACAATTTATAAATGACATTTAAATGCACAAGGATTGGCTTTCCCTTCAATAAAATGATTCACAATTGAGCATATCCAGTTAACTACACCTTTCAAGATTCCAAAGAAAAATAAAAATAGGAACAAATTTGCATCACTTTTGGTTACCAGGAAGACTGCCATCCACGCAACAGAATCTGTGAGGAACTGACATCTTTGTAACTTGATTCTTCCCAACCAGGAACATGGCGTTTGATTTCTGGAGTAAATATTAGTAGTTCATATTCTGTTTGAAAACTGTCTATTTCATCAAGATTTTCACATATGTTAGGATACAATAATGCATAGTGTTTTTATGATTTCAAATCTCTTTTTCCTTCCATATATCCTTTCTAGTATTGTTAATTATTTTCTTTTAATTAGGCTTGCTAGAAGTTGTCTATTTGGTTGGCTTTTTAAAAGAGCCAACTTGCCAGATAAAAAGTAGGAGGAGGGCACGTAAGGTGGAAGGAAGAGCCTGTGGGGGGTGGATGGAGAAGGGGAATGTCCAGAAAGGTGGTCCAGCCTGCATCTCCAAAGAAGGAGAAGTAAAGCTGTCCAGGTAGGTAAGGAGTTTGGGGTTCATCCTAAAGGATTGACAAGATTGGATTTTTGCTTTGGAAAGATGGAAGGAGGGAGGTCAGGCTGTATGTGGGGAAGAGAAGCAGGAAGCTCTGGAGAAAACCGGATTTCTAGCCGACAGTATGGCTGACTGAAACAGAAGCCCAGGCAAATTAGACCAGCAGGATGGAGGGCAGCCATATCAACGCAGGGACCAAAGTCTAGCTGGGCTTCATGGAAGTTACAGAACTGGAATCGCTGTGGCCACCTCAAGACAGCCAAGTGGCTCCTTCTATAAACTGGTGAGGGGTGTAGGGGATGACCTGTGGTCTCTCCTCACCCTGACACCGTCCCCTCTTTGGCCTCATATGGCTACCAGCCCTAAGGTTCCAGGTCCTCACCGGTCCATACCTGGTCCAATCAGCTCTCTGTGTGGGAGGATGCAGCGCAGGGGGTCAGATGGTCCTTAGTGCTTCTAGTCACTGAAACCCAAGGAATTTGTACTTGGCTTGATAAGTTTTTTCCAGACACTTCCAGGCTGGGCCCAGGGAAAACTATTCCAAATATGATATAGTGCTCAGTCACTCAGTCATGTCTGACTCTCTGCAGCCCCATGGACTGTAACTTTCCAGGTTCCTCTGTCCATGGGATTCCCTAGGCAAAAATACTGGAGTGGGTTGCCATTTCCTTCCCCAGGGGATCAGCACTGAAATTTTTTTTCCGGCAACCACATCCTAAATTCTCTGGCCTCCAGGTCCTGCCTGGGTTGTTTGAGAGTTGAGGCCCTGGGGCAATCAACTAAGTTAGGGTATTTACTGCTGGACCAAGTGGCATTTATCTATGTATTTATGTATCTTAATTTTTAGCTGCAAGTGTGCGGTTGATGCAAACCAACCTGGTTTGAAGCTTTACTGGGGGCTCCCTTGGCACATGTCAAGACTGGATGCCCTGACACTCAAGGTAGAAAGTGCTGACAGCATTCCTAGAGCCTTCTGATTTATACCCCAATCTCACCCTAGCAACACCATAACCCCTCCAGGCCCGGTGCATTGAGCCTGGGGACTATTCTAGGAGGTAACTGGGAGAACATGACTGCCTCTTCCCAGGAGGATGCCTTATTGAATCATGGGATGGATACTGCTGGCTGGCACCATCTGCACCATCTCTTCTGGAGAGTCCTTAAAGAATCTGGGCCTCTGGTCTGTTCTCTCCCTGTTCTCTAAAACTAAAATAGATCTGTCTTCCTTTGCCTGGCACTATCCCAGTGTTTGCACTGAAAGTGCTCCATCCCAGGAGTCCTAGGCAATCAGGATTCTAAGTAACACACCATCAAATATAATTCTGTGTGTGTGTGTGTATAAATGCATATGTCTTTGATATGTGCATATCAACAGGAAAGCTATCAAAAATATGATTATAGTGGGAGACTAACATATTTCTTATAATCTTTGACAGATCATAGGTATGAAGAAAATTTTAGAATAGATTTGAATATAACCAGTAAACTTGTTTTAATCCAAACAAACATTGTACTCCACAGAGAATAGACTTTCTTTTCACCTCACTCAATAATATTGACAAACCTTTCATTTGTAGTTTATTCTAGAAAATAGACCAAGATGAATTTTTGCTGGAAGCTTACCATTCCATAGATGCTCTTTGAGTTCAGAGGATTTTGATGCTGTTGTTAAAGACAGAGGCAAGCTTTGGTGTTACTGCCTTAAAATTCTTTCAAGCTAAAACTATGTCAGTCAAGGTATATGGGGTCAAATTTGGGGCCACAATCTCTCTTCTAGAAACTCAAAATTCTATTCGAAGAATCTTGAGTCTGTCCTTGAACCCAATTCAAAATGCTTGAATTTTATAGAAATCCTTTTTGAAAAAAAATCTTATGAACCAAAGGTTGACCTAAATCACTTTATTAAAATATAACTTAAATATGTACATTCAAAAAGACCAGTTCTAAATACTTGAACTTTATAACTTTTATATAAGCAGAATGCAAAAATGAATGTGGAAATAAACACAACTATCCAACTTTAAAATGTCAAATTAATAAAAGTTATTTACTGAAACAGATAATATTGTTTTGATGAAACTAAAATACCATTTGGGTTTAACAATAGAAAGGTGCAGCTTCAGGTCTAGTTACTACATGTTCATGCTCAGTTGCTTCAGTCGTGTCTGGCTCTTTGTGACCCTATGGACTGTAGTCCACCAAGCTCCTCTGTCCATGGGATTCTCCAGGCAAGACTACTAGAGTAGGTTGCCGTGCCCTCCTCCAGGGGATCTTCCCAACCCAGGGCTCAAACCCACGTCTCTTATGTCTCCAGCATTGGCAGGCGGGTTCTTTACCATTAATCTTAACCACTGGAACACCAGGGAAGTCCTACTACATGTTGCTGCTGCTGCTAAGTCGCTTCAGTTGTGTCCGACTCTGTGCGACCCCATAGACGGCAGCCCACCAGGCTCCCCCGTCCCTGGGATTCTCCAGGCAAGAACACTGGAGTGGGTTGCCATTTCCTTCTCCAATGCATGCAAGTGAAAAGTAAAAGTGAAGTCGCTCAGTCATGTCATTACCACTACCTAAATATTTACTTCAATGTACTAATGCAGACAATACATAAACGATGCAAAACAATATTAATAACCTCAAAAATGTGTTTCCTACTTGAAGATAATCAGGTATCATAATTTAAAATTCTGGTATCAAAAAAGAATGGATAAGACTTCAGGGGCCCAGTGGTTAGGAAACCACCTGCCAATGTAGAGGACACGGGTTGCCTGTACATGTCTTGGGGCAACTGAGCCCACAACCACTGAACCCACACTCTAGAGCCCCTGAGCTGCAATAAGAGAAGCCAACCACCGTGAGAAGCCGGCGCACCACAGCACACCCCGCTCACCGCAACGACAGAAAGCCCAGATGCAGCAATGAAGACCCAGTGCAGCCCTTTATAGCAAATAATAAATATTTTTTAAAGGATGGATTTATGTTTATGTATAACTGAATCACTTTGCTGTATACCTGAAATTAACACGACATTGTAAATCAACTATATTCTAATATAAAACAAAAATTAAATTTAAAAAATTCTGACACCAAACCATCCTGGCACACTTACATAAATGAAGTGCCACTTCATTAATAAAACAGTATGAATGCTAACATTCAGTGAACATAGTTTTTCACATGTAATACCTCCAATCCTCACAATCTTACTGTGAAATCAATGCTGCATATTTATCCACATAGTATCATAGGCACAGAGAGGTTGAGTAACTTGTCCAAAGTCTCACAGCTAAGAAGTGGAAAAATGGATTTGAAGTCAGGCTGTCTGGCTCCTCTTAACCATTACACCAAATTGCTGGTCTCATTGCTTTGGACATAAGGTACTTATTGAGAAATAACTAAATCTGCATTAAATCAAGATCTAATCCAATTATTCTAAAACCAGCAACAGTAACTTTTTCCTTGCATTTTTACTGCAACACCTGCTGCTAATAAATTGCTGCAACTCAGTCCATGCCAAGGTGGAACTGGCAGGAGAGCTTCATTCCTGGCCAGAATAGCAGTGGTCGCCGGGAGCTGTTCTTTTGAATCTAGCAAACCTGTGCCCTGAGTGGACTCACACACACATGCACACACACCCATCTTAGTTTAAACTCCCCTCCCCCTCACCCGTGCTGTGGCCCAGCCCCCAGGCCTGCCCCTGGCCCACCTGGGAAGACACAGAGGCAAACAAAGGCCCCAGCATTGTTCTGGGGGTTGCCATGAAGATCATATAGAACACAGTTTTAATATTCATTATGTAAGATCATCACTGAAATAAAGCCACTACAGTTTAGAGAATACACAAGTCCCTCAAAATACAATATTCTCAGAACCTCAGGGGTTCAAGAGATCTGTGGGGGTGATATCAGGATCCCTCACACTAAGGGACACTCTAAAAATGGCAAAGTAAAACCTATCTGACAAGGACATTATTTCAAACACTGCTTCATACCTGAAAAATGTTCCTTCTTGCTCTTAAAATCAAAAATGGTTATGCATCTCTGCAGAAGTTTTTATTCTGTGTTTTTATGTCTGGACGTGTGATGTTTTGCATTTCATGCTTTTCCTGCACAGCTCTTCTCACATCTTGTAACCAGATATTTGTTTGAGAGATGTCTTCATGAAACTCCATCTCTTGCATTTGGCTGTAAGTGTTGTCAGGGCAGAGACCACATCTGCCTGCTTCATTCCTTTCTTTCCAGCGTCTCACAGAGCCTGTGCATAGTAGGTCCTCAGTGAATATTTGTTGAGTGAATGACTCCATGAATAAACAAAGCCCATGAACCATGGGCTTGTCAACTTCCCTTTTAGTATGAGTTGCTAGAAAGTTCAGAGTTGGATTTGTTTGCTCCTCACATGTTTGCCTGGTGGCTCAGACGGTAAAGAATCTGCCTGCAATGCAGGAGGCCCAGGTTCAATCCCTGGGTCAGGAAGATCCCCTGGAGAACGGAATAGCTACCTACTCCAGTATTCTTGCCTGGAGAATTCCACGGACAGAGGAGGCTGGCGGGCTACAGTCCATGAGATCACAATGAGTCAGAAACAACTGAGCAACTGACACTTTTCTCTTTTTACTCTCAAATGTTTGTATTTTCACATTAGCCTCATTCTTAACACAATTTTATGTCTCTACCTTTAGTTTCCTTTTTCTTTCCCATCTACTTCTAAGTCTGTCTTGCTGTATTTTATGAATCTCTGTAAACTGTCTTAAATTCCGTGTAGAACAAGGTAGGTGATAAATATATTTATCGGAGTTTTTTCATAAGTATTCAAAATCTTAACCCTAAACCCTCTGCCAACAAACACATTAGATCATCTGCAAACTCTTAAGAAAAGCTGAGTTTTACTAATTCCAGCACCATGTTGATATTTAAAGTAAATTCAACTCAAGCTTAGAAAACACATACAATATGTCATTTCGGGCAGTCTTGTATATTTTGTATGTGACAAGCACATTTCTAATCAGGTGAGATAACTGGGTGGACAAGAAAGAACATCAGGCTCGCTACAGAAATGGTATGGATTGCGGATCAAAGGGTGATTTATCTCTAGTGGTTCTCCAAAATGTATTGACATCATACTAATAATGAAAAGCTTTCTTTTGCTGTACGCTTTTAGGATGGGGAGATGGGGAGTGAAAGTAAATTGGGGTGTCTGGGCAAGATGTTGGTCCACAGGCAGAATGAAGGTAGAACATTATAAAGGAGAAATATTAAATGGCTTAACCCCTTTTTAAAATCTCCAACATATATTCTTCCTATGTCGGTAGGAGGGGTGACTGGCAAATCTGGAAACTTCACAGCTATTTTCCGTGGTCCTACTCATTTATAATTTAAAGGGCTTTCACTTCAAGTGTTAGCAACTATTTTCCCCTTAAAATGAAACATCATTTTCAAATGCCATTTATGAAGATGTCCCTCATTGCACAAGTTCAACGTCTCCTGTACCTCCACTAGATCCACACCCTAGATATGAAAGGAGGGTGTCCACCTTTCCCATCATTTGTTCCTGCCAGGACGCTGGAAATCCCTCATTCCAGGTTAATCAGAAAGCACAAAACGTCCCTTTAGGAAACTGATTTGATTTCTAGTATTTATAAGGCTCATTTGAGTCCGTTGAATCTTAGCCAACAAACTGCAAGAGGAGGGAAGAGTGGGCGTGAAGAAACAGATGGGTAATAATCATGTGTCAAAGATAAATGACAATTTTCAGAAGAATTTGATAGGGTGTGGGCTTGGGGCTTTTTTTTCCCCTCCTTCTTTTCCTGTCTCTCTCTCTCAGTCCTCTCGGTCTCTCTCTCCCCATCCTACCCTCTTTTTGTTCCTTTTTTTTTTTTTTTTGTCTGGGGGTGGAGATAAGAGAAGAAAAGAAAGGGGGAGAAAAGGCAAGACAATAGGCTAGACCCGAGCGCCTGATCAGCATCCTAAAGCAATCTGCCCCTCCCTTCCTCCCAACACCAGGTAGGCTGGCTGTGGTCGCGACTTCAAAACAAGCAGCCGCTGGCCCCCGCCTCCAGGTGGAGCGTGGCCTCCTACTGGGTGCAGGAAGGGACAGGAGGTGGGGGAGGAGATGGGAAGGAAGACAAACTGTGATAGATGGTCTGGCTGGCCCGATCTTCTCGGGGACAGTGGCCTTTTTTCCCTCCAAAGTGGTGCGGTCGCGTAAAAATTCAAACCCATTGGGGTCGGCTCACGTTCTAGCGCTCCTGCTCCCAACGCCGGCAGCTGCCGACGCCGCACCTGCCGACCCCTCAGCTACCGCGGCGCCAAGGCGATGGCGAGGCCTTGGGGAGCGCGCCCAACCCGGCCGAAGGCGCTGGGCGGTTCCGCGGAGGGCGGTGGCCCAGAGCAGCGTGAAGGGAGGCGCGGCCCCATAAAGCGAGGCTTGCAGCCCGCCAGCCCGGCGGGACTGAGAAGAAAGCCCCACCTGGCAGGCGCTGCGCTCGGGGCGCGTGGGTCCGCTGGTCCCCAAGCAGAGGCCAGCGGTGGGCACCCCGCTTCCCAAAGAACGTCCGATGTTACATCAGCAACAGAAACCTTTAGGCATAGCACAGCCGCGGGGAAGAGCTGCCTCGCAGACACACTCATTGACAGACGCTCACCCATCTGATAGACCAACCTGCTCCCGCTCGGTGGAAGGATGCTGTAAGGGTCGTAAATTCGATTAAAATAAGCAAAACCAAGCCCAGCCCGCGGCGTCCACTCCCAAGACGGGCTTACCTCCTGCAAGGCATCTTCTCCATCTCTGGTCCTCGGCTGCGGGTGGTTGGGGTCTTGTTTTGTTGGCTGGCTTTCTTTGGGAGAGCTGCTTGATAAATGCACCCAGCTAATCTGCAGAGCAGTGTTTTCTACCCATCCTGCAGCCGCGCACTGGCCAGAGCTGCCTGGAATTCCACCAGCAGCGCAGCTTCTCCGCGTCAGTGGTAATCACAGACAACAGAGGCTGCCACTCCTTGACAAAAGGCTTTCGTTCGCGCTCGTCCCTTACAGCTCTGCTGTCAGAATCAAATCCATTTCCCGCACGAGGCTGAGAGGAAATGAGAGCTCTCCCGGCCGAGTGCGCTGACAAAAGGAAGCTCGGCGGTGCCCACAGCGCCCCCTCTAGCGGGCCGCTGCCCGGCCGCCCGAGGGCCGCGGTGCTGCAGTGCCCCCGCCCGCTCGCCCGCGCTGCCGCAGTCCCGCCGCCCAGGCCCCCTGCCCACGGCCACTCCTGCACCACGAGCTGCCCGGAACAGCCAAGCCAACGTGAAGATGCTGTTCCTAGGAAGGAAATCTGAAACAAGAGCTCCGATAGAGGTTGCATTCCCTTGGGATTAAAAAGAAAACAGTCTTGTAATATTTTTTTTGTCTAAGAAGGACGTTTTGCTTTAGAAGATTAATTATATTCGTGATTTTAATAGCAAGCGATTGATTGTTTGAATTCAAAGCCATAATTATCCTATTGTAATGCTGACTCCATTTCCCACAAGGGCAAAGTGTTTGTTCTTGCCAGACCCTCTCGGATTACAGGCGCACCTCTCTCCAATTCTCACTACTTCTTCCTCTCACTCCCCTCCCTAGTCTCCCACCCTAGGGGGAACAGGTGTTTGGTGATTGGGCAACGGGATGGAGAACAAGAATACCTGGTTACAGTCTCAGACGTGCCATTGACTGACTAGCTGTGTGACCTTGGTGAAGGCACTCAGTCTTTCTGGGCCTTTCTGGGTCTTACTCTGTAAGATGATAGTGTATAGCTAAGACACCTCCCACTGCTCCTTTCTGACAGTGTTTCTCAATGCAGAGCCTTCAGAGAGTAGAGATGTCAAGACCTAGTTTGGGACTTAGACCCCCATAATCTCCATCAATTCCCCAAAGCTCCCATAAATCACCATTCACACTAGGTATTTGTAAAAATGTGATGACAGGGCAAGTACAGCTTCCAGAAAAGCCTCTGCTCACTGCCAACCAGATCAAGGCCCCTTGGTTCCCTCAAGATTCTGGGGTACCACAGCCCCATGAAAATTACCATACCCTAACACAGTGTTGCTGCAGAGTCAGCATCTCTGGATTTGGGCCCAGGAACCCAGAGGTGTGAGCTCACCTCCTGCAAGGCATCTTCTCCATCTCTGGTCCTCCACTGCTGATTGTTGGGGGGTTGCTTTGTTGGTTGGGTTTTCTTTGGGGGATCTGCTTGATAAATGCACCCAGCTAATCTGCAATGTTTTCTCCCCATCCTGTGTGTGTATTTGTGTGTGCACACGCGTGTGCGTGTGCGTGCGCGTGTATGTATAGGCTGCACCATGCAGCATGGATCTTTGTTCCCCAATCAGAGATGGAACTCTGCACTGGGAAAGTAAAAGTGAAAGTCACTCAGTCATGTCTGACTCTTTGCGACGCCATGGGCTATACAGTCCATGGAATTCTCCAGGCCAGAATATTGGAGTGGATAGCCTTTCCCTTTTTCAGGAGATCTTCCTAACCCAGGGACCAGCAGATTCTTTACCAGCTGAGCTGCCAGGGAAGCCCAAGGGAGCATGGAGTCTATTCCTAGTGATTCTTTGAACACTAACATATAAGAAATGTCACTGTATGTGAATAGCTGCTACTGACGTAGATAGTAAAGGAGAAAATGCCCACATAACAACCCAAGGACACCTGGCAGGCATTGCATTTCAGATAACAGAGTAAATTTTGTCTTTCTGCTCAGCTCATCCAGCCCCTCCAACCCCTGGTTTCTGCTTCTTCTTCCCCACTCAGAGCTTCTCATCTATTCCCACTTCATCTTCAGAATCACTGAATCACAAGCTCTCTTCCTATTCTATTCTCCCATCAAAACCTGCTAGAATTACAAGCAGCTCAGCCACCAGGACCTGAGGGCTTTCTGGCCAGATCCAGGAAACAATGTTTATTGAGACACTTCAGGCAACTGTGCACTATTGGTGCCGAGCAATAATATCTGGGAAGTTGAAAATGCCTTCTCTGGAGCCCTGGAATCACAGGTAAGGTAGGCCCTTTTCTGAAATAGAGCCCAAAAAGGGAATAGAGAATTTTTGTTTAGTCCAGAAGTAGCAGGTTTCATAAATTCCCTTGATCATCGCATCACTCAAAAATTTCTCTTCCTGGTGTGTTAGTGAGCTTTCTCAAACTAATAATAGCAAACTCTTTTTGGCTCTTGCCATTGTTCTGAGAGCTTTACATGCATTTTTGACTCGTTTAATCCCCACACGAATCCTGCAAGGGTGGAAATGGTACTATCCTCTATAGTAGATGAAGAAATTGAAGCCCAGAGAGGTTAGGTAACTCTCTCAAGGTTGCACAGCTAGCGGAATGGCCAAGGCAGGATGCGAACTCAGCAACATGGCTCTAGAGCTGAGCCCTAACTTGTATCTTGCACATGTACTCTCAGAGGGGGCAAAAAATTGACTTTAAAAAGCAGAACTAGTATAAGATACTGATAAAATCCACAAGGCTGATTCACTCTCCTTCCACCCACCAAAAAAAAAAAAAAAAAAAATTGATTCTGCTTTGATTCTGCTCTTCTAGCCATCATAGAATCTAAAAAAAAAAAAAAAAAAAAACCCTCCAGTTTCTCCCAGATGGCATCTGAATATGATGAGTGCTAGTTCAAATGTCAGACTTCAAACAAGACTTCATTGTATTAATTTCCATATTAATAGCCTATATGGAAATTTGAGTTGAAGTCCTGGAAGTTCTCACTTAATTCCAAATTCACTTTGAAATCCAACAAAGGGAACCAGAACTACTTGGCTCCATCAAGTATCATCAGAATTCCAAGTTCTCACTTGCAGAAAGCTCAAGATGCCTGGCTCTTAACAAGGAGCAGAAAAGTATAGGAGACTCCATGACAGACCCAGAAAATTATATTTGGATAGCCTCCAGTAGCCTGATAAAATTAGACTAACTGATATGTAATAAAATTATTTATAATCTTCAAGTCTTTTGATGAAAATGTTTCTAGGCAGCAGTAACTTGTAAAGAGTGGATGGCAGTGTAACAGACACCTGCTGTGTCTAACAGACCTACATGGCAAGGAACCAAGGGTGATATCTGGCAAAAAAAAAAAAAAAGCTAGAAACTGAGGCCATAAGCCCAAACATCCTGGAGGAAATGAATTCTGTTGATAATCCCATCACCTTGAAAACAGGCCCTTCCCCAGCCAAGCCTTCAGCTGAGACCCCAGCCCAGATTGACACCTTTATTTCTGCCTGAGAGAAACCGTGAAGCAGAGGACCCAGCTAAGTCATGCCCAAGCACAACTTCTGACCCACAGAAACTGTTATAATAAATGTGTTATTTTAAGTTGCAAAGTTTCGGGTACTTTGTTGCTCAGCAATAGATAACTAATCCAGGACTTCAGCACTCTCTTTAACACTTTAGGCATTCTGTCAATGGCCTTCTCCAGAGCATGCGGTGGGTGCTGGAGGAATTGACACCCCAGAGAATCAGCTCTCAACAAGTGGCCATCAGGATTTAGTGGACAGAGAGGCCGACTCCCTGCTCCGTAAGTGTGGGGAGGACCCCTCTGAGGCACGCTGTGCACTGTCTCCCAGCATGACTGAGCCCCTCACTCAGTCATGCCCACAGTATCACCGCTCAGGATGCAGCTTTTATAGTCTGGCTTTTCTTCTCTATATAATTTTCCCACTCCTCAACTGGTGTTTCCTGGAGTTGCCTCCCAAATAAACTATAAATTATGGCCTACTTTTAGAGAAATTGAATTTATGATAGAAGAGAGCAGGGAAGATGGTGCTTTCAAAGCAAGATCAATGGTAAATTCTAAGTCTAGATCTCTTGAAGACAGCACTCTCCCAACAAGAGTAAGTTCAGCCAACCCTGTGGCTGAAGCCTGCTGTGTAAAGAGAATGAGCCTGGGGGTGCAGGGCATGGGATGCCAATCTTGGTCCCATGGACTGTGTGACTTCAGGTAAGACTCTGACCTTAGAGCCAAGCTATAAACTGACAGTAACAGCACTGCCCTCTTGTATGGGCTGACTTGTGCCCCCAAATTCCTGTGTTAAAATGCCAAGCCTTAGTACCTCAGAATGTGACTGTTTTGGGTGTTAGGGTCTTCAAAGAGACAATGAGATAAATTAATGAAATAATTAAGATATAAAACTAGGTTGTATGAAAGTGAAAGTCACTCAGTTGTGTCTGAATCTTTGCAACCCCATGGACTATACAATCCATGAAATTCTCCAGGCTAGAATATTGGAGTGGGTAGCCTTTCCCATCTCCAGGGGATCTTCCCAATCCAGGGATCAAACCCAGGTCTCCTGCATTGCAGACAGAGTCTTTACCAGCTGAGCCACAGGAGTGGGTCTTAATCCAATAGGGTGCTGCCTTTTTAAGAAGAGGAGATGTGCATACAGACTAACACAGGGAGAAGACAGTCATCTACAGCCAAGGAGAGAGGCATCAAGAAAACAACTCTGCCGACACCTCCATCTCTTGATCTCAGATGAATTTCTGTGGTTCAAGCCCCCAGTCTGCACTACTTTGTCCAGCAGCCCCAGAAACAAGTCCTCAACCACCCAGGGTTGTCATGGAGACCAAATGGGACAAGTTAAAGTACTTATTGGCTTCCCTTATAGCTCACTTGGTAAAGACTTTGCCTGCAGCACAGGAGACCCGGGTTCGATTCCTGGGTTGGAAACCTTTGCCTCTATGCACCAGTGTCAAATCAAATCTTGGAGACAGAGTTTTGCTTGAAGCAGAAAATAACAGCTTTATTGTTTTGCCAGCCAAAGGGTGACACAGTCAGCTCCTGCTCCTCCAAAATAATGTGTCCCAAACCAGGAGGATTTAGTGAGGAGTTTTACAGCAATAGTTCACAGGTATGGTTGCTGACAAGATTGTGTGCAGGGCCTGCTCTTCTCTAATTTCAGGTAATCTTGATGAATTTCTCTAGTTCCTTCAATCTGGCCTCAGGTGGTCTTCTCTGGTATGAAGAATGCTGTGTTGTTCAGTTGCTAAGTCATGCCCAACTCTTTGTGGCTCCATGGACTGCAGCACGCCAGGCTTTCCTGTCCATCACTATCTCCTGGAGTTTGCTCAAACTCGTGTCCATTGAGTAGGTGATGCCACCCAACCATCTGATCCTCTGTCATTGCCTTCTCCTCATGCCTTCAGTCTTTCCCAGCATCAGGGTCTTCTCCAGTGAGTTGGCTCTTTACATCAGGTGGCCAAATTATTGGAGCTTCAGCATCAGTCCTTCCACAGAATATTTAGGGTTGATTTTCTTTAGGATTGACTGGTTTGACCTCCTTGCTAGCCAAGGGACCCTCAAGAGTCTTCTTCAGCACTGTAATTCGAAAGCATCAATTCTTCGGTACTCAGCCTTCTTTGTGGTCCAACTCTCACATCTGTACATGCGTGCAATGCATGTGTGCTGTCTTTTCAGTTGTGTCTGACTCTTTGTGACACTATGGGCTGTAGCCCGCCAGGCTCCTTTATCCATGGGATTCTCCAGGGAAGAATACTGGCGTGGGTTGTCATGCCCTTTTCCAGGGGATCTTCCCAACCCACGGATTGAACCCACGTCTCTTGTGTCTCCTGCATCGGCAGGTGGCTTTTTTACCACTAGTGTCACCGGGGAGGCCCATCCATACGTGACTATTGGAAAAACCACAGCTTTGACTAGACTGACCTTTGCTAGCAAAATGATGTCTCTGCTTTTTAACACACTGTCTAGATTTATCATATCTTTTCTTCCAAGGAGCAAGCATCTTTTAATTTTGTGGCTGCAGTAACCATCCACAATGATTTTGGAGCACAGGAAAATAAAATCTGTCACTGTTTCCACTTTTTCCCCATCTATTTGCCATGAAGTGATGCCACGATCTTCGTTTTTTGAATGTTGAGTTTTAGGCCAGCTTTTTCACTCTCCTCTTTCACCCTCATCACTAGGCTCTTTAGTTTCTCTTTGCTGTCTGCCATTAGAGTGGTATCTGCATATCTGAGGTTGTTGATATTTCTCTTGGCAGTCTTAATTTCAGCTTGTGATTCTTCCAGTTCGGCACTTTGTATGATGTACTCTGCACATAAGTTAGATAAGCAAGATGACAATAGACAATCTTGATGTACGCCTTTCCCAATTTGGAATCAGTCCATTTTTCCATGTCTGGTTCTAGCTGTTGCTTCTTGACCTGCATACAGGTTTCTCAGGAGGCAGGTAAGGTGGTCTGGTATTCCCATCTCTTGAAGAATTTTCCACAGTTTGTTGTGATCCACACAAAGACTTTTGAGTAGTCAATGAAGCAGATGTTTTTCTGGAATTCCCTTGCTTTTTTGATGATCCAGCAGATGTTGCCAGTTTGCTCTCTGGATCCTCTGCCTTTTCTAAATCCAGCTTAAATACCTGGAAGTTCTTGGTTCATACACTATGGAAGCCTAGCCTGAAGGATTTTGAGTATGGCCTCGCTAGCATGTGAAATCAGCACATATGTGCAATAGTTTGAAAATTCTTTGGCATTGCCTTTGGGAATGAACGAAGAATGCTAACATCTTCCATTTGTTGGGTTTTAGTTCTATAAAGAGCTTAAAGATACTGCTGTGTGTATCCCTTGAGGTGGAACCAGGACCCTGCCCCAAGGCTGCAGTATATAGTTTCTTGACTGCTCCTCCTCTGTCCCTGCATCCCCTCCCTTCCCTGGTTACCAACTGTTTGAATACGCCCTAGGAAGTCAGGGAAGGTCCAGGAGGCTGGAGTTGTTCCCCACAAGAAACAGGGGACACAGAAAGGCTACCATGCCCAGGTGGTCCACAGGGTCCTGCTCAGTTTCATTATTACAGATTAAAACAAGGCCACCAGCAACCATAACCCCATCCACATGAGGGGAAAACCACACAGAGGGAAGTGGAACCATATATGATTGGTGTGGCGAGGCCCCAGACTCCAGAGGAAAGGCAATTCTTACTATAAAGTGCAAGCAACTTGGCTAAATTTTATTCTAGTGTTTGTGTCAAAGGTAGAACTTGCAAATAATGACCTCAGATACTTAGCAGAGGAGACTTTTAGGCAAAGCATTGAAGGTGCAACCTGGGTCCTCCTTACTGCTTATAGTAAACGCAAGAGGTGAGAGATGAATTAAAGGAAGAATTGTTAAACAAAAAGGAATCAGACTTTAGAAACTTAGACAATCCTCAGCCTCTCTATACTGTAAAAACTGAGAAAGCTTGCTCTGAAGAGAGCCCTAAGGGTGTAGGTGAATGATTGTTTAAGAGCTCATGGATGCAACTCATAGACTTAACCATCTCAGCAGAGGCCAAGAAAAGAGACGGGATTATGTAGCAGAAACTAACTGAGGCACCTCATTATGTTAGCCCTTGAAAGTGAACTATACAGTCCATGGAATTCTCCAGGCCAGAATACTGGAATGGGTAGCCTTTCCCTTCTCCAGGGGATCTTCCCAACCCAGGGATCGAACCCAGGTCTCCCTCATTGCCAGCAGATTCTTTTCTAAAATTTTCAAGACTGCTGAGCGACCAGGGAAGTCCTTATCCAACCCTTATTCTCTCCACCCATTCAACCTACAGATGTTTGTTCTCCCTTTCTTTCTTGCTTAATTGCACTCTGAAAATGATTGCCATCTAGCTACACCTGATGTTTACTCCTCTAAGACAACACTCCCTAACACTTCTTTCCTCTGGGAGTGTTCTTCACTCCAGAAAGCACGTCATGAAACAATGACCAAAATTCATACATTGAAGCCCTGCTCTTCACTGTGACTGCACTCAGAGACAAGGCTTTTAGATCACTAAGGTTAAATGAGGTTGTAAGGGTGGGGCCTTCATTGCAAAGAAACTATCCTCCAATTAAAAATAAATTTTGTAAAAAAGGTTGGGGCCTTAATCTGATAGGATTGGTATTCTTATAAGAGGAAAAGAGACCAGAGCTCGAGTGCTCGCTCCACCTTGTGAGGACACAGAGAGAAAGCAACTGTCAGCAAGCCAGGGAAAGCAAACTAAATCCTTTAGGCTTTGATCTTGGTCTTCCCAGCTTCCAGAAGTGTGAGAAATAAATTTCCACTAAGCCACCCAGTCTGTGGTCTGTGTTATGGCAGCTTACGTGGACTATCCACTTTTTGTGCCTCAGTTTCTCCATCTGTAAAGCAGGGGTCATTGTGCCTCTCCTGCAGAATCATTATGAGAACAAGTTATCATAAGACAAGTGTGGAGAAGAGGCCCGTTTATGTGCTAGGTCTCTGTGAGCAGTCGCTATGAAGTCTGCCTCTGTGCTCCAGGCGCTTGTGTGTCTAACCTGCACAGAGGGGCCATATGGCCTTAGCTGGGGGAGTGGAATTGAGAAAGGAGAGTCAAGTAGCTTTGTGACAGTCAAGGACATTTAAAAGGTAATTGTTACTCTTTGAATTATGACAATATTTTAAGAAAAAAGAGACTCTAAAACTTTTACGACTGCATTTATTTGTCTGTAGAAGGTAGCCCTGGGCCAGCCTTTTCACTTTTCGTACTTGAGAGAACCTGAAACAGAAGAGAGCTCATTGTAAATGGCCAAAAGATAGAAACAGTTCAAAAACAAACAAGAAGTTATGAATTAACTAGTAATCAAAGATGTTTAAAGATACCATTTTTTGCTCATTAAAACTATCATTTTAATCAATCTCATTGTTGGCAAGGATATTACGGACTCGGCATTTTGTAAGCTGGTGGTATTATAAGTTGGCACTACACAGTAAGTCATAGATTATACCTACCTGTGACTCAGTTCTATGGGGAATCTATCCTAAAAACAAAATAAAATACAAAGAGAACTAAATACATCAGGTTGAGAACAAAAAACTGAAAACAAATGTCCAAAACAATTAGAAAATTATCCCATGGATAATTTAATGGACCATTAAAACTTGTTATAAAGACTATATGGTAACCTCTAACATGTCAATGATAGCATAAAAAAATATACAATGTTATACATCTTATGATAATTTATTAATTCACAGGAAAAATTTTGTAAGCATAGTATCAATAGTATATTTCTATCTGTGGCTTTTTTAAGATAGTAAGATAACCTTGGTCTTCCCAATTTTCTGAAGTCTCAACTTACATCCATGAGTTAAAAAAATAAAGACACCCAAATTGTGGTCAGACACTTCAGAAACTGAAACCCAAATGTACATTAGTATGAAATACTGTGATCAAAGGCTTTAATTTAGCTTTAAAAAAGCATTTATTTACTTCCTAGCCCACTTATTTACAATTAAAGAGTGATCTTTGTTAGAATGAAAGGCCATTAGAAGGTCTAAGACTATTTCCCACATCTCCCAACCCAAACCCTGCGTCCACTCACTGGATGTAGGGTGACTTCACTTCACTTCTTAGCTTCATGACATGTAAAATGGACACAGTTGTTTGTACCTCACAGGGTGGTTATGAAAATTAAATAGATTATTAGGTATAAACTGCCAGGAATAGTACCTGGCACAAAATAAGTATCAATTTTTTCTGATCTTGAGCAAGTCTTTCCAAGATACATGTCATCAACTTTCTTTTTTTGAGTTCAAATTTAGCTTTAGAAGTTTTATTTTAAAAACTTTTAACTTTTTACACAACCAGAATGTTCTAAACCTAGAAGACAAATTCATGGATTACTGTGTTCACCTAGAGGGTTAAAGGATAATTTCATTTTACCAGCCTACAGTTCAGTGCATTATAGATTATTGTCTTAGTTTCTTTCAGTTGGCTGGAAAATTCCAGGAATGTAATATTTAAGTATTGGAATACAAAAACTTGAAATTTATTGATGTTTATGGTCACAGTTCACTTAAAAATGCTGGCCTCATCTGAGTTAAGGAGTTGGAAGGTCCAAGAAGAGGGTGGTCTGAGGAATAAAACCCAGCCTGCGGTTCCGCAACTTTAATAAGGCAGGTGTGCTCCTGCTGTTGGTTGTGTAGCTCTATAATCTGACACATTATCTGATCTACTTTTCCTTCCCCTGCTGAGTCAAGGCTGGGGGGTGGGGTGACGGGGAGGGGAGAAGCAGATAGGCACCAGACCAGAAGTCCTCACTCACTGAGCTTCTTCAGTTCCAAGCTTCACAATAATCTGAAAAGCAAGGCTCTTGTTGGGAAGGGGCCAACTTTGCTGAAAGGGACAGCTCTGGTGGGCAGAGCTCAGATGGCTGCTCACCCAGTAGTCACAGAGCAGAGAGGAGGCAAGACATGATGTGGGAAGACTTCCTACAACTGAAAATGGAGATGAAATTGAAACAGGAGGAAGCACCTATTCAGGGGTGATGGGTCCGCATGTGGAAGCTGCCTGATCCCTGGGAAGGGTCCTTGTACTATGCCATCCTGGGCTTTGACCCAGGGACGGGGTACGGTTCCAGAGGCAAAGTAGAGTCTGAAGAAAGCAAGAATCTGTACCCACGTCTCAGGATACAGCCTCTCAGAGGAGTGGGTGAGCACTGGCTGAGGGGCATCTTCAAGACCTGAGGGCAGCCACACTAGCCCTTCTGGGAGTAGGAAGCCAGGAGGATGAAGAGGCCTGGGTTCTGGACGGTGCCACTTAGAGAAAAGAAGCCACGGGGGGCCATAGATGCCCTCAGCCAATGTCAGCCCAACCACATTCAAGACCAGGGCCAGAGGATTAGATGGGTCAGAGGTAGAGAGACACACAGGAGTGCTCCCACTGCAACCTCCATGCTGTACACGCTCCTCACTGTACCCGAGGAGGACAGGGAGGAGGGAGAAGGCTTAAGAGGCACAGGAGTCCCCAAAGGGAACATTCTCAACACTGAACTGATTCAGTATTTACTCAAACAGGATAGACCTCCATAGAGCAAGATAAAGAGTTTTCCAACCACTTGAGTGATAAGGGTCTTAATGGGTTCTCAAGAACAAGTGGAGAACAGTGTAGGAAGTAAAATGGCCTTTCTGCCCATCTAAACTGTGCTCTAACCGCTTATACTACTTCGGTGAGTGAAAGTCCAGCCAGGACCCCAAGATCAGAATCCAGTCTTGTTCAGAAGACAGCCTCGCTGTCTCATGTCTGAGGGAGAACCATACAGATGATTCTTCCAGTAAACGAAGCTCTTTAGAGTAAGCAGGGCTCTGGCCACTAAGCCCCATGTCTCCTCCCTTGGGGACCTGGCCCAAACAGCATGATGTTTGGGGGACTCTGCCCCACGGTTCCTCTCACCTCCAAGCGCCCCAGTGAGGCCGGCATCCAGGCCTGTCTTCTACACAAGAGCTGCCGCAGGGACAACTCCTGGAGGGAAAACTCATCCAGAAAGGAAGAGAATGAGCCAAAGAGGACTGAAGAGTTCCGAAAAATAATTGTGTTGTATTTCTAATCCCTTTACCCTCCTGCTGACAGATCTGCCAGGAACACCGTGTCTCTGGAGTCCGTTTTATCCCTGATGTGCTCTGCAGAACCCAGGGTTAGAACAGGGGCAAGGTGGCGGCTGGGAGGATCCACTGACCTCCCTCAGGGGCTGGCTCACGTGGCCTGAGCATTTGGTGGTTTTCTGCTGATCCAGAGCTGACCCAGGGAGGTCCCACAGCAGGTTAGAGACGCTCTGCCTCTCAGGACCCTCTTAGCAAAGGGTCTTTGAGAGTCCCTTCCATCCAATTCTTGCCATTGTCTCCCACATTCATGTGGGACCAATGAGATGGACCTTTCATAGAACTCATATAAATGAGATTTCCCTGGCATTCCAGTGGCTAAGATTCCACACTCCCAATGCAGTGAGCCGGGTTCGGTCCCTGGTCAGGGAACTAGATCCCATAGGCCGCAACTAAGAAGTTCACATGCCACAGTGAACAAAAGATCCCACGTGCTGCAACTAAGACCCAGTGCAGCCCAAAAAATACTAGAAAAAACTCATATAAATCATCCCTCAAGAAGTTCATAAGAATAGATAAGAAATTACCTTAATTTAACCACCATGCCCATGAAACAGAAATTACTGGCTTTCCCAGAAGATGCTAAGCTCACTGACAGACTCAGGGGCACGTAGCAGCTAGAGATCTCCTCAAACACACCAGGCTTCATGTCCACATGCTCACCTCCACACACACAGACAAAACCTGCTTCCCTGACTGATTCAATCTTTTATCCCCACGGAAGAATCTGAGTTCCAACAAAAGACATCTCCTTCTCTTATTTTCATGAAGAAATGAGACTATGTCTTCCCTGTAACATTTTCTTCTTACCTGATCAGACTGGGCCTTAAAAGTCTTCCTGGGAAACCAGAATTGAAAGAGACACATGTACCCCAACGTTCATTGTAGCACTGCGTACAATAGTAGCTAGGGCATGGAAGCAACCTAGATGTCCATCAGCAGACGGATGGATAAGGAAGTTGTGATACATATACACAGTGGAGTATTATTCAGCTATAAAAAAGAATGTATTTGAGTCAGTTCTAATGAGGTGGATGAAACTGGAGCCTATTATACAGAGTGAAGTAAGCCAGAAAGAAAAACACCAAAAATACAGCATATTAATGCATATATATATATATATATATATATAGAATTTAGAAAGACGGTACTGACAATCCTACATGCAGGGCAGCAAAGGAGACACAGACGTAAAGAACAGACTTTTGGACTCTGTGGGAGAAGGCAAGGGTGGGATGATTTGAGAGAACAGCACTGAAACATGTATATCACCATACGTAAAACAGATGACCAGTGCAAGTTCAATGCATGAAGCAGGGCACTCAAAGCTGGTGCTCTGGGACAAGCCAGAGGGATGGGGTGGGGAGGGAGGTGGGAGGGGGGTTCAGGACAGGGGGACACATGTGCACCCATGGCTGATTCGTGTCAGTGCATGGCAAAAACCACAAAGTAGTTATCCTCCAATTAATTTTTTTTTAATTATTTAAAAAGAATCTTCCTTGGAAACAAGACACTGTGTAGCACAGGGAACTCAACTTAATCCACTGTGGTGACCTGAATGGGAAGGAAGTCCAAAAGGGCATATATGGATATGTATGGCTGAGTCTATACAGTAAAATCTAACACAAAATTGTAAAGCAACTATACTCCAATAAAAAGTAATTTAAAAATAAGAGTCTTCCCAGGTTCTGGTTGGATCTCCTCCTCAGTAGCTGCAGCCTGGGGACCACTCCAACAGAGGTGGCATGACTCCAAAGTTAGATGGATGCCATCCTACATGCCACATCTTACCTTACCAAAGTTCCAGAGAGAATGACTAGCATTCACATCATTTGAGCGTGTGTGCGTGCTAAGTCACTTCAGTCGTGTCTGACTCTTTGCAACCCTATGGACCATAGCACACCAGGCCCCTCTGTACAAGGGATTCTCCAGGCAAGAATACTGGAGTGGGTTGCCATGCCTTCCTCCAGGGTCTCCTCCCATCCCAGGGATCAAACCCATGTCTCTTCTATTTCCTGCAT
Organism: Bos indicus x Bos taurus; assembly: GCF_003369695.1. Classification (NCBI taxonomy): domain Eukaryota; kingdom Metazoa; phylum Chordata; class Mammalia; order Artiodactyla; family Bovidae; genus Bos; species Bos indicus x Bos taurus. The sequence goes on along the minus strand of NC_040086.1, from coordinate 13,537,493 downwards.
TGGCAGGCAGGTTCTTTACTACTACCAACCCCTAAACCTCCAAAGCTGAGAAAACAATAGCACCCCAGAGCCAAAGGCAACCACTTGTGCAGCTTTCCTTATGAGCTCAGTGACCCTGATCTGCAAAAATTAAACGCCTACATGGAGATGCAGTAAGAGTGGCTGGGGGCTGACAAACCAAAGAGCACCCACCCCCTCAAAAGGGACGTTCAACTTTTTAAAATATTCTGTGACTAAACTCATCTGCATATGCCCACTAGGCCACCAGTGAACACTGGGGAAGATAAACGTGCTTCCCAAGGAAAAGTCTAGACCGTCCTCCCCACTACCCCACTGCTGTGCTGCTATATGGGATCTTTGCTATCACACGTGGCCACTACCTGGGGAAAACATGAGATAGAAAATAAAACAACAGACACTTCAATGCCTTCCCAGGGTGCTAATAAATTCATCCCAACTAGCCAGACCATCTGATTTCAGAGCTTAAATTGCTATTAGAAGAAATGTCCCCAGGGTTTAATTTCACACACACATTATCACAACCTGCAGGGTGGGGGGCAGGGGGGCGTTGAGGAGATCTGCCACCCACCAGGCTTCTTTCTCTCAGAAACTCTTTCCAAGGACTGCTCCTATGACAGACCAAAATTGAGATGTGCAGGATGGCGGCACACCCAGATCCCACAACAGACGTTTATGTTCACACATATATCCTTTCCAGAGCCCCTGAGATCCCAGCACAATTGGTATCTCACTTCCGCACTGAGGGTGGACTTTGTCCAGGGACACAGTCTCTACAGGATTACAGGAAACTCGGAGCAACATTCAGAGTTTTGCCTGGTGTGAAATGCCTAAGCCACAGCCATCAGTGACAAATAGAAGAAGTAAAGAGTGGTGGGTTAGTGAACATCATGCCACCCAGCCTAATCCCCAAACAGTAAAATCTTATACCTTGAAAGCCCAGTTTAAACAAGCCTCCCCTGAACCTTGACATTAATCCCTCTCCCTCCCGAGGCCAGACGCTGTGGCTTCACATGGCCATGTCCCCTCCATCCACACACACAAGCACTTGCTGATTCGGTCCCAGGTGAACCTGCTCTGGCCCGAGCAGTTCCCCTCCTCCCTCCCTGCCATCAGCAGATTCTTGTGTGCTTCACCAGGGCTCTGGCCTCAACAATGTTGTTCATCTGGCACAGCTTCTTCCAACCCCAGCCCCAAGTCTCCCCAGGTGCCGATCTCTGCCTGCACCAGATTCCGCTCCTGAGATCCTCTCCTAGAGTGGAAAAATGGGTGCTGCTTCTGCAGACTGAAGTTGGAGGAGATCCGCCTCCCAGTTCCTGAGCCCCACATGGACATTTCAATCCAGTGAGCCACACTGGTTGTCCCCATGTCTCCAGGTAGGGTATCTGACTGGATCCTGAAACCCTATGTATTAGCAGTTGCCCTTTCAGGTAAAGCAGAATACTTTGAGAAATGAAGGCCAACCTGAGCGTTGTTTCCTTGGCCCCTTTATCTCTATCCCTCCTGGAGAGGGTTCTGTGGAGGGGCAGCCTGTCACGGGTGTTGTTATGGGCTGAAGCATGGCCCCCAAAACGCATGTGGAAGTCCCAGCCCCCAGTACCTGGGACTGTATTTGGACTTAGGACCTTTAAAGAGGTGATTAAGTTAAAAAGAGGCCATTAAGGGTGGTCCCTAATCCAATCTGACTGGTGTCCTTATAAGAGGAGGAAATTTGGGCACATAGACACCAGGGGCAAGCCCACACTGAGGCAAGGCCACCTCAAGCCAAGGAGAGAGGCCAGAAGAAAACACGCTCGCCAACACCTCAACTGTAAGACTTCCAGCCTCCAGAACTGTAAGAAACAAATGTGTGCTCTTTAAGTCACTTGGTCTGTGTGCTTTGCAGCTCTAGCAAACCAACTTCAGGTGCTAAAACCCAAGGAGAAGAGCCACAGAGGGAGGAGATGACATCGAGATGGGACGAGGTGGGAGGCGAACTACCCACTGGATGTCCTTGATAAAAGGTTGATTCCAAGGCTGGGGCTGGAAAAGTATAAGATGCTTGAGCTTGGACCATCTTTTGCCAGAAAGGAAGTGATCAAAGAATGATAGTGATGGGATTTCCCTGGTAGTCCAGAGTTAAGAATCCACCTTGCAATGCAGGGCACATAGGCCTGCTCTGTACCAGGCCCAAGGGGACTAGCACGAAGGACCAGCCAGTCGGGTATCTCACCATGAGAATGACTTGGTGATGCCTATCTGACGAGGACCAGTGAAGATTAAATGCAAGCAAGATTCTTGCCTTAACACCTAACACATGAAAACCACATTTGTGGAAGTGTTACTGTTATTCACTTAGGCAGTCGGGTTCAAGCTTCAGTTCACTCTTTGTTCTTAATCATTCCCTATCAGCTCATGTAGTAGCAAGAGGAATTCTGTCTCCTAAAAGTTGATGGGAGAGGGGAAGTTTTAAATCTCAAGTGGCCCAAACTGGAATATCTAGACTGAGCATGTGCACAAGTAGAATCCTTAGAAATCAGTAATCAGATCAGAAATGAGGCCAGCCAATCAGCAGAAAGTCTGTCAGACCTCAAACCAGAGTGAAGTGCTGGTGACAGCCACAGAGCGGCGATGCCTGGGGCCCACTGTTGACTGCTCACCGGTCAATACAGATGGCTCACGGTGAGGCTAGCCAACTTTATAAAGGCTGAGCGAACGCTGACATGCCAGGTACTATGCTAGACGCTCCACTGACATGATGTCATTTGAACCTCACAGGTACCTTACATAGGTACAATTATCATTCCCAATCTACAGATGGGGAAATTGAGGGTTGGAAAACTTCAGCACCTCATTCAAGGTCACACCAACAAGTGGTAAAATCAGGGTTTGAACCTCAGCATTCTGTCTCCAGAGCCACCACTCAGCAGCTCTCCTAAACCAGCTCCCAAGACCAACCATCATTTGTTACTCCATAGCCCCCACTGTTCCTTATACCACACTAAGCAACTTGCTTAGTTCCAGATTTCTGCAAGCCTTTCTTGTTTCAGTAGCAATAATGGAACAGGGGATCTTATCTATGTAACACAGAGACACAAGAGCAATACCTCTACTTCCTAGACTTGGAGAAAAGCAGGCTGCTCCTTCCAACAGTTTCTTTAGTTTGGCAAAGTAATAAGCAATAATATTTCAATAAACTCCTTTGTTATTATAGAAAACTTGTTGCTCTGACTTTGTAACAAAGGTCAACTTAAAAACAAATGTGCCTCTGAGTGTGCACGTGTGTACATGGGATCACCATGCAGCTTTATGAAGGGCAAGCTACTTATTTTTCTGGAGACCTCAGTATCCAGAAAACCTTTTGACGTATTAATCAGGGTCATAAAAAATTAAGCTTAGGTCTGTACAGGGTGATTCTGGAGGAGCTGCCTTCCCCTTGAACTGCTTTCCAATGAACTCGGAACATAATAATAGATCTTTCAAACTAGCAAACTCACCTGCCTACCTAGGTGTTTTCACACAGTGATCTTGCTTCAATCATGGTTTAACATGGAAAATACCTTATGCCCAAGGGATGTCTTATGAGTTTTTGGATATCAACATAACTATTCAAGAACAAACACTTTTCCAGACTCCTCGCTGGGGAGAGAATTCCCATCGTAGACACCATCCCATCGTAGACACCGCCCTCTGGCGACAAGTATGTGCCAACTCACCACTGCCACCATCTGCCCAGGACCCTTCCTTCTCATTCTTCAAGCCCATAGCACAGCCGGCACGTTGTATAATTCTCGATAGCTCTCTAGCTGAGGATGTATGTAGCTCAGAAGTATTGCTGCTATAGCTCTGATGATCGGGGTCTCGTTTCTAGAAACCATATGTAGTTGTCAAACAGTATAATGGGACAGATTTTGACTATTTAAGCCAATATATTTCAAAGTTTTAACCTACGAAATTTTATTTAAGTGATGAGAGCAATGTTTAAGTTATTATGGAAAGAAAAATCATTGCTCAGCAGACTGGCTTCTGTTCTGCTGTAACCTTAAAATGTTGTGTGATTGGAAACTACATTAAAAAGATTATAGCATGAAACAGATTCTGTATTTTATGTAGCACCAAAGCACTTATATTAGGCGATTCACATGTAAGGAAAAACTAATGCAGCCGTCTGCATCTGTGCAAATATTGCAACCACTCTACAACCCAGCCATCCAGTTTGTCCATCAGGACAATCCATCCCCCCCTACCAGTGCAGAATGTATCCTCCCAGTCGTCACATAAGTAGGACTAGCGGACAAGAGGAAGAATCTAAAATGTACCACTAAGCATTTGTCTATTTCTGTTCCTGAGTATATTTCCCTTCTCTCTGCTATCTGTCCTCTTCAGTCCCTAAACAGGATCGCATTGCTAATTAGAAAAGACCTTCATTGATCCAACAATTGTCATCGTTCTTCCATCCTTTCGAGCCTCTTTTCAGTCTCAGACTTTCAGATTGAATAGACTTGAAGCTTGCCACTTCCCTCTGTTAGATTTCAGATATTTACCAATAACATACCATCAACCCACCAAAGGCTGGCCTCCAGCCCACTCCTGTCCTTCACGTTCTGTGCCTGGTTGTCTTCCTGGCCTCACCTATAGCTTCTCGCACAATTTCCCACACTTGGATCCCCAAGATTTCCCCTCCCTGATTGTAGGGTCCCATCTTGCTTCTCCATCTGCCCCTCTCTGATAGCCCCTCCTTCTCCTGTTCCTTAGGGTGCATCTCTAAGGCCTTTTCTCTCTTCATCTTACCTCCTTTGATGACGAATACATTTTCAAGCCTTCCGAATTTGCCTCTCCATGGAATGAGCTCATGAATCCAGCTCACACCTTCCACTGATGAAGACCCCTGAGCTACGTGTCCCAGTAATAGTGGTGACATTACAGGGCTTCACAGTTTACAAAGCAGGTTCACCTATGTAGTCCCACTGAATGGTCACAAAATCCCATGAGATTAGCATCAGAGGAGATCAATGAGCTCTCCAGCAGGGTTGACCCCCAGGGAGGGCTTCTCCCAAGGGACACCCCTCTTCCTTTCTGTGCTTCCTATATGATGTGTGTTCTGCTGAAGAACAGCACTGCCAAAGAGTGGCTTTGGGGACCCTCCTCTCATGTCCCTGCTATCAAAGTCCCATCATAGGCTAAGCAATTCAGCACTAGAGGCTCTGGACAGTGACAGGAAGGATACAGATGGTCAGAACTTGACTCCAAAGCTCACACAGGCCTAGATTCAGACTCCAGTCCTGACACTGCTTAGCTGTGGGACCTTTGCCTGTATTTGGTTTCTTCCTCGGTAAAAGCAGCATCTGTACTAGGTCAGAGGACTGTATAACTAGCACAGACGCAGAAGTTGGCCTGCACCTAGAAAGAGCTCAATAACGGCGAGTGTCATTGTTCTAACTTCTTAAAACCTTTACCTCGGAGTCTTTGGCTTCTTCCAAAATATCACTGAGAACTTGTATGTATTCAGTTGCACCTCTGAGGATATCAACTTTGCTAGGCTTCCTGTTTTGGGGAAGAAATGGCACCAGTGCCTTCAGTTTGGCCAAACCATGGTTGAGATTTTTTATCTGGAAAGGAAGAAGGCACAGTGACACACAGGAAGCCAATCTGTAAGGCGTCTCCCCAGACTACAGAAGGTGGTGGTGGGGGGTCGTGAGGCCAAGCAGGCTCGTGCCCAAGCACTGCCGCTCCACTGGCAGTGCAGTCCCTGGCAAGGGGAGCGGGAGCGGCACGAGCCTGGCACGAGGCGTGGGTGGACTGCAAAGGGTGTCGAGGTCCACGCTGGCCTCTTCCTCTGAGAGCACCCCCGCTGCAAAACAGAGGCAGAGCCGCTACCAGTGGCTAAAAGCTCTGAGTCAGCACTCAAGGATTCAAATCCAACTCTGCCACTTGGCTCTACAGAAGTGTGTAGGACACTTCATATTACCAAGCCTTGGTTTATTTGCAAAGTGGAAAATCCTCACCTTGTAGTGGTGTAGCTGCTGATTAAGGAACATAATTTCACATCAAATATTTCCCCCTGCACATAGAAAGTCCTCAATAAGTTGCATTGATGATAATGAGTAAAATGTACAAACACTTGTCTATTCAAGTACTGTGCCAACCATTCTTCAACCTCATTCCAAACTGAGTTGATGATATAGTCAAGTATTAGAGTCCAGAGAGTCTGCATATTGGTGAGACTTGAAAGGTAGAAAGAAGTACCTTTTTTTCTTAATCTTCAGGGTCTAAATCCTTGTCTCTGGAGGCCTGGAATGCTCATTATCACACTGCCCACCCCTCTATGAGGGGGAAACAGGCCCTTGAAGAACTGGCTCTACACAGGAAACCACTCAGTTATATTGAGAGCTCCCTTCTACCCCACATCAAATTGGACAATGAACAGAGGCCATTCACAGCAGAATATGATAACCAATGAATTTATGAAATATCAAACTTTAATCATCCAAGAACTGCAGACTAAAATAGAAATTATGGGTGGGAGGAAGGCTCAAGAGGGAGGGGATATATGTATACTTATAGCTGATTCATATTGATTTACAGCAGAAACCAACACAAACATTGTAAAGCAATTATCTTCCATTTAAAAATACAAAAAATAAAGCAGAAATTGGATACCAATTTTTTGTGTACCAAGCTGGCAACATTTTTATTTTGATTATCATGCCCAGCATTGGGATGGAAAAAGGAAACCGTCCAATAGCCTGTAAAAGGGGATACACATTAATTAATGAACTTTTCTAGAAAGCAACTGGGCAACCTGTATCAAAAGTCACAAGACTGCTTATGTCCCAGTAACTCCACGTCTAATGTTTTGTTGGAAAGCAATTATCAGACATGGAGGTAGATCTTTGTACCACTAAAAAGGTGCAAAAAAGCATATATGCCCAACACTAGGAGACTGGATAAGCAGTCTATTTGTATGTTGGACTATAAAGTCAAAAGCTGTTCTGCTTAGGAATATGAGGAAATGTTTTTGATAATGTTAAGTGAATAAAAGCATAAAAATATATACTCAGTTCAGTCACTCAGTTGTGTCCGACTCTTTGCGACCCCATGATCACAGCACGCCAGGCCTCCCTGTCCATCACCAACTCCCTGAGTTCACTCAAACTCATGTCTATCAAGTCAGTGATGCCATCCAGGCATCTCATCCTCTGTCATCCCCTTCTCCTCCTGCCCCCAGTCCCTCCCAACTCTTTGCATGAGGTGGCCAAAGTATTGGAGTTTCAGCTTCAGCCTCAGTCCTTCCAATGAACACCCAGGACTGATCTCCTTTAGGATGGACTCCTTGCAGTTAGGAGTTGGATCTTTAGGTTGGATCTCCTTGCAGTCCAAGGGACTCTCAAGAGTCTTCTCCAACACCACAGTTCAAAAGCATCAATTCTTCAGTGCTCAGCTTTCTTCACAGTCCAACTCTCACATCTATACATGACCACTGGAAAAACCATAGCCTTGACTAGATGGACCTTTGTTGGCAAAATAATATCTCTGCTTTTCAATATGCTGTCTAGGTTGGCCATAAATTTCCTTCCAAGGAGCAAGTGTCTTTTAATTTCATGGCTGCAGTCACCATCTGCAGTGATTCTGGGGCCCAAAAAAATAAAGTCTAACACTGTTTCCACTATTTCCCCATCTATCTGCAATGAAGTGATGGGACCAGATGCCATGATCTTAGTTTTCTGAATGTTGAGCTTTAAGTCAACTTTTTCACTCTCCTCTTTCACTTTCATCAAGAGGCTTTTTAGTTCCTCTTCACTTTCTGCCATAAGGGTGGTGTCATCTGCATATCTGAGGTTATTGATATTTCTCCCGGCAATCTTGATACTGCTGCTGCTGCTAAGTCACTTCAGTCGTGTCCGACTCTGTGCGACCCCATAGACGGCAGCCCACCAGGCTCTCCTATCCCTGGGATTCTCCAGGCAAGAACACTGGAGCGGGTTGCCATTTCCTTCTCCAATGCATGAAAGCGAAAAGTGAAAGTGAAGTCACTCAGTCGTGTCCAACCCTCAGTGACCCCATGGACTGCAGCCCACCAGGCTCCTCTGTCCATGGGATTTTCCAGGCAAGAGTACTGGAGTGGGGTGCCATTGCCTTCTCCGATCTTGATACTAAGTGATCACAATTTTATAAAATTATATATATATGCTTCCCAGGTGGCAATAGTGGTAAAGAACCTGCCTCCCAATGCAGAGACCCAGGTCTGATACATGGGTGAGGAAGATCCCCTGGAAAAGGGCATGCAACCCACTCCAGTATTCTTGCCTGGAGAATTCCATGGACGGGGGAGCCTGACGGGCTACAGTACATGGGGTCACAAAGAGTTGGACATGACTGAAGCGACTTAGCACACACATACATATGCACAAATTTAAGTAGGAAAAAGACCAGGAAAATTTAACAAGAATGACAGTTATTGTGAGTGTTTCCATTCCCTGTTTAGCTCTATCTTCCAGGTGTACTAATTCTCATTAGTAGGTGTACTTTATTCTCTATCTTCCAGGTGTACTGATCTCATCATTAAAAAGAAGAATGAGGTCATTAGTTTTAAACTAGTGGATAACACCAGGACTGATTCTCTGCAGAAAGCAATTCCTTCCTGGTGGGGAAAGCCCAACTTAAAATGCCAAATACAGGAACAGAACCTTATTCGAGAACCACACCAACACATCAGATCACAGGGTTATCATAAAGGGCTCCCAACTTTCCCTGAAGTCTTTTACATTCACTGGGTTCTTTCTCCTCACACCTGAGCCCAAACAGAGCTCCGAGTTGATTGACTGGAGCTACGTTGCTAAAGGGTCCAGAAGTGTGCATGAACACCCCCAGCAAGGCATCGAAGAGCATCCTCCTCGGGTCCCAGGTCAGAATGTGTGCCCTCCCTCTTCCACCGCTCACCCTTCCCTGTCTCGGATCCTCTCTGCAGCGGGCAACCCAAAGACAGCAACGGACTGAAAGGAGACCGAATTTGACAAGTTTCGGATCGGAGTTTAGTGAGAAATACTGAAATGCCGGTAGATGGCGCTCCGACTCCGCCCGCCGGACCAGCCGGGTGGGTGATTTGCCGCGTACCCGCCAGACGGAAACAGCCACTTTCAGTCTCCCGCCTGGGAGTTGAGTGGGAGTCTGGGTGCACACCGAGACGTTGTTTAAATTCTTCGTTGAAAGTAAGGAAAAGAGTAACTTCCATTAGGTCATCTGTCCCACGCCCCATTTGGGCTTCGGCGCAGGGTAAAGGGGGCCCCAAGCACCCACTCAGCGCAGGAGGTAGGGAGATGGAAGCGCCCTGCCGCCTCCGAGGGCTTAAAGCACCTGCCAGCGGGAGGTGTTTCTGAAGCGGTCGGGGGTTCCCCTCGGCCTCCCCAGACCGGCTTCCTGCTCGGCTCCAGGTGGGTCACAGGTGAGGCGCCACCCCGCGCGGGTGGAAGGGAGCCGGGTGGCCCTTGGGAGGTCCCAACCGCTCCGGGCCCCCAAGGGGGAGGTGGACTTCCCGGGCCCCCTAGGTGTCTGAAGTGGCTGGCGGGTCTCGGGGGGAGCCTGGAGGAAGGCGGCCGGGTTCCGGCGCGGGGACCCAGCGGGGCCGGCCTGAACTCACCCGCTCGCGCTCTTTGGCGTTGGCCACGCGCCGCCGCTCCAGCACCAACTGCACGTCCTGGGTGGACGAAGGCAGCCGCTTGAGCCGGCAGATGGTGGCCTGCTGGGGCAGCGGCCCGAACTGCTCCCGCAGCACGTCGTCCAGGAGCTCGGCAGGCGGTACCCTCAGGAGCTCCGGCGCGGCGTCCATGGCTGCGCGCGGGGGCGGCGGGCAGCTGGGCCTTCCCCGGGGGCGCCTGGGCCCCTCGGGGGCGGGGCCCCGGGCTCCTGCCGACATCCCCCTGCGCACCTGCGTACCTGCCTACTCCGGGGAAGCGGCTCCGAGACCCTCAATTTAACTAACTCCACACGTGATTCCCCTGACGCCTGGATTGCAGTGCTGGCTCGCAAATCTGCTGCATATCGGAGTCACCTGGGAAGTTTTTAAAAACCCCTGCTAGGGTACCAGTCCCTCACCTTCTAATTTAACCAATCTGAGTCGGGGCCTGAGCTACTGGATACATGTATGCGTGCATGCTGAGTCGCTTTAGTCGTCTCTGACTCTATGCGACACTATGGACTGTAGCCCGCCAGGCTCCTCTGTCCCTAGGATTCTCCAGGCAAGAATGGAGTGGGTTGTCATGCCCTCCTCCAGGGAATCTTTCCGACCCAGGGATCGAACTCTTTAAGTCTCCTGCACTGGCAGACGGGTTCTTTATACCACCAGCACCATCTGCAAAGCCATATATGTATACATGTGTAGGCAAATAAACATGAACACATATACATTTACCAGGAAAAAAAATTTGATGGATGCACAACATTTTTAAAAATTCATTTTGAAATATATGAGTTGCAAGAGCAGTAACACAAAGGTTCTGTATCCCCTTCACCTAGATCTCCACTTGTTAACTATTTTCACATTTGCTCCATCTCTCCCCTCCTATGAATTGTCCCATTTTCTTTTTTTTAATATAAATTTATTTATTTTCATTGGAGGTTAATTACTTTACAATATTGTATTGGTTTTGCCATACATCAACATGAATCCGCCACAGGTGTACACGTGTTCCCCATCCCGAACCCCCCTCTCTCCTCCCTCCCGGTACCATCCCTCTGGGTCGTCTCAGTGCACCAGCCCCAAGCATCCAGTATCATGCATCGATGATGATGATTCATTTCTTATATGATATTATACATATTTCAATGCCATTCTCCCAAATCATCCCACCCTCACCCTCTCCCACAGAGTCCAAAAGACTGTTCTGTACATCTGTGTCTCTTTTGCTGTCTCACATACAGGGTTATCATTACCATCTTTCTAAATTCCATATATATGCGTTAATATACTGTATTGGTGTTTTTCTTTCTGGCTTACTTCACTCTGTATCATAGGCTCCAGTTTCATCCACCTCATTAGAACTGATTCAAATGTATTCTTTTTAATGGCTTCATTATTCTTTTTCTAAAGCGTTTTCTTTGTCTTGTCCTGTCGTCATGGCTTTGACAGTTTCAGAGAGTAGAAGACTTTCAGTCTGTAGGATGTCCCTCAACTGGGGTCTGTCCAATGTTTCCTCATGTCCAGGCCCAGGTCCTGACCTATTATGGCAGGGATTCCACAGAGAAGACGCTGGACTTTCCTCAGCGCTTCATATCAGGGGACGTGCGGTGTTGACCTGTCCTGACACTGGTGACGTTAACTTTGGTCACCCAGTCAAGGTGGTGTCTGCCAGGCTTCTTCACATTAATTGACATTTTTTCCTTTTAGTTGATAAATATTTTGTGAGGAGATACCCTTAGCATTCAATACTGACTCCTGCCTGAATTAACCACCACCCTGATAATTGCCAAATGATTACCATCCTGTCGAGAAGAGCTTTCCCTTCTCCCCAGTTTCTAATTCATTTTGTTATGTCAGCAGGAGCTCATAAATTTCTATTTTATTCAGTAAGATGTAATTCATTCATATTATTATTTATTTGAATGTTCATATTGTCCCAGATTTGGCCTGTGGGAGCCCCTTCAAGCTGGCTCCTCTGTCCTTTTAGCATGACTCCACCATTCTTTCAGCACTTGCTTCAGTTCAGTTCAGTTCAGTCGCTCAGTTGTGTCCAACTCTTTGCAACCCCATGAATCGCAGCACGCCAGGCCTCCCTATCCATCACCAACTCCCGGAGTTCACCCAGACTCACGTCCATCGAGTCAGTGATGCCATCCAGCCATCTCATCCTCTGTCGTCCCCTTCTCCTCCTGCCCCCAATCCCTCCCAGCATCAGAGTCTTTTCCAATGAGTCAACTCTTCTCATGAGGTGGCCAAAGTACTGGAGTTTCAGCTTTAGCATCATTCCTTCCAAAGAAATCCCAGGGCTGATCTCCTTCAGAATGGACTGGTTGGATCTCCTTGCAGTCCAAGGGACTCTCAAGAGTCTTCTCCAACACCACAGTTCAAAAGCATCAATTCTTCGGCACTCAGCCTTCTTCACAGTCCAACTCTCACATCCATACATGACCACAGGAAAAACCATAGCCTTGACTAGACGAACCTTTGTTGGCAAAGTAATGTCTCTGCTTCAGCACTTGCTTACTTGTGCCAAAAAGACAACACATTCCAGACTCATCTCAAATTTTCCATGCCCTGACCAGAAATTGGTCAATTCTCCTTTTAGTGGAAAATGGGGTTTAGAAATCAAGTTTGGATGTTCATTGCTTTGGGGATGTAATTGCTTCTAGGCTCTTTCTGGAGACAAGGTATAGATGTAAGCATGCACACAAGCAAACACAAGCATACACAAACATACAGCTATCTGTGTCTATCTCTGTATGCAGATGGGTAGATAGCTTTTGAAAGTATGAGTTCACAATAATACCTCTAATTCCAATCCAAGAGGTTTCTCTCTAGTTTTCCCCTTTTCATATTTGTAATTCCCTTCTCCACCAGTGAGAAACTTGACTCTGGTTACTTATTTGCTCAATTCCCACATATAACTAATTTCCTAGTCACATCAACCACCTCCTCAGCCCCGTCTCCATGGCAACTGCCTGCAAGGGCAGGGCAAGGAGGGAAAGAAGTGGACACACGAAACGCTTAACCGCAGTTCCCCTGAGCAGTGGGCCTGGGAACCGAGAGTTCAATCTGTGCATCCCATCTTCTATATTGCTTGTGTTTCCATACTAGCATGAAATTACCTTTGTAATTTTTAAAATATATTCTTTGAAGAAGGAAAATAATTTTGTGTGTTCTAGGTTCATTTGGTATTGTCTGCTGGGAGACAGGGAGAAGGCAGCAAGAGCCAGGTGTGTGGGGATGAAGCTTAAAATGGAGTTGGTTTACCTATGTATCTTTTCTTAACATCAAAAAGGATATTACTGATATTTTTCTATTTTATTGCCAAACCCTTAGGCAGGCAAGCTGGTATGACCAGGAACCCAGGGTAAGAAACCCAGACTTCATTCCTTCAGACCTGCTTCCCTCCACCAACACCAACTGTAATTTTCTGCCCCTTGGCTGTTTGATTCCTCAGCTGAGTCATCTGTTCTGAAGAAGAGCAATCACAAACTAGTTTGAGCTGAGAGGCTGACACCTTTCCGTCACCCAATCATGTAACAGCCAAATGAACAAGAAAGTTTCTTTCTCTTGCCTCTGTGAAAGGTGGAGGTAAGCAGGGCATCTCTGCTCCTCATGATCACTCAAGGACTTAGGTTCCTTCCAAATCATTGCTCCTCCATTCTCGCCTTTTAGTGTCATTTCCCAAAATGAAGCTGTCCCGTTTGAGGCTTCTGCCATCACTGCTGCCCAGCAGGGGTCAACCTCACAGTAGCAAAGTCCTCAGGCCATGCACCCAGTCAAGGTTCAGAAAACTCTTCTAATGGCAGAATCTCTTCGGGGTATTCCACGTAGATGCCAAGGGGCTTAATTCAGGGACTTAGGTGCTTACACAATCCTGGAGAAGCAGGAGGAACTCTGAGTTCAAGGACAGACCACCAAAGCCACAGGCAGGCAGTGGGAAGCCCCCGCCCCTGCAGCTGCCACTCAACCCTCCAAAGGCAGGGGAGGGGCCCAGGACACTGTTGCCAAGAAACCCCAAGTCCCCTTCCCCTGGCTTGTCCATGGACACAGATGGAAGGACAGGCACTCTGCCTCAATTCCCTGCTGCCAGTCTCACACACCTGTTTCTAGCTAATCGTAGTAACTGGGGACCAGAACTATGAGTACAAGACGTTCTGGGAAATGGAACTTGGGGTCTCCCTGACTCTGCAAAGCAGAAAGGCACCTGGGGGAGGGAGCAAGGAAGGCCACATTACCTTCCACCCCAGACACAGAGAAATTGCCCCAGCAGGGTCACCTCATCAGTCTTTGTCTATTACCCTGCTGCTGCTGCTGCTAAGTCATTTCAGTCGTGTCCGACTCTGTGTGACCCCAGAGACGGCAGCCCATCAGGTTCCACCATCCCTGGGATTCTCCAGGCAAGAACACTGGAGTGGATTGCCATTTCCTTCTCCAATGCAGGAAAGTGAAAAGTGAAAGTGAAGTCGCTCAGTCGTGTCCGACTCTTAGCGACCCCACAGACTGCAGCCTACCAGGCTCCTCCATCCATGGGATTTTCCAGGCAAGAGTACTGGAATGGGGTGCCATTGCCTTCTCCGGTCTATTACCCTCAAAGCCCCCAGCACACCAATTAGATCACAGCTCCAACACAGTTCCTGTTAATCTCCTTAGCTCAGCCAAGACATGAGATAGCAGTGAGCAACAGCTTTAGTAAGGGAAAGCAAAGGATGATATTTTAAAAGGGATCAAAGACTATATACAGTCATGTTGCTCAGCAGGTTAAGAATCCACCTGCAATGCAAGAGACCCCGGTTTGATTCCTGAGTCACTCAGATCCCCTGGAGAAGGGATAGACCACCCACTCCAGCATTCTTGGGCTTCCCTGGTGGCTCAGAGGATAAAGAATCCACCTGCAAAGTGGGAGACCTGGGTTCAATCCCTGGGTTGGGAAGATCCTCCAGAGGAGGGCATGGCAACCCACTCAAGATTCTATACCTGGAGAAGCCCCATGGACAGAGGAGCCTGACAGGCTACAGTCCATGGGATCACAAAGAGTGGGACATGACTGAGCGACTTTCACTTTTCCTAGAATTGCTATCCAAATCAATTTGGCAATTTCATAGAATTATTCACTTTCACATAAATGTGTATTAATATTATTACATATTATTCATTACATAGTATGTATTATTTTATCTCACCATATTTCTGGGAATTAAACTTTACTCCCATGTTCGGAATTCAATTGAAGATAGTAGGGAAAACCACTAGACCATTAAGGTATGACCTAAACCAAATCCCTTACAATTATACAGTGGAAGTGATAAATAGATTCAAGGGATTAGATCTGATAGACAGAGTTCTATGTCTATTAGAACTTTATTAGAGTTCTATTGTCACGGAGGTTCATGACGTTGTACAGGAGGAAGTGATCAAGACCATCCCCAAGAAAAAGAAATGCAAAAAGGCAAAATGGTTGTCTGAAGAGGCCTTATAAATAGCTGTGAAAGGAAGAGAAGTGAAAGGCAAAGGAGAAAAGGAAAGATATACCCATTTGAATGCAGAGTTCCAAAGAACAGCAAGGAGAGATAAGAAAGCCTTCCTCGGTGATCAATGTAAAGAAATAGAGGAAAACAATAGAATAGGAAAGACTAGAGATCTCTTCAAGAAAATTAGAGATAACAAGGGAACATTTCATGCAAAAATGGGCACAATAAAAGACAGAAATGATATGGACCTAACAGAAGCAGAAGATATTAAGAAGAGGTGGCAAGAATACACAGAAGAACTATACAAAAAAGATCTTCATGACCCAGATAATCATGATGGTGGGATCACTCACCTAGAGCCAGACATCCTGGAATGTGAAGTCAAGTGGGCCTTAGGAAGCATCACTATGAACAAAGCTAGTGGAGGTGATAGAATTCCAGTTGAGCTATTTCAAATCCTAAAAGATGATGCTGTGAAAGTGCTGCACTCAATATGCCAGCAAATTTGGAAAACTCAGCAGTGGCCACAGAACTGGAAAAGGTTAGTTTTCATTTCAGTCCCAAAGAAAGGCAATGCCAAAGAATGCTCAAACTACCACACAATTGCAATCATCTCACACACTAGTAAAGTAATGCTCCAAATTCTCTGAGCCAGGCTTCAACCATACGTGAACCATGAACTTCCAGATGTTCAAACTGGATTTAAAAAAGGAAGAGGAACCAGAGATCAAATTGTCAACATTCACTGGATCATGGAAAAAGCAAGAGAGTTCCAGAAAAACATATACTTCTGCTTTATGAACTATGCCAATGCCTTTGACTGTGTGGATCAAACAAACTGTGGAAAATTCTGAAAGAGATGGGAATACCAGACCACCTGACCTGCCTCCTGAGAAATCTGTATGTAGGTCAAGAAGCAACAGTTAGAACTGGACATGGAACAACAGAGTTGTTCCAAATCAGGAAAGGAGTATGTCGAGGCTGTATATTGTCACCCTGCTTATTTAACTTATATGCAGAGTACATCATGAGAAACGCTGGGCTGGAAGAAGCACAAGCTGGAATCAAGATTGCCAGGAGAAACATCAGTAACCTCGGATATGCAGATGACACCACCCTTATGGCAGAAAGCGAAGAGGAACTAAAGAGCCTCTTGATTTAAGTGAAAGAAGAGAGTGAAAAAGTTGGCTTAAAGCTCAATATTCAGGAAACAAAGATCATGGCATCTGGTGCCATCACTTCATGGCAAATAGATGGAGAAGCAATGGAAACAGTGACAGACTTTATTTTGGGGGGCTCCAAAATCACTGCAGATGGTGACTGCAGCCATGAAATTAAAAGACGCTTGCTCCTTGGAAGAAAGGTTATGACCAACCTAGATAGCGTATTAAAAAGCAGAGACATTACTTTGCCAACAAAGGTCTGTCTAGTCAAAGCTATGGTTTTTCCAGTGGTCATGTATGGATGTGAGAGTTGGACTATAAAGAAAGCTGAGCACCAAAGAATTGATGCTTTTGAACTGTGGTGTTGGAGAAGACTCTTGAGAGTCCCTTGGACTGCAAGGAGGTCCAACCAGCCCATCCTAAAGGAAATCAGTCCTGAATATTCATTGGAAGGACTGATGCTGAAGCTGAAACTCCAATATTTTGGCCATCTGATGCAAAGAACTGACTCATTTGAAAAGACCCTGATGCTGGGAAAGATTGAAGGCGGGAGGAGAAGGCAAAACAGTGGATGAGATGGTTGGATGGCATCACCGACTCAGTGGACATGAGTTTGAGTAAACTCCGGGAGTTGGTGATGGACAGGGAGGCCTGGCGTGCTGCAGTCCATGGGGTCGCAGAGTTGGACACAGCTGAGTGGCTGAACTGAACTGAACTTATAAATGGGAAAATTAATGCCAGAGAAGCTGAGTAACTAGCTAAGGTCATACTAGCTGGTCAGTGGCAGGTATGAGCCTACAACTTAGGTTTGCTGTCTACATGGCAGTCTTTTTTCCTCAAGGTCTTGGCTACCTCCATCCCAAGTTCTCTGGTCCAGCCCAGTGCCTCCAATTAACCTGGTCCACCAGCACCCAGATCTTGCTCCTCTCTTGAAGTCCTGCTCCCTGTGCCCCACAGCTCACCTTCACTCCCTGGGCATGAGCTGAGGTTAATATCTTGGCCACATCCTCAGCAGAGGTAACAGTGGGTCAGAAGTGCTTTTCTACCAACAGCAGAGAAGAGGAACAGGCCCAACAGGCTCTATCCCCAGGAAGCTGCTTCACGGTCATTTCCCCACTGGGACTCTCAGTTCATGCCTTTCTCATTTGTGCTTCCCTGCTTCGGCCACAGCCAGGAGCCTGGAGCTCTGACTTGATGCAGAAAGATGCCTGGCAGTGTCGCTAATGGGGTAGATGGAAGCCGAGGGCCTGTGGGGCCACATGGAAGAGCTGAGACTTAAGCAGGGCCTGAGGGTTTGTTACGGTCAGAGGAGAAGAGCTTCTGCAGCACAGGGGTTCCTAGGATTTTTGAGCAAGTCATCAAAACTCTAGGCTTCACCTCACCACCTATAAAGCAGAGATTTTAATAGAAGCTTCCTCAGAGTTGTAGTGAGGATTCCATCAGGCCATGGGTATAAAAATTACAGCTAAGGCTTATACAGTGGGATCCAGGTCCCATGCACTATTCTAAGTTCCTCATATGCAGTAACTTTCTAAATTCACACAAAAGCCTTAAGAGGGAGGGACTCTATTCACTGGAGAAGAAATTGAGACACAAAATCAGGTAACCAGCTTTTCCAGCTAGAAAGAGGCAAAGCTGCATGCATGCTAAGTCGCTTCAGTTGTGTCCAGCTCTTTGCGACCCAATGGACTGTAGCTTGCCAGGCTCCTCTGTACATGGGCTTCACCAGGCAAGAATACTAGAGTGGATTGCCATGTCCTCTTCCAGGGAATCTTCCTGAACCAGGGATTGAACCTGCATCTTTTATGTCTCCTGCATTGTTAGGCGGGTTCTTTACCACTAGCGCCACCTGGGAAGCCCCAGAGTCTGGATCTGTAACCACAAACCTCTCCTGCCTCAGGTGACCCCCACCCCCATTGGAAGTGATTACAAGAACAGCAGTGATGATTCACGAACCTGAGTGAATGAACTTCTGGAAACTCGGCTGTTATACAGACAAATCCTCAGTGGCAGAGGGAGAACAATGTCCGAGTAGTGCAGAAACTGAGAGCAGAGCTGGCTGAAGGGTCCTGAGGTCCAGAGACCCTGCAGCGGAGATGCCATGAGAAGCTGTGTGGGGCCACCTCGACAAGGGCGTAGATTGCTGGTCTGACATCTGTACAGCTGGGAGTGGGAAGTGCTTGTCAGCTCTAAGAAGGGTAAGATTGCAACACAAGTTGGGCTCTGGGAAGCGCAAGAGGAAGTGGGGTGCAGGCTGCTTTGAGGGAGTGTAAGGGCAGCTGCGGAGAAGGCAATGGCACCCCACTCCAGTACTCTTGCCTGGAAAATCCCATGGATGGAGGAGCCTGGAAGGCTACAGTCCATGGGGTCGCTAAGAGTCGGACATGACTGAGCGACTTCACTTTCACTTTTCACTTTCATGCATTGGAGAAGGAGATGGCAACCCACTCCAGTGTTCTTGCCTGGAGAGTCCCAGGGACAGGGGAGCCTGGTGGGCTTCCATCTATGGGGTCACACAGAGTTGGACACGACTGAAGCGACTTAGCAGCAGCAGCAGTAAGGGGAGCTGAGAGGCACAATTGTGCTGGGAATACTCTGCTGTGTGGGGCTTATCCTGCAAGAGGAAGTCTAATTAGGCCCAGGTGGCAGCCCCTTGTTCTGTCCTAAATCACCACCACCACCACCACCCTGAAAAGCAGCCCAGAGTTCCTCACTCTTCTGTGACTCTCGTGAAGCCTGGGGCTTTCATTGACAGCGCCTGGGGTTGTTTGACTGGGAGTGGCAGAGGTTGCTATTAATAGTAGCAGATCCAGGTGGAGCCATTTATACCTCATCATTATAAGTGAAAGCGGTAGAAAGGGCAAGTTTCTCCCCAGGAGGCATGGTGTAGGCATACAGGGGTGTCGGAGCAAGGCCCAGGCCCGAATCTGGGCGTGTGGGGCAAGTGTTATAAGAATTTTGGAGCATGGAGGGCTGAGATGTCAGCTGGTAGAGGACACTTGGAGTTTCCAACTGTAATGAGTTGGAACTGTAATGCATCTTCCTTCAGGATGCATTCTCTCTCTTGACTGAGAAATTATTCTAGAAAACCAGGCCTCAAGGTTCATTTCGTCACAACCGAGAAGTCTAGGCCTTCTCCTCCCATGCCAGAGTCTGGCTCTCCCCTAAATGACAATATGTAGACCCCAGCCTCCTCGGGTTGGGCCCTCATGCAGAGAAGGACTGGAAACCGTGGCTCTGGGAACAAGGCTGTGGGCACACCCCAGGTGGCGGCAATTGTCGGTCACAGCCCGCTGTTGCCATCTATGCAATCCGAATGGCAGCTGCACAGGGTTCCCACAGTGGAGGCAGAGTGGGACAGGCACCCCGGGGTGACAAGCTGACCACTTCCCCCAGGTCATCTGCAGATTCACTCTGCCTCCCCAGATGGCTCCGTTCCGTCTAGAGAGAACTTAATTCCTCTGCCTTTTTCTTTCTTGGGGAAATTCCAGCCTTCAGAACCTCCTCTAGAGGAGAGAAAGGGCTAGCCTGGACCTGAGAATTGACCCTGGAGAGGGAGCCGGAGAGAGTCCTTCACGCTTGCCTGTTCCTGTCCTGTTAGCTCTAGACAACAGACCATGGGTGGTCTGGATGCTCACCTGCTTGCTGCCCCAGAAGGTCCCCAAATCCAGGTTTCAGGCATCACAGGACTCCTTCCTCTGGCTCTGAGAAGGGAGCAGATGTCCTAACCACCACGGCTCCCTTCCCTACTAGAATGACGGCTCTAAAAGGACCAGAATTTTTATCCGTTTGGTTCCCTGTTGAATCCCCAAAACCTAAACATGTGCTTGGTAGAAGCACTATGAATAACATAAGCACAATAAATAATCCTTGATTGAATGAATATTAATAAAAAGTAAAATTCTTCAAGTAGATTTAATGGTTATGAATCTTTAGACATTAAAGTAACATTCATTTTGATATTTGGCAAAACTAATACAATTATGTAAAGTTTAAAAATAAAATAAAATTATAGACACACACACACAAAAAAAAAAGAAAAATAAATAAATATGTCATCTTATTTTGAAAAATAAAAATAAAAAAAAAAATAAAGTAACATTGAAATACATAAATCAAAAGTTATTAGAAATCTAATAAAAAATAGTAATCATAGAGAAATGTTAAACGTAAGAGATTTAAAATCCTCTTAGAAAAAGTGATAGGTTGAGTAGACAAAACATAAAAGAGGACATAGAATATCTGAATAATAAAAATTGCAAGCCTAAGCTAATAAATGTGCCTATGGAACATTTATAGTGTGAGCATACACTAGGTCACAAAGAAAATCTCAGTAAATTCCAAGAAAGGGGGACATATTTAATACTGGCTTCTACTTTACTTTGTGTAAGCTAGGAAAACCCTAAAACAAATAATAGAAATACATGCAAAGAAAACAATAAGCCCATCTCTCTGTCTATATATATATATATACACACATACACATATATATATATTGCCATTACTATAAAATTCCTAGGAATCAATTAACAGGAAATCAAATCTAGCAATATAATAAAATAATACCATAACCAAATCGGTTTCTATTCAAAATCTGCAAAAATAACTGACAATTAGGAAATTATTAATGTAATTTATTATGCTAACAGTAAAAGGATAAGATTTTTATTAATATTTTGGTGTATTCTGAAAACCCATTTGACAAAAGCCTGTATCCATTCTTAATTTAGATTATCTCTGGTTATTTGGAATTAAAGGAAATTTCCTTCACTTTATGAAAGGTAATTACCAGAAATCAATGACAAGCAACTTACTGTGAAACTGGAAATAGTCCTATTAACGTCAGGAACAAGGCAAGCATGCCAGCTATCACTCCTACTGTATAGCATTATTCTGGAGGTCTTACCAGTACAATAAAAAAGGAAAAGAAATATGGTATAAATTCCAGAAAAGTACAGTTACAATTATCATTACTTGCAAGTAACGTTGTTTATCCATAAAACCCAATGCAACTTACTAGGGGAAAAAAATAAGAACCAGAGTTCTTATCTGTGTATTCAGTAACACATTTTATATATGATAAACATGCAAAGCTAATAGCTTTCCTTAATACCATAGTATCTTATTAGAGAATATGAGTTTCCAGTTGAAAGTGGTAGATTCAATGCGCACATTCATGTCTATTTGCTCTGAAAATCTGCTATAATGACAGTAAAGAAATAAAAATAAGAAAAACCCATAGTGATAGGGAGAATGAAAGAAAAATCAACAGCAGGCAAGAAATTTCAACAAAACTTGGAAGCTGGTAATAGATGGATGAGTGGTAAATGACTTGTGTGTGTATGTGTATGTGTGTGTGTGTGTGTGTGTATTAATCACTCAGTCGTGTCTCTCTTCATGACCCCATGGACTGTATGTAGCCCACCAGGCTCCTGTGTCCATGGGATTCCCCTGGCAAGAAAACTGGAGAGGGTAGCCATTCCCTTCTCCAGGGGATCTTTGATCCTTGTTGCTTGTGGGAGGGACTTGGTGATTGGTGGATTTCATCAATTTAAAAAAAGTGAATTTAGTATTTGAGAAAGTTGGGTTTTATTTTATTTTATTGACATATAGTTGATTTACAATGATGTATTCAATTTGTTGTAAAAAGCTGATTTTTCAAACAAGTGAAAAAGAGGGGCTATGATTTAAAGATATCCAATGGCACCCCACTCCAGTACTCATGCCTGGAAAATCCCATGGATGAAGGAGCCTGGAAGGCTGAAGTCCATGGGGTCGCTGAGGGTCGGACACGACTGAGTGACTTCACTTTCACTTTTCACTTTCATGCATGGAGAAGGAAATGGCAGCCCACTCCAGTATTCTTGCCTGGGGAATCCCAGGGACCGGGGAGCTTGGTGGGCTTCCATCTATGGGGTCACACAGAGTCGGACACGACTGAAGCAACTTAGTAGTAGTAGTAGTAGAGACAAAGTAGATTCCAACCTCATATTGCAGGTCTCCCATATTGCAGGCAGCTTCTTTACCATCTGAGCTACTGAGAAAATGGAACTGTAACTGGCAGAAGTGGGGGAAGTGAATAAATATCAGGACAACCCTGGTAACTTCACAATCTGAAGGTACTGAGTACCTCTAAATGCAGGGGTGCAGAGCAGACTGAAAAATTGGAGAACCAGTTAAACTTTTCTCTTTTTCATTTAATGTTTATTTATATTGAAGGTTCAGTTCAGTTCAGTTCAGCCACTCAGTTGTGTCTGACTCTTTGTGACCCCATGAATTGCGGCATGCCAGGCCTCCCTGTCCATCACCAACTTCCAGAGTTTACCCAAACTCATGTTCATCAAGACATTGATGCCATCCAGCCATCTCATCCTCTGTCATCCCCTTCTCCTTCTGCCCCCAATCCCTCCCATCATCAGGGTCTTTTCCAATGAGTCAACTCTTCTCATGAGGTGGCCCAAGTATTGGAGTTTCAGCTTTAGCATCAGTCCTTCCAATGAACACCCAGGACTGATCTCCTTTAGGATGGGCTGGTTGGATCTCCTTGCAGTCCAAGGGACTCTCAAGAGTCTTCTCCAACACCACAGTTCAAAAGCATCAATTCTTCAGCACTCAGCTTTCTTCACAGTCCAACTCTCACATCCATACATGACCACTGGAAAAACCATAGCCTTGACTAGTCAGACCTTTGTTGGCAAAGTAATGTCTCTGCTTTTTATTATGCTATCTAGGTTGGTCATAACTTTCCTTCCATATTGAAGGTTAGTTGATTTATAATGTCATGTTGGTTTCAGGTGTACAGCAAAGTGATTCAGTTATGTGTGTGTGTGTGTGTATTCTTTTTCAGACTCTTTTCTTATATAGGTTATTACAGAACATTGAGTAGAGTTCCCTCTATTATACAGTAAATCCTTGTTGCTTGTCTATTTTATATATGCGTGTGTGCTCAGTCAGTCAATCATGTCCAACTCTTTGTGACCTCGTGGGCTGTAGCCCACCAGGCTCCTCCGTCCATGGAATTTTCCAGGCAAGAATACTGGAGTGGGTTGCCATTTCCTATTCCAAGGGATCTTCCTGACCCAAGGATCAAACACGTGTTTCTTGAGTCTCCTGCTTGGCAGGCAGATTCTTTACCACTGTACCACCTGCTGTTGTTCAGTCACTCAGTCGTGTCTGACTCTTCGCGACCCCATGGGCTGCAGCACGCCAGGCTTCCCTGTCCTTCACCATCTCCCAGAGCTTGCTCAAACTCATGTTCATTGAGTCAGTGATGCCATCCAACCATCTTATCCTCTGTCATCCCCTTCTCCTCCTGCCTTCAATCTTTCCCAGCATCAGGGTCTTTTCTAATGACTCGGCTCTTTCACATCAGGTGGCCAAAGTATCGCACCACCTGGGAAGCCCCAATATATATATATATAGAGAGAGAGAGAGAGTAGATAAATATATATACTACTATATATTATATAGAGTAGATAAATATATATACTACTATATATTATATAGAGTAGATAAATATATATACCACTATATATTATATACAGTAGATAAATATATATACCACTATATATTATATACAGTAGAAACACTCGTTAATCCCAAATTCCTAATCTATCTCTTCCCCATACCTTTCCCCTTTGGTAACCGTAAGTTTGTTTTCTATGTCTGTGAGTCTGTTTCTGCGTTGTAAATAACTTCATTTGTATAATTTTTTTTAGATTCCACATATAACTGATATCATGTGACATTTGTCTTTGACTTACTTCACTAAGTATAATATTCTTTACGTCCATCCATGTTGCTGCAGATGGCAATATTTCATCCTTTTTTTATGGCTGAGTAATAGCCCATTTATATATGTATATACCACATCTTCTTATGTCAATCATCTGTTGATGAGTAATTACAAGTTTCTTGATTGCATTCCCATGAGCTCTCTTTTTCCTTAATGAGAGCTGCATTGCTTTAATTATTGTAGTTTTGTAATACATTTTGTTATCCAGTAGGGCAAGTGCCCCCTTTAACTTTTTTCAAAAATTTTTAGATCTGTTTGTGGGAGGTTCTTGGTGATTGATGGATTTCATCAATTTAAAAAAAGTGAAATTTAGTATTTGAGAAAGTTAGGGTTTTTTAAAAAATTTTACTGACATATAGTTGATTTGCAATGTTGCATTAAATTTCTGTTGTAAAAAGTTGACTTTTCAAACAAGTGAAAAAGAGGGGCTATGATTTAATGATATTCAAGGTAAAGTAGATGCCAACCTCATGATATTCTCAAAAATAAATTCCAGGTGGCTCAGTAATATAAATGTAAAAATAAAATTATGAAAGTACCAAAGAAATGTAGCAAAATGTTATTTCAATCCCTCGATAGAGGAGGAGGGTCCAAGATTAATTAAAAAAAAAAAATTGGGAGCCACAAAAGAAAAAGGCCAAAGGAAAAGCCAAAAGGAAAAAAGTGAACACAAATAGGTTAAAGTCCAGTTCAACCAAAGATATCATAAAAGATAGAACAGATTTCCAGTTCTGGGCATGATGTAGTTACTGGACTAGCCATTCTGCTGTAAGCAACCAGAAAACTGGACAAAACGCATGAACACTATTGTTTTCAGACATTGGATAACAGGCAGAGCGAAACTGGCATCTGATTGACTGAGCCCACGACCCTCCTGGGTTTCTTCCTGGAGGATATTTCCAGACCCCTGGGCAGAGGCGGAGGGTCCACACAGGGTGTGGCAGTCGCACTAGTCTGAGGAAGAAAGATGTAAGTTTGGGGAGACTGAACTGACATTCTAGCATTTGGGAGCAGAGCATAAAGTAATGCAGAGAAAGAACTCTATGAAGTGTCCTGGCAGGCTCCAGGAAAGCCCTGGTTTGGGCCTGGGACTGGAGGTGGAGTGACCCCCCTGGGAATAGAAGGAGTGTGTCTGGGGCTCTTTGGGGCCTGTGTGCAGGAAGGAGAGAAAGTCAGTGGGGCTCAGGTCGCCCAGGAGCTTACCCACAAAGAAGAGAGCCACAAGACGGGAGACCATGAAGACACCCAAAAAGGCCAGAGTATAAAGTAATGCAGAGTAATGCAGAGAAAGAACTCTAGAAATGTGTCTCAGATTCCCTGGCCATGTCAAGGATAGGACCCCAGTATTTGAGGCAAAATATTTGCTCTAGAAATTCTCATTCTAAGTTGAGCTGGCAGAAAGCTGAGTCCCTGGAAGGGTGAATGAGGGCAAGAAAAGTCAGAGAAACATCCCTGAGAATTAACAGTCTGAACACAAGTAAAGTCAGCCACCCGGGAGAAATGAGTTTGGGGAGTGACTTTAAAGGGCTTGGAAAATTCCAGCTCCAGCCCCGTCTCCAGCAAAGAAAGTGCCAGGAACACCTGGGCGGCTGTGACTTCTGGGAGCATATGCTGCTGCCCAGTCATCGTAGTTTGTGGTAAACCTCTGCTTTTTGCAACACATCAACTGAAAGGGCCTAGCTATAAAGCCCTTAAAGACGTCCTTATCTCAGAACAGAAGGGACCCTGAGGGAAGGAGAACCAAAGCAGGGAGAAGTGAGCCTGGTGGCTGTCGCAGAGACAAGTCCAAACTTTGGTTCATCAGAGTATTTATTGAGGAGCTGCCATCTGACAGGCCTGCGCTGGTTGCCGAGGGGACATACAGAAACAAGTCTCTTTTTCTTCCTTGAGAAACTGCTGGTCATGCTGGGTCACGTGATGTGAACATGTTCGAAAGATTTATTTCAAAAGGACAGGTCAGGAAAAGCAAAAGCTGAATGGAAGGCCCCAGCGAACCAGTTGATTGAGTGGCTTCCAAGGCGTCGTGGAGAAGGGTCTCAGCCCCCCTGCCCCCGGGCTACAGCTGGACCATAGGCTTCTTGCAGATCCAGCGGCAGAGAGTGGAGCAGGATATGTCATTCCACTTCTGCTGCATCTGGACACAGTCTTCCGATTGCCCAATACCGTGTTGCCAGTTATCTGGCTGATTCTCAGCCCAAAACCTGGCAAAAAGAGGGCTTCATTCTGCTTGATGAAAGAAGAATCCCTTCCCCCTGCTGTGGCATGAGGAACTGAAGTGACATGGGTCCCTAAACCCCTGGTGGCCCCAGGTGCCCTGAGGGTGGCTTTGCTGAGGTTGTCCTCCATTACTGAGAATGGAGGGATGGGAAGTGTGTCTAAAGCTACAAGTCCCCCCCACCAGAATTCATATTTAGAGCCTTCAGATGGGGGCAAGGCCCCTTGGGCCCAGGCCTACATGGTAGGGTATAGGATAGGCAAAAAAAAAAAAAAAAAAATCCAAACAGCAAGACCCAGTTGCAGGGTGCCTGCCAGCCCCAGGGCCTGTCTTATCCTGACGCCCCTGTGAAGGGGTCCAGACAAGGATCACAGCTATGCTGGTGTACACACACATCACACACACACCACACACATCACCACACAGTCAAATATACACACACCATATACACACATCACACACGCACATCATACACATAGATCACACACAGTGCTAACACTTCTTGGACGGGGATACACACGCAGGACAGAGTCTCTCTAGGCAGACCTGTCCCAGACAGCGCCTGAGACGGCACCAGACAGAGGCAGGACTCACGCACGGCTCCTGGCACGATCGAATGCTGTGCCATCTGTCCAGCGCCAGTGGCCCTCCGTACCGTGGTCAGTGAGGCCAATCCAGTGGTAAACAGAACTCGTGAACTGTATCAGAAATGTCTGTGGAGAAAAGGCAGTGTCGTGGCAGTGAGCTCGTGCGAGGAGCTTGCTCACCAGGCCACGTGGAAGAGGAATCCATGCCGCGCTCTCCCCAGTCCCAGCGGCATTAAGCCCACTCTTCAGGAGCTGCACCCCCACCCCCTGCCACCGGTTCCCTGGTTTTCCAGAGCTAGGGCAGCAGACAGGTCACCTTGGGGAAGTTCAGCTTCTTCCATGGTTACCTGATGAGGAGTGTGGCTTTCCTGGGACAAAGACAGACCTGGCCGTGGTTTTCTAAGATGCGTTTTACAAAATAGCATGTCATTTGACAGACAGACAAGAACAGTCTCAGGAAAACCCCAAGGGATGGGTACGTCTGTAAGTTAAATTTGGCCAAACGCACTGTGGGTACTTGTCAATAACCTCAGTAAATTCGGATAAGAACATCTGGCGTACGGGCCACTCTGGTGCTCTGTTGGCTTTGTTGTTCTTGTTTGGTCGCTAAATTGTGTCTGACTCTTTGCAACCCTGTGGACTGCAGCACACCAGGCCTCCTTGTCCTGCACTATCTCCCAGAGTTTGCTCAGATTCATGTCTGTTGAGTCAGTGATGCCATCCAACCATCTCATCCTCTGAGGTCCCCTTTGCCTTCTATCTTTTCCAGCATCAGGGTCTTTTCCAATGAGTTGGCTCTTTGCATCAGGTGGCCAAAGTATTGGAACTTCAGCTTCCACAACAGTCCTTCCAATGAATGTTCAGGGTTGATTTCCTTTAGGATTGACTGGTTTGATCTCCTTGCATTCTGAAGGACTCCCAAGAGTCTTCTCCAGCACCACAATTTGAAAGCATCAATTCTTCAGTGCTCAGCTGTCTTTATGGCCTCAAACTCATACATTTGTCTGGCCTTCCCAAGAAGCCTGGATTGTCTGCTCATGGGCCTTCCATAGCCATGAGATGAACTGACATTAAAATCAAGATTGACAACTAGAGAAGAAGCCTGAGAGGAAGACGAGGGGATGGGGAGGCAAGGAGGCACCCAGCACATTGAGGGCAGCTACCTGGTGCCCCTCCCTCTGCCCTTCCTTTCTGCTGACCCCTCTGGGGTCTCCCTCGTTCACTGAGGACATTGGGTTTGCTGTCAGTGCTTATACCTCTGGTGCAAGATGTTCATCAGAATTCAATAAATATTTGCTCCCTGACTGACAGAGACGTGAAGGACTGCCATGCCAACTCCAAGAGGGGAAGGCCAAAGCACAAAGCCCCTGACCCCACATCACTCCCAGAAGCAGCACCCCAAGCTCACAGCTCTGACCTTCTCCTCCTCCGAGGTCACCGAGGCCAGGTGGGCTCCATGGGACACACAGAACTGCTCGGCCTCCTGCCACGTCTTCTTGGCAGAAGAAAAGTAATACAAGCTCCCACTGTAGAACTTCCAGCCTTGCAGGAACAGCTGGAAAAGTTGATCTGGAGCAAAGGTGGGGAAGGAGAGAGAACAGGGAGCTGGCTGCAGATCCTGCTCCCTCCAGAGACTAACCACTGAGGGTCACAAGCCCCTGCAACGCTTGATGCCCTTGGCTACAGGGCCACAGTCTGGGAGGCTGCACCCCCAGCCCACGACCTGACAGAGCAGAGGAGCAGCTCAGGACATCTGGCTCCATCACTCCAGGGGTATTCAGACAGCTCTGCTACCTGGCCATTTTCTTTCAAGGCTCTTGTTTTCTAGCTATACTACTCACTTTCCCAACTCATTGCTACCACCTGCTTATCCCCTGCATCTTGGTCCCCTTCATTTCCCTGCGAGCGTTCACAGCCATCCTGTATCTTCACTCATTCCCTTGACTTCATCTCCATCTACTTCAGCTGTCCACACCAAGAACCACACTTGGGACCTTGTCATCCCCTGCCTGACCTCACAATTTCAGACCCTAATGGCTCATCCTATCAGCACAAGCCCCGATTCCCTCAGCTATTTCATTCCCTTCTGTCCTGACACTCTGTTAACAGCCTCCTAATCACAGCTCCTTGAAATGGTGCCCAAACAGACTCATTCATTCATGTATTCTTTTATTCAATATACCTTAACTTCTATGAATCAGGAGCCTTTATACAAAGATCAATTAGACATGATTCATGCCCTCAAGGGAATTACTGTCCAGCAAATGAGACAGACATAAAACCGGTATTGAAGATGCATTGATTGGAAACCATGGCATGTTAGAGGCATTAAAGAGGGTGTGGTGTCCTTCAGCTGAGCTGGAAACAGAGCTTAGGAAGGACCCTAGGTGAGGATTCACTTGAGCTGAGTCTTCAAAGACCGAGGAAGAGTTTGCCAGATGGGCAAGGAGAGAATCCCAGGCGGGGGAGAGAGTCACTGCAAAAGCACAAAGGTGTGAAACAGCACGGTGCAGCCTGATCTGTTCAAGGACTTTATGGCCAACGCACAGGCTTCCCAGATGGCACTAGTGATAAGGCACTTGTCTGCCAAAGCAGGAGACGTAGGAGATGCACGTTCAGTCCCTGGGTCGGGAAGATCCCCTGAGGAGGGCATGGCAATCCACTCCAGTATTCTTGCCTGAAGAATCCCATGGACAGAGGAGCCTGAAGGGTTACAGCCCGTAGGGTCACAGAGACTTGAACACACGTGAAGCAGCTGAGCACACACGCAGACACAGTCAAAGCACAAAGGATGGGAGATGAACGTGGACAGGGTCACCAGTGCTAAATCATACGTCCTATGTGAAGGAGTTTGGGTTTTTTTCCTGGCAACAGTGGGAAACCCTGGAGGGTTTGAAGAAAGATTGTAACATGCTCAGATTTGCCTCGAGATGGTGCGGTTGCTGAACAGGAAGAAGGCAATCTTAATGGGAGAGACACCAGTTACAGTGCAATTACAAATGTTTGAATGATAGATGGTGAGTGTGTAAACCAGGGTTTTTCAAAGTGTGGTCCTAGGTGCCCAGCATTAGTACCTGGGGCTTGGTAGAAATGCCAGTTCTCAGACTCACCCCAGCCTAGCTGAATTCAGAATTGTTTTTTGACAATCTGCATTTAACAAACTCTCCAGGTGATTCTGATACACTCCAAAGTCTGAGAAACAGCAGTCCAAACCAAGAATTGGCAGACTACAGCCTGCCAGCAGCTTCTTTTTGCAAATGAAGTCTTTTTTTTTTTAATTTTAAATTTATTTATTTTTTAATTGAAGGATAGTTACTTTATAGAATTTGTATACCTATGGAACACAGCCATGCCCTTCAGTTGACAGATGGTCTTCAGATGCTTAATCATTACAACAGCAGAGATGTTGCAACAGAGACTGTTTAGCCAGAAGCTCAAAACATCAACTGTTTGGCCCTTTAAGAAAAAAAATTAAACTAATGGTTCTTAGCCCTGACTGACCATTAGAACCACCTAGGGAATTTTTAAAAGAAAATTCTGATGCTAGGCTGCATCGCAGAACAAGCGCCTGCCCTCCCAAAGAAAAGTTAGAGTTCTGGAGGTGGGTCCAGGCTTCAGTTTTATAAAAACTCATCGGGTGATTCCAGCGTGTCCCCAAGGTGGAGAAACATTCGTCCCTACCAAAGCAGGAGCAAGGCAGAGGGAGTGGGGAGGACAGCAGGGGGGTGTGGGAGCCATGTCAAGAAGGGAAGACTTCCAGGCTTCCAACAGACAGACCGGGACAGAGCAAAACAGCAGAGCAGGCGCTCAGTGCTGTCTCCCAAGCCCCTCATTTGTCAGCCGCATATTCCAGCAGTTGCTCCAAATGGCCCCATCCCTTACAGATCTCTCCCTCTTCTGTCGCCTTGGACCAGGGACCTCTTACTCTACAAAGACATCACTAAGTATCTGCTCCCTCATTGTCTTGTACCTGCATCTGCAAACTGGGTGAACATCTGCTCCCACAGCTCCTCTGCTCCTTCATGGCCAATCACTCCACTCTGCTTCTCATTCTCTCCTCTCTCTCTGTCTCCCAGGTTCCAACATTGTCTCCCCAACTCCTCCCCCACTCTCTTTTTCTCTCTCCTTCAATCTTCTCCCTGTTTGCTGGTGCCTTTGTCTCACCCTCAGATCAAGCCTAGCCTAATCTAGACCAGCCCTCTCAAGGAATTTCACCAAAATATTAGCAGTGGTTATTTTTTCAAGAGACATTTTTACAGAAACACAAGTTATCATATTCTCATCTTTCTCTTTTTCAATATTTGCCACGTCTACAATTAATTATGTAGGTTTTGAGGTATAAGTATGGATGGCACAGCTGGTTTTTTAACCCCTGCTTCTACCCTCCCATATCCCTCACCTCAGCCTCATCTTCTGTTCTCAGCCAAGGCCCTTGAAGGACTGGGGCACCTTCGTCTCTCACTCACTTGCTACTGACTGTGGTCTGGTCTCCAGGCCACATACAACTCTCCACTGAAACTTTATTCCAATGACCTGCGAACTGCCCGGAGTTAGTGGGTGCTTATTGGCTTCTTTACCTGGGGCTCTTAGACATTTGCCAGAACCAGCCACGCTGTTCATGAGATGCTCTCCTTCCTTGACTTCCCCAACTGCACACTTCCTAATTCTCCTCCTGCCTCTGAGACTGCCCTCTCCAGTCTCCTTCAAAAACACTTCTTTCCCTTCTTGCCACCTAAAAGTTGACTTCCTGTTTCCACCCTCAGCTTCCTTCTCACGAAGCATCTCATCTCATGCAAACTCCTGCATTCCCACTGCCACAACCAGAACCAGCGTACCCAGGGCTCCCGCATCTCTTTCTGCAGCAGGACCGCTTTCCTACCCCCCCGACAGCCCACAGGTGATGGCCGCGTGAATACCCCCATGGTATCTCAGATTCAACACGCTCAAACCTCACAGCTTGTCTTCTCCTTTTATTCCCTGTCTCAGTCTATAGACCCATCCAGTCAGCCTCCTTGAAATTCTTTGACAAATACTCATTTCCAAAAGGATGAAACCCAAACTCAGAGCCATTCCGCATCTAGCTGGTGTCTCTGCAGAGCTGCCTCCCTTTCTCTCACAGTGTTTTTTCAACTGCCGTCATCAACCCACTGGTGGATTTTGTTGAAGTTATTGCGGGGAGAAGGAGTTTGGAGACTAGACAATAAAATATGAGTGCATTCATGTGGTAAAAGCTTTGCTTTTTGAAATGTGTATGTGTGTGAGAGAGACACATAATTATAACTAGAGATGGTTGGATGGCATCATTGACTCAATGGATATGAGTCTGAGCAAACTCTGGGAGATGGTTAGGGACAGGGAAGCCTAGCATGCTGCAGTCCATGGGATCGTAAAGAGTCGGACATGACTGAGCAACTGAACAACAAACAACATGATGTAAAATGAATTTTATGCTGTGATTACATGTTTGAAAGCCACTGCTCTGACCCTTACCTACTGTCTTTTCGGCCTGTGTCTCCTCAACTGCCCTCTTGGCCATGGTCCAGTCAGATAGAACTACCAGAAGTTTCTTAAACCTCATGGTTCACATCTCCATGCCTGTGACCTGCTGTTCCCTTATCTTATCTGCTTGGAAAACACCTACTCATCTCTCAGGCCTCAGTTCAAAAGCCAAATTCCCACTGAAGCATCTTTGATCTTTTATCCTCCAGAAAATTGCCTCCCTCCTTGGAAGATCCTTGTCTGCACCAGAGGACATCAGCCCTGAGAAGACCCCTTCTTGTCCTTTCTTTTGTTCCTCCCCACCCCCCAGTTTCTAGACCTACTCCCAACATTGCACCTCTCAGGCCTTTTGTGCAAGGCTGCTCCACCCACCTATAAGCTTCAAGGGCTGCTGCTGCTGCTGCTAAGTCGCTTCAGTCGTGTCCAACTCCGTGCGACCCCATAGACGGCAGCCCACCAGGCTTCCCCGTCCCTGGGATTCTCCAGGCAAGAACACTGGAGTGGGTTGCCATTTCCTTCTCCAATGGAGGAAAGTGAAAAGTGAAAGTGAAGTCACTCAGTCGTGTCCGACTCTAGTGACCCCATGGACTGCAGCCTACCAGGCTCCTCTGTCCATGGGATTTTCCAGGCAAAAGTACTGGAGTGGGGTGCCATTGCCTTCTCCAAGGGCAGGCATCACATTTTGTTAATCTTTATGATCCTGACACATCCTAGGGCCTCAGGAAATTTTTGTCAGATGTATACAGGAATGCTGTACTTTGTTAAATGCTTTATGTGTGTTAAGTCATTTGGTCCTCACTGGAGAGCAAGTATTATTTTCCCCACTTTGCAGGTGAGAAAACGGAAGCTCAGAGAAGGTGAACAACTTGAGAAAAACCACAGCATCTGGGCTAGTCAAAAGTTGGAAATAAGGCTGGCTGGCCCTGCTAGCACACTCTGTCTCTATTATACACCATAGGGACAGACCACGTTTGTTTCCCAGATGTAGGTTTTGTCACTCTGGTCAGAGAGTAAGCAGGGATTACATCACCTTTGGTTGGATCTAGCACCTCTCGAGCACCCACACTCCTTCCCCGGGGATGCATGTTGAAATAAGCAAAAGGCCAAAGGGACAGGAGACTCTGCCCTCCCCAGCCCCCTCCCTGCACTTACTTTGGTTCCTCTGGAGCTGCTCCTGTGAAGCCAAGGCTGTGCGGAAGGACTCCAGGCTTCTCTGCTGCTCCTGGATTGTTGTCCTCAGTGTTTTGGTGTTCCCCAAATCCTTTCTTAATGTCTGGATCTCAGTTCTGGCCTGCTGCAGACTTCTCTCTAACATTTGGGTCTGGGACTGTAAGGCTGCGGCATCCTTCATTCCTTGTTTTAAGGTCTGTATCTCTTGGCTGGCATTTCTCAAAAGACCATTTAACACCTGAATCTTGGAACTTAAGGCAATGGCACTTTCCAGCTCTGTTTTTAATACTCTCATCTCAGCATCTGTCTGCTCCAGGTGACTGCTTGCTATTTGGGTCTGGGCAGTGACATTTTCCAAATCTCTTTTTAACAAGTGAATCTCACCTCCAGCCCTTTCCAAATGACTTCTTAACACCTGGATCTGAGCACTGGTGTTGTCTAAACTGCCTCTTACAAAGGTCTGGGTCTGAGAGTTTAACGCATTTGCATTTTGCAGACTTCCCTTTAACCTCTGCATCTCAGCAGTGGTGCTTTCCAAACTACTCCTTAAAACCTGATGGTGGGCCCTTAAATCACTGACACTATCCAGATCACCTCTTAAAACATGGATCTGGGCATTAACATTCTTTAAACTACTGTTTGCCAATCGGACCTCAGCATTTGCCATTTCTAACCCTGCCTTCAACACCTGGATCTCCATGTTGGCATTTTCTAAGCCTCTGCTTAACACAAGGAGCTCGATGCTAGTGTTTTCTAAACTGCTTTTAAAGAAACCCTGGATCTGGGAATTTGAACCATTTGCCTCTTCTAGATCTCCCTGTAGCTTCTGAATCTTAGAAGTGGTCTCCTCCAAGGAACTCCTTAACAGCTGGGTCTGGAAACTCAAGGCACTGGCATCCTTCAGGAGGCCTTTTAGCATCTGGATGTCAGCACTGGCACTTTCCAGATCACTGCCGAGCATCTGGATCTGAGAACTGACATTGTCCACTCTGCACGTCAATAGCTGGATCTCCATGCTCCAGGTGCTGGCGTTCTCCATATGTCCTTTAAACAACTGGACAGCCTCTTGGAACTCCGCCACCCTGACCGAGTGGTAGGGATCTGGAGGGAGGAAATGGAGAAAGCAGCCAAACAGGCCCATCATGTAGGAAAGCGTTCTTAAAATCTCCAAGGTAAATGTCTGCAGCACAACCCTGAGCTCTCCTCAAGCAGCCTATAACCACCCAGGCCCTGGGGCTGGACCACCTGAGAATGTAAAGCCAAAAACAAAATAAAGGTCTGTTTAGTGAACCAGGAAGCAGAAGGATTGAAATACTTGCCTACTGGATTATTCTGCCATCGTAATTGAACTTGAAAATAACTGATTAAATCACTGAGAGCTGTTGATGTTTAATTCAGCTGAAGTTTCACCATTAGATATTAATGGGTCATTATGGAAAGACAACAGGTATGAGTCAAACCCATGTTTATTCCTATGCTATATTTGTACACTAAGCATGAAACCTCTTGATTCACAATTGTGACTTCCTAAAAACTATGTAGGCCACAAACATAGGCCTTTTCTGATCACAAATTGATGGGGGGAAGAAAACAGAAACAAAATAAAATAGGTACCCATGGAGGAAATTTTCTTCTCAATGTACAGGGCTATGTGGAAGTCCTCCGACGACACTGAAACCTGAACTGCAATGGCACCTCCACATGGCGCAAGGGTCCCTGGCGAACCATTTGAGGACATGCGAGACCCTAGTGAGAGGCTGTGGTCCCTGCGTCATTCAAGGAAACTCTGCAGCATCCCACCAAACCCCCTGCAGTTGCACCCTCTGTGCACCCATGAGCTAGAATGTGAGCTCAGACATTCACGGCGTGAGGCGCCCATTCCAGCCTCCTTTCAGAAACAGGAAGAAGGACCCCAATAAGCAGAGACCCTTTCTGGAGGATTCCTGCCCTGCTTCTAAAGCTCTGCCTAGGTAGGTATGTGAGACCTGAGCCACTGTGCTGAGGTAAGACCAGGAGGGCCTTAAATCAATGGGACAGAAGAGAGAATGTACACAAATACGGACAATTGGTTTCCAACAAAGATACAAAGGAGAAAGGATAACTTTTTCGACTGATGGTGCTGGAACAACTGTACACCCATTTGCAAAAAGAAAAAATGAACTTCAGTCCATATCTTGCATTATTCATTATTCAAAACATTAACTCAAAATTAATCATAGACCTAAATGTAAAACCCCCAAATTATAAAATTTCCAGAAGCAAATTTGAAGGCATGTCTTTGTGATCTTGGTACAGGCAGATTTCTTAGATACCAGACCAAAAGGACAATCCATAAACGAGATAAGATGGATAAATCAGACTTTACCAAAACTTAAATCTTGTTAAGAGAATGGAGAGAGAAGCCATAGACTAAAAAAAATGTTGGTAAATCACATGATTGATAAAGGTCAAAAAAAGAGTACATACTCTAGATCCCTTTATATAAAACTCTAGAAAAAGTCAAGCCATCCGTATCCCAGCAAGTAGATCAGTGGTTGCCTGGGAACAAAGGGAAGAGGAGAGAGGCAGGATGGCCAAGGGCAGGAGTGAACTTTGGGGGCAGAAGGCTGAGTATGTCCATTATCTTGATTGTGATGTTTCATGCATCTCTATATTTGGCAAAACTTAGGTTGTATGCTTTAAATATGTATACTTTATTATGCGTCAATTGTACCTCAAAAAATAAAGCCATTTAAAAGAAAGATACTGGCTTTCTGTGAGGAGAATAGAAACCATTTAGGGGCCTGAGGACATTGAGGAGGAAGAAATGTGTCCTGGGGTCTGAGCATCCAAGGCCCCGGCCCCCTCCCCTCCCCCGCTGCGGCTACTCACAGTCGCGTTCCTTGAGAAACTGCCCAGTATGGTTGTCTCCCAGGAACTCTTGGAAGTAAGCAGATGTGTCCAGTGCAGGTCTTGGGTGCTGCAGAGCTGAGACACCCCATTCCCACCTCAGCACAATCCCCAGGCTGCCCCACCCTCAGTCAAGGTTCCAGAAGGAGGTGGAGGAGATGGCACCATGACCCCCTCAGAGTTCCCCTCACCTGCCTCATCTCTTGGGAACCTCCCTTTGGACAACGACCTTGGTTGGGTCCCAGGAAAACCCTGGTTTGGGCCTGGGACTGGAAGTGGAGTGACCCCCCTGAGAGTAGAAGGGAGGTGTCTAGGGCTCTTTAGGGCCTGTGTGCAGGAAGGAGAGAAAGTCAGTGGGGCTCAGGTCACCTAGGAGCTTACCCACAATGAAGAGAACCACCAGACAGGAGACCAAAAACACACCCAAAGAGGCCAGGGTGGCCTGCAAACGCCGGGGCATCCTGGGGGCTGCAGGAACCACTGCCACGGGGTCCAGTCCTGCAGGGAAGAAGCCAGGATCCAGGAGGAGACTGCCGTGTGGGCTGGACAGTTGCAGCCCCTCAGGCTTACTCTCCTGGCCTGTCCCATGGGACTGAGAATGCTTGTCCCGCTCACCCTGGAGAAAGGCAATGGGCGCTTGGGAACGTGCACCAGGGCTCGTGGAAGCTGTGGTAGCAACAGAAGGCTCAGAAAAGACCACCAGCCTGAGCCTGGAGGGCACGCACAGGGCACAGACCTGGCACAGTGGAAGACAACAAAGGTACTGTTTGAATGAAAGCAGAAAGGAGGGAGGGAGTTGGGGAGGGAGGCACACAGCAGGAACCCGACCTCAGCGGCTCAGGGCCAGCTTTGCTGCGTGAATCATGACCGCAGCGACACTCACAGCCCTCGGGGCTGCTGCTGCCACAGGCTGACATCGGTGTCCTAAGAAGGGCTGTTCCTGGGAGTCTGCTGGCTGAATATACAGAGAACGGAGAGACCACAGCCTGGAGTCCCTGAGGCCTCATGGGGCCAGCCCAGAGTGCAGAGATGGGGTTTCAAACCAGGTCCCCCTGAATTCATTGTTCACTCTCCTTCTCTTGCCAGGTTGCCACCCCCCAGGGAAAAGGGTCAGGGGAGATTTCACGCAAAGCCTCAGTGCAGGCCACAGGCACTCTGTTCTTGCCTGACCCACCTTCAGTCCCACCTGTTTATTCTGGAAGCCGAGCCAGTGCTGAGCCTGCCAGGCAAGGGCTGAGGAAGATGGTGGGGGGCCAGGGCCCAGCAGACTGGACCCTCCATGCTGAACACAGGCTGGGGCCTCAGTTTTCTCACCTTGGGAGGACAGGGAGACATTCTGGTTTTCTGTGCAGAAGTGGACCTGGTCAGCTCTCGTCTCTGCTTCCTTCATTCTCCAGAACAGCTCCCTGCCACGCTGTGAACCAGCAGTGGGGAAGTGGAGCTGCGATACGGGTTTATATGCTCCCGAGTCAGTCCTTACAAACTCTGCCTTCCCCCGCTGCTGACTCTGCAGAAGTGCCCCATCTGGGCCCTTCCCCTCAAAGCTCCCAAGTGCCAGTCGGCACCCCCATCCTCCTTCCCTCAGCCCCAACCTCCCACCCCTGCGATCCACGGTAGCCTCAAACACTAGCCTTGGCCCCAAAGTCACAGACACCTTTCACCAGCCACTTAGAAGGGAGTTAGGGATTCCTTCTCAACTTTGCATAGAAAAACATCCTCGTGACCATGGCTGAGTCTTAATTCCAGCCTCAGACTCTCCTAAGTAACAGGAGGCTAGTCAGGAGGAGGCTGGCTCAGCGCAGCAGGTGTTTGCAGGTCACGGGAAGGGCTGAGGTGACTCTCTGCCCACTCAGGACCTCACAGTGGCCGTGATGGGAAAAGGATTATAGCAGAATAAAACACTTGGAGTTTTCTGAGTGACAAGTGTGTCTTTTGTTATCCAAAACTAACCTTTTTAAACCACATTTGCATTCATGCTGATGAGGGGACTCAGACCACTAGATAGCTTCTGCTGCTGCTGCTGCTGCTAAGTCGCTTCAGTCGTGTCCAACTCTGTGCGACCCCAGAGATGGCAGCCCACCAGGCTCCCCCGTCCCTGGGATTCTCCAGGCAAGAACACTGGAGTGGGTTGCCATTTCCTTCTCCAATGCATGAAAGTGAAAAGTGAAAGTGAAGTCACTCAGTCGTGTCCGACTCTTCTCGACCCCATGGACTGCAGCCCACCAGGCTCCTCCGTCCATGGGATTTGCCAGGCAAGAGTACTGGAGTGGGGTGCCATTGCCCTCTCCAGATAGCTTCTAGATGGAGACAGTCTTAGAAAGACTAATCCCTCACCTCTCTCATTGGGTTATAAGAGCTCATAAACGACAAGAGAGCTTCAAGAAGTTTCCTGGCTGGTGAACAAACCCACCTACCCAAAAGGGTATTGCACCCATACTCTATGGGGACAGAGACCCCCCAGGCTCCGGGTCCTTCTGCACCTTGCCCTCTGTTCCTCTTCATCTGGCTCTTTGTTTTTATCCTCCATCATAACCTGTGATGGTAAGTATAGTGTTTTCATGAGTTCTGTGAGTCATTCTAGTGAATTATCAAGCTGGGAAGGGTCATGGGGTCCCCCGGATTTGCAGTCTGCTGGGCAGAAGTGTGGTCGCTTGGAGACCCTGCTTGCACAAGGTATCTGAAGCTGGGCTGTCTTGTGGGACTGAGCCTCTAACTCACTCCATGGTTGAGTGTCAGGATTGAATTGAATTGTAGACACTCAGCTGATGTCAGAGAACTGGTTGGTCTCAGAAAACACCTGGAGAAGGCAATGGCACCTCACTCCAGTACTCTTGCCTGGGAAATCCCATGAATGGAGGAGCCTGGTGGGCTGCAGTCCATGGGGTTGCGAAGAGTCAGACACAACTGAGTGACTTCACTTTCACTTTTCACTTTCATGCATTGGAGAAGGAAATGGCAACCCACTCCAGTGTTTGTGCCTGGAGAATCCCAGGGATGGAGGAGCCTGGTGGGCTGCCATCTATGGGGTCGCACAGAGTCGGACACAACTGAAGCAACTTAGCAGCAGCAGCAGGAAACACCACACATCTGGTGTCAAAAGTTATGTCAGAAAATACCAAATAGGACCCAGCTTGATCCAAGATCTCACCCCTAGATGATTGGATTTGTGCTCCCTGAGCTGATCAGGTTCAGGACTGACTCCGCCAAAACTACTGTATAAGCCAATGTGCCGCTTTACCATGAGACCTGTAACTCCCAGGAGAAACAAACACTGTGTCAGGGGGTTCCTGTGCTTGTGGGCCAAGACCTAGGAGTGAGGTGTCCCAGGGGAGCCGTGCAGCCCCAAGTCCCTACCCTCGTGGGGTGACCAATTAGGCAGAATCAATACCCACCCTGGCTGGTCAAGACAGTCCTCCTGAAGTCAGCTCTGAGGAGGACAGTAGATTCTCACTGCTCGCTCCCCCATCACTTCAAAGGGTTACCGTCTTACTGAAATGGATCACACTTTCTTTAATACATAAAAATCTAATTATGTGTTTGTCTCCTATCTCACCAGTGGGCCATTTACGAGATGTCAGTTACCTTGTAAATGGATTGTTCCATCCAAATTGTGTTGCTTTTTCCCATTTTCACCTTCAGCCCTTACATCCTATTCCCACAGCATTTTCCCAAATGCTGGAGTCAGCCTCCCACAGGGCCCCAAGCACCATCCAAGAAGCCCACTGCCCAGCTTCCATTG
This sequence comes from Bos indicus x Bos taurus, assembly GCF_003369695.1. Lineage (NCBI taxonomy): Eukaryota > Metazoa > Chordata > Mammalia > Artiodactyla > Bovidae > Bos > Bos indicus x Bos taurus. The sequence continues at coordinate 13,497,289 of NC_040086.1, read as the reverse complement.
TAGAGAAGCCAGGCTGAATGTGCCTCTTCCTGTGGCCAGGCCAGGAGAGCAACTTGGGTCCCGCCTGGGTCATGAATGGCCAGTGTCAACACAGCCCCCGCCAGCCAGGGGCACAGCTCGTCTGCAGGGTGAGGAGAGGAGGGCTTGCCTATGCCCAGCTCATGATGCCACAGTAATGTGGGGATGTGTGTGTGTGTGTGTATGATATGTGTGTTGTGTGCAATATACGTGTATGCGTATATTTGTGTGTTTATATGGATGTGTGTATGTGTCCATACCGCTGTGTGTCTATGTGCATATGGACTTCCCAAGTGACTTCATTGTAAAGAATCCACCTGCCAATGCAGGAGCCACTGGAGACCCAGGTTCCACCCCTGGGTCAGGAAGATCCCCTGGAGGAGGCCATGGGAACCCACGCCAGTAGTCTTGCCAGGATAATCCCATGGACCGAGGAGCCTGGCAGGATACTCATGGGGTCACAAATAGTCAGACGTGACTGAAGTGACAGAGCACATGTGTATATTGCATGTGAATATGTGTATGTGATGTGTGTGTATATGTGTATGTGTGTGTATATGTGTGCAGTGTGTGCATATGTATGTATATGCGTGTATATTTTTGGGTGGTATATGTGTGAGTGAAGAATGCAGATCCACCATCTACCAGCCTGCTGCTAAGTCACTTCAGTCGTGTCCGATTCTGTGAGACCCCCAAGACGGCAGCCGACCAGGCTCACCCGTCCCTGGGATTCTCCAGGCAAGAACACTGGAGTGGGTTGCCATTTCCTTTTTCAATGCGTGAAAGTGAAAAGTGAAAGTGAAGTCGCTCAGTCGTGTCCAACCCTCAGTGACCCCATGGACTGCAGCCCACCAGGCTCCTCCATCCATGGGATTTTCCAGGCAAGAGTACTGGAGTGGGGTGCCATTGCCTTCTCCGACCAGCCTGCTACCTCCTGGCAATTGAAAGCTGAGGAGAGAGGAGAAGACACAGGAAAATGTAGTCAGTCAACAGCTCTGCCTGAGACCCCAGGAGTGTCCATGTGGGTGGGGGGCTGCTAGAGGAACCCTCAAGAGGCTTGTCAGGCGTCCAGGGTGGCAGCAGAAAGAGAGGACCTGCCTTGGTTTCTGTTTCCCCACATACAGGAAGGGCCCACATCAGCTAACTCAGGACCTGTTTCCTGGGACTGAGAAGCTGACAGAGCTTTCAAAGCAGAACTTTAGAGAACCCTTGCTCAGCTGTAAGGATGGAGACTGGGGTGGGGAAGGGTCATAGTCCTCCAGGCCTGGTCAGCAGGACTCCTCCTCTGACCCCCTCCCCTGCGCCCAAGCCCTTCCCACTCCAGGCTCCCAGCTTTCATTTCTCCTACAAGAGCATCATCTGCCAGCAGGAAGAAGCACCAAGAAGTTACTACATCCTTGCTGAGTATTTCTCTCTTTCTGGCCAGAAAAAGTCAAATGGATATCTGATACCTTAACACCAGAGCCACTCATCGGCGGGGACCTCTCACACTGGTTTTCCCTGTCTCTGCCGAATGGTACAGGGCTGTCTTCCTAGAGATGCAGTTCCTTAGCTTCAGACGCCCCAGAAGCTTTCGGTCCTCCATATCAACCCCTGACAGCACAGGGTCATCAGCTGGGATTGGCGGGCTCCTCCTAGAAGTGTCAGGAGGGCTGGCTGCAGCTAAGGTGGCACCAGGAACCTCAGCAGCCAGGCTCTTGGGCCTTCACTCTGCTGCTCAACTGTCTGTGTCTCGCCTACCCTCACCTCTACACCATTCTCTTTTCTCTGCAAGATGTATTCCTTGTGTGCTCCGCCTCTCTGCCTCACAGCTGCTGCATATTTCAAGTTTCTGCAGGTGCCCCATGGTGACCCCACCAGCCTTTCTCTAACTCAAGGCCTTCCAGCTTGACTTCTCTCTGTTAACTGCTTCAATCCCCAGGTGTTTCCAGGTTCAAATTCTTTCCTAGAAAAGTGGTCAGATAGTCCCAAACCTCCCTTCACATCAGAACTAACCAGAGATTCCTCGCCAGCCTTGTTCTGCTGCTGCTGCTGCTAAGTCGCTTCAGTCGTGTCCGACTCTGTGCGACCCCACAGACGGCAGCCCACCAGGCTCTGCCGTCCCTGGGATTCTCCAGGCAAGAACACTGGAGTGGATTGCCATTTCCTCCTCCAGTGCCTGAAAGTGAAAAGTGAAAGTGAAGTCGCTCAGTCACGTCTGACTCTTCACGACCCCATGGACTGCAGCCTACCAGGCTCCTCCATCCATGGGATTTCCCAGGCAAGAGTACTGGAGTGGGTTGCCATTGCCTTCTCCAGCCTTGTTCTGATTGCTTCTTATTTACCGCAGTGGTGAGGGTCTCAGTAAATTCAGGCTGCTATAACAAAAACATCATGAACTAAGAGGCTCACACAAGAGAAATTTCTTTCTCCCAGTTCTGGAGGCTGGGAAATCCAAGGTCAGGATGCTGTGGACTCAGTTCCTGGGGAGGCTCTCTTTTCTGTTTTGTAGAGAGCCTTCTTGTTGTAAACGCAGAAAGCAGAGAGAAGCAAGCTCTCAGTCTCCTTTTTTTTTTTTTTTTTGACTGCTTGTTTGGCTTTATTTATTTATTTTTTTTACATTTTATTTTTTTTTAATTTTATTTTATTTTTAAACTTTACAATATTGTGTTAGTTTTGCCAAATATCGAAATGAATCCGCCACAGGTATACATGTGTTCCCCATCCTGAACCCTCCTCCCTCCTCCCTCCCCATACCATCCCTCTGGGTCATCCCAGTGCACCAGCCCCAAGCATCCAGTATCGTGCATCAAATCTGGACTGGCGACTCATTTCATACATGATATTATACATGCTTCAATGCCATTCTCCCAAATCTTCCCACCCTCTCCCTCTCCCACAGAGTCCATAAGACTGTTCTATGCATCATCAGTCTCTTCTTATAAGGGCACTAATCACATCGTGAGGACTTCACTCTGGTAACTTAATTACTTCCAAAAGGCTCCATCGCCTAACATTATCCCATTGGGATTAGGATTTTAACATAAGAATTATGAGGGGGTGGGTTCAATCAGCCCATAGCAGTGAGGGAGGCATTTCTTGTTCCAGATAGTACAAGATGGCCAAATGCATGGCATCTTACACTGGACAGATAAGACCCACAGCATCTTATTAGTCACACATAGTCATAGTCTGGAGGAGGACACCAGATACCATGCCAGGCCACATGGGGGTTACACCTGAAACCAGAGGGAACCAGCAAGGGCTGTGGGAGACAGGCTTTGCAGCAACAAGAGGATACAGTGCCCCCAGTTCCTGCAAGAGGGTCTGACTGACTTGTTTGAAGTTTCTGTACTGGCAGGTTAGAGGAACCCAGTAGGTTGAAAATGGGTGGAGGTCAGCTGATCCAGTCAAGGGGAACGGGCCAGGTCAGGGAATATATCTGGTGAGCGTGGGGGAACCCATAGTTAGGCTTTGGGGGCCCTGTAAGACCCAAAAATTGTCCCGGCAATAAGTGAAATTTTAGGTCTTACAATGCAAGCCTTTGAATCCGCTGCCCTAGTGACAAGTGCCTACCTCGGGGAGGAAGCTGGAGTGTGGGGCGGGGTCACATGCTGCTCAGCACAGCAGCACAGGAACTTCTTGGTCATCCAGTGCTTGAGAATCTGTCTGCCAACACAGGGGACACGGGTCGGATCCCTGGTCTGGGAAGATTCCACATGCTGCAGAGCAACTAAGCCTGTACTCCGCAAATACTGAAGCGGAGGGCTTCCCTGGTAGCTCAGCTGTAAAGAATCCGCCTGCAGTGCAGGAGACCCCAGTTCAATTCCTGGGTTGGGAAGATCCCCTGGAGAAGGGATAGACTACCCACTCTAGTATTCTTGGGTTTCCCTGGTGGCTCAGATGGTAGAATCTGACTGCAATGCAGAAGACCTGGGTTCGATCCCTGGGTTGGGAAGATCCCCTGGAGGAGGGCATGGCAACCCACCCCAGTGTTCTTGCCTGGAGAATCCCCATGGACAGAGGAGCCTGGCAGGTTACACAGTCCATGGGGTCACACAGTCTATGACTGAGCGACTAAGCACAGCTCAGCACAGTGTGCCTAGAACCCATGCTCCGCAAAAAGAGAAGCCGCTGAATGAGAAGCCCACTCGCCACAGCTAGAGGGTAGGCCCCGCTCAACTAGAGAAAGCCTGTGTGCAGCAACAAAGACCCAGCACTGCCAAAAGCAAAGAAATAAATTAAACATTTATTTAATGGTGTATTACCGTTTGTAAAATAGATGACCAGCGCAGGTTCGATGCATGTAGCAAGGCACTCAAAACTAGCACTCTGGGACAACCAAGAGGGATGGGGTGGGGCGAGGTGTGGGAGGGGCGTTCAGGATGGGGGACACATGTGTACCCATGGCTGACTCATGTCGATGTATGGCCAAAGCCATCACAATGTTGTAAAGTAATTACCCTCCAATTAAAATAAATTAATTAAAAAATGGAATAAAACCACATCAAAAAGTGAATAAAATGTAATCATCCAGGAAATTTTTTTAAATTTTTTTAATTAAAAAGAACACACTGCAGCCCAGACGCGGTGACTAACAGGCCAGGCACGACAGTACAATGGAAAGCAGAGTCAGGTTTGGGAGCGCAATGGGAAAGTTCCCTAGAGGCAGCTCTGATCCTACAACTTGTATTTCATGTCTCCATCAGCTCGTGCTCTGAGCAGGTAGTTGACACTGGGAAGAAATAATATTCTCCCGTAATTTGCTACTTCAAATTATGAAGAGTAAGAACAGCCAAGTATTTCTTGGAGAAGATGCAGATGCCTTCCGTGCCCACACAGCCTACCCTGCGTGCTCGCCGGTCTGCACTCCCCTGATGTGCCCCCACCCCCAGACTTCAGATGCCCCTGGAGCTTTGGGCAAATGCTCTCACATGAACCCCATCACTGACTGTTCATTCCTCATCATCACCATATTTTTAAAAAGGCCATTTGCCCCGTGTTCCTTCAAGCTTCCTCCTAATATCCCTCCAGTTCAACCTCTTCACAACCAGAACACCACTCTGCTGGTCACAGTCATTGAAGAAAAACATCCTCCCCCCAGGACCCTAAAGAGGGCACCTAACAAGGACCCCGAGGAGGGGAGGGCCGCTCTGCTGAGCCTGCCATGCGTTCACAGAGCACCCCTTTCTGCTTCCTCTCGGCTCCACTCTGTCTGTGCAGCCTGGATTCCTGCTTCAGCCCCTGGATGGCAGATTTGGACCTGATGGCTGTGATCAGGGTCTCTGTGAAGAATGGGAGACCTGACGCATCTCCCCATCCAGGGCAAAGCCAGAGAACAGAAGCTGGTCCACGAATGTCTAAGAAGACCACCCAGAAGGTGGTGACACGCCAGACCCTGCAGTCCTATTCGGCTGCATTTCAGTAAAAATCAAAGATAAGTACTGCTCATATTTTATGGCATTTCCAGGGCTGGGACTTTCTGTTATTTGAACCCCTGTTTCCTGAGGACACCCCAGAATTTCATATCCAGTGGAGCAGATGTTCCCTCCACCCCACACATCCACCTGTACCCCCAGGAAGAAAATGAGAGTGGCCTGTTCCCAGGCAGCATTTTATTCTAATGAAGCTGGGGTGCCCTCTCTACTGAAGGCCGCTTCCCCTGACCCCTGGGAAGAGAGGAGACGCAGAAGAGGAGGCCCAGGAAACAAGGCAGAGGAGCTGGGCAAACAGACTGGGACCTGGGGAGGAGCACCCAGCAAGTGATGGGTAGGGAGAAGCACGTGGATACTGGTCTAGGTCTGCAGAGACACGTTTCCATCCAGCCTCTGACCTGAACCAGTCAAGCCTATCCCAGGGAGGAAGGGGCTCAGGTCTCAGAGGATAAGGATGAAGGGGACCATGGGTAGATGGCATGAATAGGGCCTACCAAGAGCAGAGCTCTCCCACTGAGAACACTTAGGAAGGCAACTGGGAATTCTGGGGTATCAACTGGAAACACCCTGAGTCTCGGTCTCCGGAGAATCTCTGGGGTGGTCGTACACAAATTTCACACAGTAAAGCTAAGGCTTCTCCAAAGGGACGGACCCCTCCAGGGTGCTGCCCCAGATGCTGTATCCTAGTCCATCTCACTGGAGCAGTGCAAACTTATTCTCTCCACCCTCACCTCTGCATTTCAACCCAAGATATCCTTTCCACTTCATCTGCCTTTGAAGCTGAAGTGGAAAGGATATCCACTCTGGGGCCAGAGAATTCCCAGCCAAGGTAGATGGACTCTGGGATGCCTTCAGGACAACTTTAAAGTATGAAAAATTAAGGTTCAAAATCACCTTGGAGGACAAAGGAGAGAGGAGCATTTCCTTGAATTCAATGAGCTTTGGAGCTTAAAGTGCTGGCATAGGGGCCAGTCCGGTCATGGTTCTGATGGTTTATAGGACCGCTTACAGATAAAAAGAAATGTATTGTCACAGGAGGCATCGTTCCATGACCGCAGTAAGGACGTCTTTAGGGTGACACAGTGTTCGTTGTTCCCAACGTTGTTGGGTTCTCCTGGAATCCAGAACCTACCGAAGGGAAAAACAAAGCAAAATGCATTGCCAGTGAGTGAATGAGAGACTTCAACCCCAGTTTCGGTCTGGGGTGGTAGGGTTGCAAATTTTTCCATGCCTGAGAGGAAAGGGACTGGTTATCCGTCAACCTCTGAGCCTATAATCTCCCCCCAACTTAGGGACACCCCAGCCCACCCACTCTCAAGGCCCTATAGGAACCCACGGTGCAAAGACCTAGATTTAGAATGAGGTCCCTGCCAAAGCTGAGTGGATGGCCATGCTGCCAAACCCCAGCCAATCAGTGGCAGAGATCAGCTAGATCTCTGGTCAATGTTCCTGCTGATCAAGGACAGGAAGGATGGCAAACTTTGCGGTCAGTGGGACTCTCCCCCGACTCTTCGTGCCCTGGACCCAGCCCAAGAAAGCAGCCTGGGACAGCGGGTTCTCAGGACTTACTTCTCACTCTGGACCTTGTTGTACGGAGTGCCATCCACCCAGTGCCAGTCCCCCTCGCTCCCTGCTTTGGTCAGGCCGATCCAGTAGGGAAGTCCACCTGCTGTCCTGTAGAGGAACTCCTACAGGAAGACAGTAGGCAGAGATGAGGCGTCAGAGCATCTGTCTCTCTGGGCGTCTTCACCCATCCTCAGCCACAGCCCCTGAACCCACAGACACAGGGTTGGGACTCCATCCTGACTCTGACTCTGACCCGCTCTGCTGGCCCACTTAAGATGAAAGGAGCTTGTTTAATATTCTGTAGAGGACTGTTTAATATTCAGGTAGAGGACTTCTTGGGTTAGATGGTATCATTAACGCTATTCACAAATATTTCTATTTTTCTGGGCACATGGAAAGGTTTTACTATACTGCCCTCTCTGAAGCTACAAATACTGCATCGTTTTTTTGGCCAACGAAATTGTTGTTTCCAGGCTTTAAGAGCCAACATACAATGTACCACGTTCCCTTTTCTTACCTCAGCAATTGTGGAAACGTATGTTGATATGAAATCTCCTCTGGCCTAAGCCCTTAAGTAGCCACAATGAGCAAAACTCCTTGCTGGCCCTTGTTGGACATGTAGTGTGTAAGTGAGAAGTAATCATGAAGAATTACTGATTTTGGGGAATATTTGTCATTGAAGCATCATATTGCCCATCCTGCCTGATACAGCTACCAATATACCCCCTTCCTAGCGCCCACGGGAGAGCACTCACCTGTTCACGCTCTGAGGTCACTGAGGTCAGGTGGGAGTCCCTCGATATACAGATCTGCTGGGCACTGTACCAGGTCTTCGAGATTTTAGAAAAGTAATAGAAGTGCCCCCCGAAGTACTTCCAGCCTTGGGAAACCACCTGGAGAATGTCCTCTGGGAACAAGGGTGAAATGTGAATGCTGGTGTTCCTGCTTTCTCTGGTGCTGGCTGGGTGGGAGTATATGAGCAGGATCCCAGAAACAGAGTGAATAGGGCTGGGCTCTGGGGTCCTTTGGTCCTTGGGTAGGAGCTTGGGGACACTCCCTCAGATCCTGAAAGTCTGAGATTGGTAGAGTCTCTGGGCTCAGAGAGGGGAGAGTGAGAGAGGATGAATCAAGAAACTGTCTCTCCATTGACCATCACAAGTATCTGAGCCCCTGAGCTCTAAGCAGGAACTGCTGGAAAGTGGTGAGGTTTGGACCCAGAGAAACTCCCTAATGTCTTCATATTCTGTGGCTTGGTGTGGGAGCCCTGGCTGGTCCCTGGTCCCGTCTCTCCTGAACAGCCCCCAAGTCCTCCCCAACTCCAGTGCTGAGCCCTCTCTTCTTAACTTTCCAGCCATGCCCATGCTTTCCTCCACACACACCAGCCCAATGGCATCATGCCTGAGGCTAATAAGGTCCCACAGGCCACTGACCAACTTGCAACACTCTTTTCTGAGTCACTTACTTTGCTGTTGAAGCAATTTGCTGATACTCTCCAAACCACTCTGGAGTTCCCGGACCTTTGCATTTAAAGCACTGGCTTTATCCAAATCTTGTTTTAGCTCTGGGATTTGGGCATTTAACTCATCAACTGCTTTCCAACTACTTGTCAGCACCTGCAGCTGTGCACTGGCTTCCTTCAAGCCTGTTTCCAACCTCCGGATCTGAGAACTTATGCGATCCAAGCTGGCGTTCACCATCCGGACCTGAATGCCAACTGCCACCAGGCCACCTCTGTTCCTCTTGATCTCAGAACTCAGGGAGCTGATGTTGTCCACACGACCTTTCAGCAACTGGGCGTTGGTCTTGACATCTGATATTGTGCCCATAAACCAGGGATCTGAATTTGAGGAAGTCAAGAGGTCAGCTGCAGGGACCCTCAGGGACTAGAGTGGGGTGTTGCCAGGGTGAGGAAAGGAAGGGGAGGCAAGGTATGGGCTCAAGCTTCCCAAGGACCCAGCCCAAGGAGCAGTTACCTACCCTCTATTCGGTCATAATGTATTTATTCAACAAACATAGAATGGACACCTTCCATGTGCCAGGGACGCTGATAGATGCAGATCATGCAAAGATTGGTAAATCATGGGATCTCTGTTTGAGGCTCTCATAGGTAAGCAGAAGAGGGGATTAGAATCCAGTCCTATATTTCCTTTGCATGTTCAGGGCACATTTGGTAAAGAGATGCCTTCAGTCACCCCCTTGTCATCCTTCTCACATCACTCTGGGCCCCATCACTTGACTCCCAGCCCTCTCTTTCCAGAGACCCCCACAGTGCCCATCAGCTAGAGAAGCACCGTCCCCGCCATGACTGCCCATAGGTCCCTCATGGCCATCAGAGGGGCCAGCCATGCAGACTTCTTGTCTGGAAGTGATTTCTTCTCCAGAGAAAACGAGAAGGGAGAATTATGAAACCACTTCTCCCCTTCCCTTGTCCTACCCGCTGTCACTGTCTGCTCAGGCTACAGGCTCAGGCCACAGAAGACACCAAATGTATACCAGTGGACTCAAAGCAGGGGGGATTCTACTCAGAGCCTCTAAGTCCAAGTCCAAATGTGTCCTGGGGCCTTGAAAGGAGAAGACAGATGTTCCCTCTGTCTGCTATCTGGAGACCTAATGAGAGGAAGAAGCTTCTACCAGCAGCAGAGGCCAATTGGGCTTGGCAAAGCAGGAAGAAGAAGAAAGATAAGTCACACATCCAGTGAAGAAGTAGGGTATCTCCCTTGGCATGATCTTTGTGGGAGCAGGAGAGTGAAGAGAGCATGAAAGGGCCCTGTGAGGTTGGGGGAGCTGTTCCCTAAGCCTAGCCTGGCCTAGTCAGTTGGGGATGAAGCTACAGTTGGGACCCCACCCCTCATGGGGTCAGCAATCATTATGCCCACTTTTGGGGGTTCCCCACAAGGCTCTGAATCAAAGGGACACAGAGCTCGGAGAGGAAGGAGAAAACTGACCCAGGATGAAGATGGGATGAGCACTTCCTGGGAGGAAAGAGCACACCCTTGTGCACAGGCATGCTGACCCCAGTCAGGAACATCTCCCCGGAACTGGAAAGGAAGGAGAAGCAGTTGGTCTTACTGCGGACTCTCTGACTGCACATGGAAAGAGGGGGAAGGGAGACACATGGAAAAGCCAGAGGGAGGAGAGCCCACCAGAGAAGGGAAGGATCCCTGGCCTTGGGGAAAGACCGAGCCCAGATCAAAGCTGGGGACTTACAGAGAATGGCCTGCAGCAGGACAGAGGTGATCGTGACCAGCATCAGGAAGACGACCACAGCGCGGACCGTGAGGAGTCTCCCCAGAACCTGGGACGGACATGTCTTGGGAGGAGGGTCTGCAGGAAGCAGAGGAGAGCGTTTGGTGAAGGAGAAGCCAACTGCAAGCTTGGCCACAGAGCCCTAAGCAGGCTCTGAGCAGAGGCTGACACTTGCCTGGGGGCCAGAGGGAGACGTTCTGCTTGTCCACCGTGAAGTGCGCATCGAGGACCTCGCTGTCGGCAGTCTTCATCCTGCACGCTCACCCTGGTGGCACAGGTGCTCCCAGCCAGCTGTCTCTCCAAAGACCTTTTATCTAGACGAAAAGGGAAATGACCCACGGAGTTCATTGTGTCATCCCAAAGTTCCCCATTCCTGGCTTAGGTGCCTTGTCTGTCCTAGGCTGCAGCTTGGTCCGCTCCTCAGAAGTCTGACTTTTCAAGAAGAGACCATCATTTTCTCTGGGAATCTGTTACATGGACATTTTAACCATCTTGTCCTCAGGCTAAGCTTTCTCTCTTATAAGACGGCCCTCATCCATCATCCATCCAGCCACCTTTCACCTCACAAATACATGTTGAGTGCCTTCGGTGTATCAGGCACTGTACCAGGACTGAGCCACGGAGCTGAATAACTCATGGCCCTTACACTCAAACAGTTCACCCATCTTCATCCTGTGTCATTTTCCTCCTTCCCCTCTGAGTTCTGTTTCCCTCTGATTCTGCCTAGTAGAAAAAAAAGTGAAAGTGTCAGTTACTCAGTCACGTCCAACTCTTTGGGACCCCACGGACAGTAGGCTGCCGGGCTCCTCTGTCCACGGAATTCTCCAGGCAAGAACACTGGAGTGGATTGCCATTCCCTGCTCCAGGGATCTTCCTGATGCAGAGATCAAACCCCGGTCTCCTGCACTGCAGGCAGATTCTTTACTGTCTCTGCCACCAGGGAAGCCAGAAAAGAAAGACCTGAGCAAATAAATGACAATACGTCCCCTGAGCTCAGTGGTAAAGAATCTGCCTGCAATGCAAGAGACACCAGGGATGTGGGTTGATCACTGGGTCAGGGAGATCCCCAGGAGGAGGGCGTGGCAACTCACTCCAATGTTCTTGCCTGGAGAATCCCATGGACAGAGGAGCCTGGAGGGCTGTGGTCCATTGCATCACAAAGAGTCGGACACAAATGAACATGCATGCACACACAGGGTGATTAATTTAATGATAGAAGAATGTGCACAAGTCAAAGGGAGTACAGAGACTGGAGTCATGGTAAGAAGTTCCAAGTAGAGAGATTAGCATATTCGGAAGTATGGTGTGCCTGGTGAGTTGTAAGTGGTTTGGCACTGTTAGAGTGTAAAGTATATGACTAGAGTGGGGAGGGCATGCGCTAAGGGAGCACTTGGAGTCAGATCATAAAGACCCTTTTGGGTCATGTTAAGGAGCTTTAACTCTGGCTTCTGGGTGATGTGGAGCCAGTGAAGGACTTTAGGCAGTAGAGAGACAAGGACAGGAACATTGAAGAAAGATCACTCTTATCACGGTTAGAAGCAGAGACCAGGGTGTGGGGGGTCTGGAAGCAGGGAGACCAGTAAGGAGACCACTGCAATAAAATGTTCAACTTTCTGTTGTTAAGGCATCTTAGTTGATACGTGTCAAGTCGCTTCAGTCATGTCCAACTCTGTGCAACCCTATGGACTATAGCCTGCCAGGCTCCTTTGTCCATAGGATTCTCCAGGCAAGAATACTGGAGTGGGTTGCTATGTCCTCCTCCAGGGGATCTTCTTGATCTAGGGACTGAACCAGCCTCTCTTAAGCCTCCTGCGTTGGCGGGCAGGTTCTTTACCACTAGCTCCACCTGGGAAGCCAGTATCCCTTTATAAAATGGGGCTTGAGTTTCAAATGTACATGTAAGAGTTGGGTTCTCCTCTCTGCTTCCTGCACTCGTGAGGGCCTCAGACAAAGTGGGGAGGATCAGCAACATCAGACCAGGAGCTGTTCTTTCATTCATGGGAGATGCTCAGGGCAGAGAGCAGCTGATTTGGTGTCCCTCTCCGAGGGATTAAGTTTTCTTCTGGGAAGCCTCTCATGCTTTGAAGAGGTCTGCCAAATCTGAGGAACCTGGTATAAAACATATTCTAAACAACTATTTCCTGGAAGATAGAAAAGAGAGGAGGGAAGCGAGGAAGGGAAAGAGAAAAGGAAGGGAGTTCAGATAATTGGATGGATGGATGGTTGGATGGACGGATAGAAAATGGGTGTATGAAAGGATGGGTGGATGGGTGGATGGATGGGTAGAAGATGGATGGATGCATGAAAGAGAAATGAATGGAAATGGTGATGGCTAATCATGACTCAACTCTGAAATTCCAGCCTGTGGACTGGAATCTGTCTCTTGGGAGCCACTACATTTTTCTACAGCCTCCAATTGTAAAAGCATGAGTCAAGAGTGATTTTAAATCTTATCCAAATATGCCTAACAACTCCAGCCACAGGACTAGAAAGCTGACCTGGCCCCGCTGACTCTGAGCCAGTGGAATTGGAGAACAGGTTGGTATCAGGGACCAAGGTTAGAGGCTAAATGATCAGGACCAAGGAAATAACTCTACTTGCAGGAGCTTCTGATGCCTTTGATATTTGAGAGGATCCCACCTCCCTGTCTGACCAGTTCATTGCACTTATAGGCCCCTTGCAGCTCCTTCTGCAGGCTGCTGCTGCTGCTGCTGCTGCTGCTAAGTCGCTTCAGTCGTGTCTGACTTTGTGCGACCCCATAGACAGCAGCTCACCAGGCTCCCCCATCCCTGGGATTCTCCAGGCAAGAACACTGGAGTGGGTTGCCATTTCCTTCTCCAGCGCATGAAAGTAAAAAGTGAAAGTGAAGTTGCTCAGCTGTGTCCGACCCTTAGAGACCCCATGGACTGCAGCCAACCAGGCTCCTCCGTCCATGGGATTTTCCAGGCAAGAGTACTGGAGTGGGGTGCCATTGTAGGCCTCAAACCAGGAGCTGTTTCTCTGACCAGTTGAGGGAACCACAGAGGACTCCACACCATACTTTCCAAGTGCTGGGAAGGAAGCTGAGTCACAGGATAATGTCCCCTTCATTCTGTTTCATTTCCTCCCTCTCCAAATAGCATCCAGGCCTGCCCTACTGTCTGCTCTAAGCTTTGACGTTAGCTAACTCCCTGCCAGTCTCTGAACAGTGAGAACAATGCCCATTCTCTTAAAGTTGCTCACCTAGTTGAGGAGCCTTGGCTCTACCAGGGCTCAGAAGGAGTGGGAATGTTGTGTTTCTGGGCTCTCCTACTTGTTCCCCAGTCTGATCCCAGAATCACCTCAGCCTTTCTTCTCCTGGTTCCTGGCCCCACATCCTCACCCCAGGGCCTGGAGATGGAAAGGAATCTAGGTTACTCAAGACCCTGGTAGAAAGTGCCCTTGGGGTTCTGGTCTCCTTCCGAGGCACTTGAGAGAGAGCGGCTGCCACAGAACACTCGAGAATGTCTGACCCTTTCCCTCTCTGTTGAAAACTTGATTTTCCTCCAACCTCTGCTGGTACGTAGCATGAGCAATCAATGGAATGCCCATGTGCCCTCCCAGTGGCCCCAGGAAAGGATCTGGAGGCCTCCCCAAGATGGGACAGGACTCAGTGCAGAAGAAGGGACTGGGATTGGGGGCATCTTCTCAAGTGATGGAAATGGAAGCTGCAGGTAGATGTTCCCCTGATCGCTGGACAAAAGGCTGATCCAGAATGAGGAAGCTGGGCAAGAAGCAACCACAATTCTGTGGGCCCTCTGGGGTTTCAGAGACAATTTCTGTAAAAGCTTTGGCCACGAGGAGTTTCATTTCCCATTTTGCAAGGAAGATGCGGATCACGAGCTACCTTTCTCTAATCATGCTTATCCGCAGGTATTTCCTGAAGTCTCCCTGGGTGCCCTAAGTCTCTCCTGGCCTGACAGCCCAGAGGAGAAAAGAGGAAGAGAACAGACCAAGCAGAAGGCAGGTGCCCCAGCCTCACTTTCCAGCCAGGAAGGAGGGCTGTTCTCCTGGACACTCAGGAGATCCTTGCTCTTCCAAACAGAGGAGGAGCTTTGGGTCAGGTCTAGAGCAACCAAAAATCTCTACAGTGATGAGAGACACGAGGTCGGTGCTCACTTTTCTGTCTCCCCACTGCCGTGCTCCCGGGGTTCTAAGGCTTTCCCTGGATAAAAATGGAGGAAGGAAACAGTTTGATCACTTTCTCTTTCTCTGGTTGGAACTCTGCTTATGCATGGAGGTGCACTGTGGGCATAATTAATGGGAGCGGAAAAGAGACTCGGGCCGTTTGACATGTCTCAGCAGTGCTGACAGTCTTCTCTAAGGCATGGTGATCCGAGTCCTTCCATCCAAGGCTCAGAGGAAACTAGAGAGGACAACAAACCAGGGAGAGGGGATGGGGGGGAGGGGTGGAGGGGAGGGGAGAATGAAATGAGAAGGCAGATGGTTACGAGAGCTGAGCAGACTGCTCCACAGGCTTCACAGGGGACTCCTGCATGTCATGTGATGAGGGATTCGACCAGCAGATCCCAGATGCCAAAGGATGTCATGCCATCCTCTGGACATGTGCCCTGGGAACAGGGGATGGGACAGAGAAACCAAGAAGAAAGAAATGGAAGGGGGCCCTTCATCCATCCTGTCCCCTAGAATGCCTGCTCTGCACCAGCTACAAGGAGAAAGCCAGCCGTGGACCCTGCCCTCAGAAGCAGTGCTTCTATTGGGGAAACATAGCATCCATCATCCCAGGGAGAAGGGAAGAGTCTCTCAAGACTGAAAGTGGCTGCAGACACGGCACAGGGCCTCCCCAGCTCCCCCTGACCCTGGGAACCAGCTCCTCTCTTTTAGAACATTGGGTGACGGCACTGTTTCTCTGGCACAGTGACCATGGCTAGACCTCAATAAGCAGGCAATTCCCCCTGGCGCCATCATAAACAGTGTGGAATGGGCGAGCGGCCTGGCTGCCGGGAAGGATGGCTGTGTTCCAGGCAGAGAAGGCTGGTCTCAACTACCCATGTCAAAGAGCCCTTGCCTGTGACTTTAGTGAGAAGGGCAAATTCATGGCAGGAAAGCTATAAAGGGCCCTTGGGGAAAAGTATGCAAATCTTACTTTTGTATCTTTTAATTCTTTTTTAATGGCACTCATTATAGAAAATCAACCAGGTGAACAAGAAGGGAAAAAAAAATTATCTACCATACAGGAAATAAAAATGGCTATACACACAGCTCATTCTTCGTATCTACATGTATGTATATATTCATTTACATCTATATCCATGTTGTTGTTGCTGTTTTTAGTCACTAAGTTGTGTCCAACTCTTTTACAACCCCATGGACTGTAGCCCACCAAGCTCCTCTGTCCATGGAATTCTCCAGGCAAGAATACTGGAGTGGGTTGCCCTTTCCTCCTCCAGGGGATCTTCCTGACCTAGGAATCGAACCCGAGTCTCTTATGTCTCTAGCATTGGCAGGTGGGTTCTTTACCACTAGCACCACCTAAGAAACCCTAATCTATATCCATAGTGATATCCAACTATAACTGTGTATATATTTATATAATATTTATATATTTATATAGCATAGTATATATAGACAGCTCCTATGTCTTTTCCCCAGCATTCTTCCCATCTTCATTTCTGATACCAAGAGTTAGTTCCCCCTCCTTTGGGAAGCTATGCCTCCTTCTCAACCCCTGCAATGCTTGGCTCAGAGCCAGCATCCATTGGCAGGTTGAGTTTTTATCTCAATTCATTACTCTGACATTGAGTCTTCTGTCTCCGGCTTCCACTTCTAAGGCCTCTTACACTGGGCCCACTCAGATAATCCAGGATGGTCTCCCTGTCTTAAAGCCAGCTTATTCTTTAATTACGTTTATTTGGGGGGTAAGGGCATGTGGCATGGCTTGCAGGATCTTAGTTCCCCAACCAGAGACTGAACCCACACCCTAGGCAGTGAAAACGCCAAATCACCAGACCGCCAGGGAATTCCCAACGCCAGCTCATTAGCAGCCTTAACTTCACTCTACCATGTGACTTAATATACTTCCCGTTTCTGGGATTGGAATGTGGACATTTTTGTGGCCATTATTGTACTTACCAAGCTTCCTACCTCTATTAAGTTAGGGTGGCCTTAATAGAGCCATTCAGAAAGTTTGGTATTTATCCCTGAAGTTTGAGAGATAGAGTCTGGTACTTGACATGTGGATGAAAGGTCTAAGGCTTTCAGTGGGTGATAATAAATAAATAGTAGGTAAATAAACTGTGGTACTTCTAAACAATGAAATATTATTCAGCACTAAAAAGAAATGAGCTATCATGTTACTGGAAGGAAAACAGATACATAGATCAATGAAACAGAAATGAGAGCCCAGAAATAAACTACACATATATGGACAATTAATTTATACAGAGAATCAAAGAACATACAAAAGAAAGAATGTGTGCATAGTCGCTCAGCTGTATCCAACTCTTTGAGACCCCATGGACTGTAGGGGATTCTCCAGGCAAGAATACTGGAGTGGGTTACCATGCCCTCCTCCAGGGAATCTTCCTGACCCAGGGATCGAACCCAGGTCTCCCACATTGCAGGCGGATTCTTTACCATCTAAGCCACCAGGGAAACCCAAGAATACTGAAGTGGGTAGTCTATCCCTTCTCCAGGGGATAGTCTCTTCAGTAAATGATGTTGAGAAAACTGGACAGCCTCATGCAAAAGAAAAAGAAAGAAACTAGACCACTATTTCACACTATAGGTAAAAATCAACTGAAAATGGATTAAAAGACTTAACTGTAAGCCATAAAATTCCTAGAAGAAAACATAAGCAGTACACACTTTGACTTCAGCCTTAGCAATATATTTCCAAAAATATTTCCTCAGACAAGGGAAACAAAAGCAAAAATAAACAAGTGGAACTACATCAAAGTAAATAACTTCTGCACAGCAAAGGAAATCATCAACAAAATGAAAAGATAGGCAACCAAATGGGAGGAGATATTTGTACATGATATATCTGATAAAGGGTTAATATCCAAAATATATAAAGAACTTATACAACCAAAAAAAAAATAACAAAAATCAACTTGGTTAAAAAAAATGGGTAGAGAAGCTGAACAGACATTTTCCCAAACAAGACATACAAATGGACAACAGGCACATGAAAAGATGTTCAGCGTCACTATTTGTCAGGGAAATGCAAATCAAAACTACAGTGAGGTATCACGTCATACCTGTTAGAATGGCTTTTATCAAAAAAAGCAAAAAATAACAAGTGTTGGTGAGGATGTGGAGAAAAGGGGACATCCATATGCTATTGGCAGGAATATAAATTAGAGCAGTTATTACAGAAAACCATGTAGCGATTCCTCCAAAAACCAAGAATAGAATATCATGCGGCCAGCTTTTCCACTACTGTGTATTTATCCAAAGAATTCAAAATCACTAATTCAAAAAGATATATGAGGACCTCCCTGGTGGTCTAGTGGTTAAGAATCCACCTGCCAATGCAGAAGACACAGGTTTATCCCTGGTCCAAGAAGATCCCACATGCCCCAGGGCGACTGAGCCTGTGTGGCATAACTACCGAGCCTGCACACCTAGAGCCCACGCTCTAGAAAAGCCACCACAAGGAGAAGCCTGCATACCACGACAGAGTAGCCCCCACTCTCTGCAACTGGACAGAGCCCACACGTAGCGACTAAGACCCAGCACAGCCAAAAATGAATAAATAAAAATAAAATCATAAAAAGATATGCACACCCCTATGTTCATTGTAGCATCATTTACAATAGCCAAGTTATGGAAGCAACCTAATTGCCATCAATGGATAAAGAAGCTTCATGTGGTATAAATACATACACAAGGGCATACTACTCAGCCATATGAAAGATGAAACCTTGCCATCTCCAACAACATAGATTACACTAAGTGAAATAAGAGAGACGGTGAAAGAGAAATGATGTCACTCATATGTGGGTGAAAAAAAATAAACAAAACAAAAAATAAATGAATAGACCAAACCAAAGGAAAACAAGCACACAGATATAGAGAATAGAAATAGTGATTACCAGAGAGGAAGGACCAGGAGGGGGGCTGGAATGGGTAAAGGGAGTCAACTGTATGGTGATGGATGCAAACTAAATTCTGAGTATTTTCCTTCCCATAAAAAAAATCTATATTTTCTTAACGGATCCCTAGGATTCTAACTATAATGATTTATGTAACCAGTGCCTTGTTAGTAAACAATCAGGATGCTTTTCCATTGCTCAGCACTATGAACAGCTTTACAGAGAATATTCTTCAGTAATGTCTCTGTCCTGTATCCATAATTTTTCCTTGGGATAAATTCTTGCAAGCATAATTGCTGGACCATAACATATATTTTTTAACAAATAAGATTTATGATAAGTTTTGACAAATAATGCTCTAAAAAGATTCGTATATAATATTAATACAACAGTTCATTTCCCCTGGACCCTCATCAACAGTGGGAATGAGTAATTCCTTTTTTTGGACCGGTATAATAGTCAATTTTTATGCTGCATTTTCTTGATTTCTAGTGAGACTACTGAAGACTTCATGTGTTTTCTCTGACATGTTATTGTCTTTTGTGGATGGAGTTTATTATTTTTATCACCTTCATGATTTGTAGGCAGGCTTGAAACATTGAGGGTATTAAAACATTGTCACAAGCTAAAAAAGACTTAGCTATGATGGAGAGCCACCAGTTATGGCCGTGAACAGAGAAAGGACAAGAGGTGAGAGTGGATGTAGCCTCAGCCTATGTGGAGAAGGAAGGAACATGCAGAAGGGAATCCACAGAACCGAAACTGTCCCCCCACCACACGGACAAGGCATTAGCACTAGTAAATGAATCACCAGTCAGCACTAGTTAACTGCTCAGCAAAGAGGAACTGAAGAACTGTTATGATAACAACAGCATAACTGTGACACAGATTTTATAGTTCATTCATCCATCTTTCACACTGACCTTTCGCCTCCATGAATAATGCAGAAATAACTTGTACAATAATCATTTAGTACTTGACCTCATGGATCCTGCTTGGCCATTGGAGTAAAGTTGCCAGTACCCAGAGTAAGTAAAATCCAGCAAGTGTCCAGTTTTGACTTAATGGAACTTTTTTGTGCTGCATGAACTACTCAAACCTGTGCCCAAACCCACAAAAAAGAACAAGACCTCCAAAAACCCGAAACTCCATGGTAATATCTCTAATACCACAAAGGGATGTTTGTCCTCCAGAAACTAAAATCATTAAGCCAAGAAATTATAAAATCCCAATTTATGGCCACATTCTCATAAACTGTAACAGAGTTCACTTTATACACCAAGTTGGTTCCCTCCAACTTGCTTTTTCAACCTTAACTACAGGCTTCTTTTCCCAAATATTTCCATTCCAAAGGGCACTTTTCAGAAAGTAAATAAGATAACTGCTCTCGGCAGCAATTTTATACTTTTAGTTTCTTTTCCCCTCTTACTGAGGTTACCAACTTCTTTTTCCCTCATTAAGCTCTCCAGCTGGCCCTTCAGCTGGGTCAGTCTCACCCAAAGAACCTAAAACTTTCATTTGCTTCCGGCTGCTCCCTAGAGATGTCCCTGAAACTTCTGCTTTGACCTAGAATGCTTAGAACAGGTGTCTTTCATCATATTTCTAATGGGAACATCCCCAGAGAAGTGGCTAACCTTGCCTGTCACTCATCCACTCAGGCATCCATTTATCCATCCAGTGAAATGTATCGAGTGCCCCCCATATGCCAAGCTCTGTGATGGATGCTGAGAACTCAACCTTGAACAGAACAGCCATGGTTCCTGCCCCTCTCTGGGTACAATTCTCTCTGGATAATTCTTGGTAGGGGAGTACAATTCTCTCTGGATAATTCTTGGTAGGGGAGTACAATTCTCTCTGGATAATTCTTGGTAGGGGAGTACAATTCTCTCTGGATAATTCTTGGTATCTTGCAACTAAGAAAAATAAATTATATCCCTGATTAAGCCTGAAGCAGTGACAAAAGAAAAATGTAGCTTGAAATGGTGTAAAACATGGCATTTTTCCAAACTGCTTTTATTTAAAACATAGTACAAAGATATAGGTCCATGGTTGCATTTCCTATAAATATATACCTTCTCACTATATGTCTGACTCTCAACCACAGGAGAACTGCATGCTCACACTGCCCTCCCCCAGAGCTCCCTTCCCTAGGAGCCACGGAGGAAAAGGAGAGCTGTGCATCTGAGACCTAGGGTAGTGGTCCCCACTCTCAGAGCATGTTTGTAAGGATGCCAGCACCCCACCCCAGAAATCCTGACCTAACTGGTTTGGGTTGGGACTCAGGCATCAGTATCTTTGTTAACTCAAAGTGAGTCCCACATGCAGCCAAGGCTTGCAAACCATCAAGCCAGTGTAAAGTCATGAGTCCTGGGATGAAACTCTGGCTCTGCCACTCCCTAGTTGGGTGGGTGATCTGGGGACCCCCTCCATCACCTGTGCCAGTTCAAATCAAGTAAGATAATGCTGTGTGGAAACATCTTAGTGCCACGTAACAAGAGCTGCCCACTCTGAAACACTGTACGTTACCACTTATATTCAGGATCTAAAAAATATACAAACTAGTGAATTTGACAAAAAAGAAGCAGACTCACAGATACAGAGAACAAGCTAGTGTTACCAGTGGGGAGCAGGAAAAGCAGAGGGACAACATAGGGGTAAGGGATTAAAAGGGACAAAACGCTAGGTATAAGATAATCTACAAGGATATGTTGCACAGCATGGGAGATATAGACAATAGTTTATAACTATAAACGGAGTATAACTTTTAAGTATTTTGAATAACTAAACTGTACACCTGCAACTCATATAATATTGTACAGCAACTATACTTCAATAAAAAACATAATAAATAAGAAAATATACTTTTTAAAAAAAAGACTTGCCCAGTTTGGATGATTATTGAATGAAGATGACTGGCAGCGTTTGTCCAGAATTAAGGGTCTTGACTGAAGCAACTTAGCAGCAGCAGCAGGAAGGGTCTTGAACCAGAAATGGAAAAAGAAGAGAGCCACCTTGTGGCCAAAAGAACCAACCTCAAGCCTCAGTAGCTTAACTGCTCTAGGGCTGCAAACGTCTAGAGAAGCATACACAGCCTGTCAGTCACACACGAAGAAAAGAAAACACATGCCCAGAGAATCAAAAACACACCCAGAACCTCTCACCAGAGCCAATCAGATACCACGACTGTGCGACTGAGACCGTAATATGTGGTTTTAGAGATACGGGAGTCTTCAAGGAACGTCTTGGGAGTCTTCTCTCAGCCAACCTCCCGGATGCTGCCCCATTTTCCACATCTTCATGTTGACTCTAAAAGCAAGGAAAAAATAAATAAATAAATAAAAGCATGGGGCTGTGAAAGTGAAAGGTGCTCAGTTGTGTCCAACTCTTTGCAACCACATGGACTATACAGTCCACGGAACTCTCCAGGCCGGGATACTGGAGTGGGTAGCCATTCCCTTCTCCAGGGGATCTTCCCAACCCAGGGACTGAACCCAGGTCTCCTGCATTGCAGGCGGACTCTTTACCAGCTGAGCCACAAGCATCCCAATAAATTGCTGTGCTGTGAAAGTCGCTCAGTCGTGTCCACTCTGTGTGACCCCATGGACTATAGCCTGCCAGGCTCTTCTGTCCATGGAATTCTCCAGGCCAGAATACTGGGGTGGGTAGCCGTTCCCTTCTCCAGGGGATCTTCCCGACCCAGGAATAGAAGTGGGGACTCCTGCACTGCCAGCAGATTCTTTACCAACTGAGCTACCAGAGAAGTCCTCCTTCCCAATAAATTCCTTTTCTGCTTAAATTATGTAAACATGGGCTTATGTTTCCCATCAAGAACCCTGAGTGTCATACCTATCAAAATAGCTCCTCTCTTCCTAAGATGGATCCAGTTTTCCCAAAGTGTTGCATAGAACACTAGTCCAGAAATATATTTTGCCCAAAAAGGGTTCCAAAATTAAGTCAGTTTGGTAAACATTCCATGCTCTGGGGCTTTATTGCAGGTTCATGGTAACTGATCATATTAAAGATTCTGAGACACCCTGTGTTAAGAAAAGCTGTTTAACGCTGTTCGTACCAGAATTGCCATCACCATTTTCCTTTTACACGTACTTGATGGATGACACTTCTCACTCTGAGAAACACTGCCCTGAAGCTATGAAAGAAGCTATGAAAGAGACTCCAGTTCCCTCAGATTTCCAAGTTCTAGTTTGCTCTGAGGTCTTGTCACCTGCCCAGTTTAATTACAGAAAGACTCATTAGCCCCTTCACAAGTGTCTATGCTAAGCAGAGAATATCAGCTCATTCTGTGGACTAATCTGTCCTTCACCATTAATTTCAGATGCTTCCTGTGTTTGACGTTAATAAAGTGTCTTATTCTGGGGTCTGTTGAGGCCTCTCTAGTGTGTTTCATTCACCTAAGAATTCTTTCAATTTGCCAAACTAATCATTTCTTTACACAATATTTTAAAATACGGCAGGCCCCCTTTATTAACATTTTTATTAATTAAACTTTTCTTAGCCATTCTTAATTTGTTCTTTCAAAGTACCTTCTGGCAGGTTACAGAAACAAAGTCCTATTGAGAGTTTAAGCAAAGCTGAATTTTAGTAAATTCAGGAATTTTAGTAATGCTGTAAAATAACTTAGGAAGATTTGGTATCCTTAAAAATAATCTTCATACTGAGATGTACATGACGTTTCTCTATTCTCTTTATATCTGTCAGTGAACATTTTTCAGTTTTAATGGAAGTCCCAGCTTTCTTTTAAGAGAAGAATTATTTGCATGACATCATTTTTTTACCTATGAAATCTGAAAGAAGCATCTGGAATAGTTATCTAAATTGAAAAGAGAGTTTAAAAATCACATGGACAAAAATAGTCTACATGAATAACTTTCCTGTATACCAAAAATAACCCATTGAAAATATGGATATGCAGTAGAATTGACAGCATTCCAGATATATTTAGGAACAGAATTAACAGAGCTGGGTAATGGGTTTGGTATAGAGTGTGGCAGGATTAATGAAATTTTTCAGAATGCTGTATGGCCTGCTTTTGCCCTACCAACACTCTCCAGGAGAATCATGTTGGATTGTAGAATCTCATTGCAATTTTAGAGTCCAAACTGTTGCTTCCAGATAACACCGGCATTCCTACTTTCAGCACTGCTGGTGTGACCTTAGGCTACTTTCGTTCATTTGTTTTTTTCATTTTGGTTGGGTGACAGTGGGTTTGGTTAACTATTCGGCTCCTAGAAAACCATAAGTTTCTTTGTGACTATCTCTCACTCCTTTCTGGTTGTTAGATGAATTAGGAGGAAAAGATCATTTACTGGAACTAAGAAAGATCATCTGCTTGGAATTGAATACAGAAAACTTAAAGGCAGTTGAGTATTTACGATATCATAGAAGAGAATGGGAGTTGGACTATAAAAAAGGCTGAGCACTGCAGAGTTGATGCTTTCTCATTGTGCTGCTGGAGCAGACTCTTGAGGGTCCTTTGGACAGCCAGGAGATCAAACCAGTCAATACTAAAGGAAACCAACCCTAAATACTCATTGGAAAGACATGCTGAAGCTAAAGCTTCAATACTTTGGCCACCTGACACAAAGAGCCAACTCATTGGAGAAAAACCCTGATGCTGGGAAAGATTGACAGCAAAAGGAAAAGAGGGTGGCAGAGGATGAGATGGGTTAGATAGCATTACCAACTCGATGGACATGAGTTTGAGCAAACTCTGGGAGTTAGTGAAGGACAGGGAAGCCTGGCGTGCTGCAGTCCATGGGATGGCAAAGATTTGGACACAACTTAGCGATTGAACAACAGAGGAGAATAAAAGAGGAAATTCGTCAAAGACAAGGAAATGGAATAGGAAGCTGTGAGACCACATACTCATAGCAGCCTATGATCCAAAGTGATTCTGTAAATTGCACATGCTCTCATATCCTTTGAATAAGGAACTTACACATGGAGGTAGGCAAGGAAATGCCAAAGCCCCTTCTCTGGACTAACCTAAATCCTTGCAAGTACACACTCAGAAAAATATATATATGTATCAGTGTAAATATTGTTTTCAGGGCATCAAACTATTGAGTGACAACCAATTAAAATAGTGGACTTTTAAGGGTTAAAGGGTAGGGCTTCCCTGGTGGCTCAGTGGTAAAGAATCCTCTTGCCATTGCAGGAAACACGGTTTGATCCCTGACCCAGGAGGATCCCACACGCCTCAGAGCAACTAAGCCAGTATACCACAACTGAGCCTGAGTTCTAGAGCCCACGTGCAGCAACTGCTGAAGCCCGCATGCCCTGGAGCCCATGTTCCACCACAAGAGAAAGCCCCGCAATGAGAAGCCCGCGCAACACTCCTGAAGAGCGGTCTCTGCCCACCGCAACTAGAGAAAAAGCCTGCATAGCAACAAGACCCAGCACGGCCAAAAATAAATAAAGAAATAAAAATAGAATTACTTTTTAAAAAAGAGTTAAAGGTTACACTTCACAGTACATAACAATCTCTGAAGTCCAGCATCTTAAAAGACTCCTTTGTTACACGAAAACAGCATTATACGCTTTCAACAAGTCTTCTCACTGGCAGGAGGATAAATCCAATGCTATTTGTGAATATTCTCAATACACCTGTTTATCAGGACTCACTTTAACTAGGTCTGCTTTCCTGTAGTTTTGTAGGAGGGACTATTGTCTCCTTAAATTTCCAAGACCTTTATTTTATGAGCACCATGCTCAAAGTTAAACCTATCGTCAAGGTTAAGTTCATTAGCCCAGGAGAAGAGGAAAGTCCTAAGAAACTTCAATACTGAGGGGGAGAGGGTCAAAGAGAATTTCAAATGAAGAGAATATACAATGGTGTGCTCATAGATGTTCAACAACTGATCCTCTGGTTATAGAGGAGAAACCCTCTTATATAATATTTGCCAGTTACTCGTGTAGATTGTTGTTGGACTGCAAGGAGATCAAACCAGTCAATCCTAAAGGATATGAACCCTGAATATTCATTGGAAGGACTGTTGCTGAAGCTGAAACTCCAATACTTTGGCCACCTGATGTGACGAGTTGACTCATTGGAAAAGACCCCGATGCTGGGAAAGATTGAAGGTGGGAGGAGAAGGGGGTGGCAGAGGAGGAGATGGTTAGATAGCAGCATCGACTCGATGGACATGAATTTGAGCAAACCCTAGGAGATAGTGGAGGGCAGAGAAGATTGGCGGGCTACAGTCCATGTGGTTGCAAAGAGTCAGACGTGTAAGCCATTAAGTCTAGACTTAATGACTGAAAAATAACAACAAACACCATTACCTTAACCAATTTCATGTTACCATCATGATGTCACTGAATGCAGAATTGTGAAGATATGCACACAGTAGGCTCTTGAGAGCCAATAAGGTCCAGTGCCAGTATATCGGAGAAGGCGATGGCCACCCACTCCAGTACCCTTGCCTGGAAAATCCCATGGACGGAGGAGCCTGGTAGCCTGCAGTCCATGGGGTCGCTAAGAGTCCGGCACAACTGCACGACTTCACTTTCACTTTTCACTTTCATGCACTGGAGAAGGAAATGGCAACCCACTCCAGTGTTCTTGCCTGGAGAATCCCAGGGACGGGGGAGCCTGGCGGGCTGCCATCTATGGGGTCGCACAGAGTCAGACACGACTGAAGCGACTTAGCAGCAGCAGCAGCAGCCAGCACATCACTAAGAGACAAGTAGTGTGTTTTCTTACTGCAGCCCCAATCTATCCAATTACATGGTTTTCTCTAACCTTGCTTTCCAGGAAGGAAAAGAGGGGATTCAGATGTAGGTCTGACAGAACATCAGGGGTACTGTCCAATGTCATCAGGGAGACACAGAGTGGGTAAAAGATGCAAGGACTCAGTATAAAATAGAGCAAACAAGTCCCCATTCCTCCTGGAGATTCTCTATTCTTAGAATTTATTTGTCCATTTATACCAATTTCCACTAACAATGTGCTATTGCTTGTTTTAAGCTCTCCCTGTAAATTCCAGGAAGAAACGTTTCTCTTTCCCGGCCGCACGCCCCCCTACCCTGACCACAACTGCCTGATGTGGGCGCTTCTCCCTTTCCTTGGGGTGATGTCTGGGCACCTTCTCCAGAGACGGTGACCTGACAAGGAAATCCCCTGGTTCCTGGGTGCCGGCTCCAGGAAATCCCCTGGTTCCAGGGACAAGAACCATGAGGACCACAAAGGCCCCATGTTTGGTCACCAGAGAGATGGGTGAGGGCACTATAGGAAACAAAAACCCTTTCTGTGGGTGTGGCAACTTCAGAGGCCTGGGGACATTTCTGAGGTGAATGGGAAGAAATGAGATGCATAATGGGATTTTAAAACATGAATCTGACCAAGTCTGCTGCTCCAAAGGGATTCTCCCTTGATGCCCATTACCCTTAAAAGAAAATAAAAAATCTTTATCATCTTGAACAGAACCATTCAAGATCTGACTCTTGTCTGTCTCTGCACTCCCATCTCTCACCATTCCTTCGCCCAGCCCTCTTTATGTTTTGAAACATGTCAAACCTGTTTCTTCCTTTTGGACTTGAATTGTTATGTTGCTATGTGTGCATAATATGCATGTGTGTGTGTGTTCAATTGTGTCCAACTCTGCGACCGCCTGGACTGTGATTCGCCAGGCTCTTCTGTCTATGGGATTCTCCAGGCAGGAATACTGAAGTGGGTTGTCATTTCCTTCTCCAAGGGATCTTCCCAACCCAGGGATCAAACCCTCATCTCTTGCATTTCCTGCATTGGCAGGCACATTCTTTGCCACTGCAGCACCTGGGAAAGCCAGTATGTATCTACACATATTTTCTCTTGCTGGACCATCATCTGAAAGTAAATTTCAGCCTTGTACTATTATTTAATACTTCAGCACTTATCTCCTAAAAACAAATACAATCTCTCTATAATCATAATACCATTGCCACACCAAGGAATATGGCATGGCTGCGATATCTAAGCTGTACGTGAATGTCTAAAATAAAAGTCCCTTGTACAGGGGAGTTTCCTGACTCTTGGATCCAGTTAAGGTTGGTTCATCGTGTTTGACTGTCATGTCTCTGTAGTTTCCTGTAACATACAATAGCCTCACCACCTCTACCATCACTCACACACCTCTTTTGATCATTCATGCCATTAACATTGTAGAAAGTTCGGGCTACTTGCTTATAGAACACCACCAGTTCTAGATGTGGCAGATTGTTTCCTCATGATTAGATTCAAGTTATGGCTTTCCTTTTTTAAAAAAAATACTGTCAGTGCAACTTGACAGCCCCTCGTGGGGAGGATGTTGAGAGGTGAGTGAACCGAGAACTCAGGACGTGTGCATCGGCTGTGGCCTAGCCTGGCCTGCAGGTGTTCCCTGCAGGGCTCCACGCCCCTGAAGCTGCTCCTAAACCCTCCCCGCCAGAACTAAAGAATTTTCTGGGCCAACAAGTGCTCCGGAGCTCCTGGGGTCAACTGTTTATTGTCTTCTGACAGTGATGCCTGAGCCCTGGGGCAAACACGTCTTGATGGAGGACACAGAGAACAAGAAACAGCTCTATACAGAAGCCCACGTCCTGGGGACCCCTCGCCAAGGCCGAGAAGATGCCCCATTATTAGGTGGAGAGATTATTTCTTGCCAGTGTCGGCCCCGGGTGTATGCTTACGGTCTCCGTTGTGAGACCACGAACCAGATGTGTCACATGCCTGTGATACCAGCCGCACCCAGCCGGTGTGCAGAGGATGATGCCTTCAGTGTGACCTCCAAGGGGCTGGGCTCCGGTCCACCAAGGTGGCCCAGGATCTTCTAGTGGTGTCTTTAGCCATCCAGGAGTTTGGCGAGGCCTCGTTCAAGACTAAAGTGGTTGAATGAAGTCTTCTACTGCTGGTCAAGACAGAGTAACAGAGCTCGTGTTTACTCTGTTCCCTCTCCTGAGGACAAGGGTTAGGGGGTGGGAAGAGAATATTCAGGAAACACCAGTCTTGAAAACACTGGGCATCAGGCAATGAAGGATGTGATCTGTAAGATGAAGGAAACACGTGAACTGAGCCGAAGATTGCCCCAATTTACTGTCTTGAGAGTTTCCACAGCACAGGGAAGAAGAACAGGCAGAGCCAGGCAGGCTCCCTGGGTTGAGGAAACAGGGCTGAGAGTTCAGCGAGACTGAGGCCACCAGAGTTCAAAGGACAGAGCACCCAAGAGGAGGGGGCTACACAGACGCAGAGCTCCCAAGGCCCGCAGACCAACAACCCCCTGCAGCACCCAGCAGAGCACTAATCACGCACACGTGAGAGAAGCCCACGAGGCTAGGGAGAGCCCACGAGAAAGGATTAGAAGGAAAAGTGGGTGGTGCTCACACCAAACCCGTAACAATGTCTGTTTCTGCCAGCCAGACTGAAAAACTCATAATTCATGGGGCCCTGGGGAGAGTTCTCAGGAAGTTGTGGTCTGAGCTGTAGCGGATACCCAGCCCAAGGCTGGACACGTCTCTAGACCTGCCTCACAAAGCACGACAGATAAATCTGAAAGGGTCTGTTACCCAATAACTTTACTCCACCCCTAGAATAAATCAAAGAAGACTCACAAGTATGTAAAAATATCCAGTGTCCACAAAGGAAAAATTCACAATGTCCAGAATCTAATCAAAGACTACTAGGCATGCAGAGAGGCAGAAAAACCAAACCCATAATGAGGAGAATAATCAACCCACTAAAATCAACCCAGAATTGATATAGCCCTTATAATTAGCAGATGAAGACATTAAAACAGACATGTAACTGTATTCCATGTTTAAAAAATGAAATAGAAGGAATTCCCTGGTGTCTAGTGGTTAGGATTCCATGCTTCACTGCAGGCAGCTTGGGTTTAATTCCTGATGGGTGAACTAAGATCCCGTAAGCCACAAGACTTGACCAAAAAAAAAAAAAAAACCATGAAGTAAAGACCCAAATCAAACTTCTAGAGATGAAAACTCTAATGTCAAAGATTTAAATAAACAAACACACATGAGCGTGCACACACACACAAAAAAATGAGATGGGATTTACAAAGACTGGACATTGCAGAAGAAAAGATTAGTAAACCTGAAGGCATAGCAACAGAATCCCAAATGAAGTAGAGAGAAAAAAGAATTTCAAGAAATGAGAAGAACATTCATTGGTAGATATTAGACTTTAAGCAGCCAACTGGATTTCCTGAGGAGAGTGGAAACAGAAAAAATTTTGAAGAAATCTAGCTGAGACCTTTCCAGACTTAAAACTATAACCCACGGGTCTAAGTTCAACAAACCCCAAGCATAAGAAACATGAAGAAAGCTACACCAAGGCACATCAGAATCAAATTGCTCAAATTAGCATGATCAACATTATCAAGGGTTTTAAATATATCTTAGCCAAGGTGAAGATCCCTCCAAGATGCCTGTCGGGACAGCAGAGGAAGCCCTGGGGAGAAGTGAAAGAGATGACAGTATCCGTGGAGACATGCCCGCCAGGCCACCACCAGGCAGAGGTGGCAGGCAGTATTCTGTTTGGCCAGCTGGGCCCCTGGTGCGGCCAGCGCTTTCACCACTACTTACTGTGTGACATGAGCCCCACCCACCATGCCCAGCCTTGTGCCCCAGGTTACTTTGCCATGAAAATCATCTTTCGGTATTACGTACCGTTTAGGACATGTCCAATTTGCACTGACAGCCTACCACGCGTTATTACATGGCCTCATCCATCCAAGGGCTTCCCTTGTGGCTCAGCTGGTAAAGAATCTGCCTGCAGTACGGGAGACATGAGTTTGATCCCTGGGTTGGGAGGAGCCCCTGGAGAAGGGAAAGGCTCCAGTATTCTGGCCTGGAGAATCCCATGGACGGTATAGTCCATGGGGTCGCAAAGAGCTGGACGTGGCTAAGCAACTTTCACTTTCACTTTTATCCATCCAAAACAACCTCTCAAAGCTGGACCCACTTAGGTCCCCTTGAACAAGTAAGGAAACTGAGGCAGAGTCCCAGTGGTCTGCCCAGGATAACAGATAATGTTTGACAGAGCAAAGGTTCAAACCCAGCCTGAGTCTGAAATCCATGATTTTCCTGGCAAAGACAGTAGGTGAAGCATAATAAGGCTTCAACTCTAAGTTCTATAAGCTCACAGGTTCTATAAGCTCACATATTTATTGGAATGAGCTCTATAAGCTCATTCCAATAAATATGTTAAATGAATAAGCAGCTCTAATGTTAGACAAGTTTTGTTCAGATCTTGGCTCCAATTTCCCAGCTTTGTGACATCAGAGCAAGTCATCTCAGCCATGTGGGATTAATAATCAATAGTACCTGTCTCCTGGACTTTAAAGCTTCACTGTGGAGACTATAAAAATGACTAGCAGTGTCTATCACAATAGACATTCAATGAATGTGCTAAAAATTAAAATAAGTGAATGAACGAAGCTAGTGAAGGCTCCCTGCTACCCATCATGGCTTTCCTCTTGTGGGAGAATTTCGGCCCTTCCCGGTTCTCTGCTTTCCCAGAAATTGAGGCTACTTGAGTCCTATCTTTCCTGTGAGGCCACAAAAGGGAAGCTGACCATGGGGAAGGAGAGGCTGAGGAAGAGGTGCAGACACCGTTGATAGCTGGTCTCTATCTCTCATACACCCCAAATGAGGCAGTTTGGGAGGATGACTGACATCCCAAAAGCAGTGAACGAGGGAAGGGCAGTGGACAGCGTGAGCCAATGAACACCCCTGTCCTTCATGCGCTGCTGATGCCATCTGGGGCCATGCCCAGCACAGACCAGCTGTCTCACAGAACGGAGGATCTCCTGACTTTAGAGGTCCCACTGAAGGAGGTGGAGGGCAGGCCTCTGTTCTGGGGTACCAAGTACCTCAAAGGCCTCCCCTGATCCCTGTTACCCCTCACTGCCAGCAGCCCAGTGATGGTGGGCAACTCAGAAAGGAAGAGTCCAAACGGGAGTCCCCGTTCTTTTTTATCTTTATTTATTTACTTGGCTTCATCAAGTCTTAGTTGCAGCACATTGGATCTTTGTTGCATCGTGAGGGATCTTTCACCACGGTTCATGGACTGGCTCGTCGTGGTGTGCAGGCTCAGCAGTTGCAGCTCTCAGGCTTAGATGCTCCTCAGCATGTGGGATCCTAGTCCCCCACCCAGGGATCGAACCCAAGTCCCCTGCATTCCAAGGCAGATTCTTAACTCCTGGACCACCAGGGAAGCCCCGGGGGGTTCCCACTCTTGAGCAAGGGGAGTAGGTTAGTATGAATCCTCCAAGAGGTAGATGTCAAAACAAAATGAAACAAGCAATAAATTTATTGGGGGAAATGCCTGTGGGGAGAAATCTGAAGGAGCTGGAAGAGGCTGAGGAGCCGTAAGAACCCAGTGAAGTAGAGAAGGGCGGGGGTGAAATTATCCCAGGATGCTGGTCATCCAAGAGTGTTTGGCAAAGCCAATGGGCAATCCTGGAGCCACTGACCCATCAAAGGAGACTCACATCTCCCAGGCATCCCCTTGGTCTCCTGTCTTAGTATCCCCAATGCACTCTGCCTTTGACTGGGAGCCACGGTGGGAAGCATGGCCTCAACACTAAGGAGGTGACGGATTCAGAGTGCAGCAGCTGAGGACCTCCATCAATCACCCTCCTGGAGTTGAAAATCTGACAGTCGCATTTTCATGACCGCCATGGGCCAGGTCTAGCAGAGTGGAGGTTAAGGAGGAAAAAGGGTAAAATGGGTCTTGCAGGAACCTTCAAGGGCATGAAATTTCTCTGAAGGTTGCTGTGAGCTTCTCACCAAGCTGGTGACTCAAATCTCTCTGCCAAAGTAGGATACCTCCTCCTTTTTCTTGAAGGTCTCATTTGTTTTGGATTCATGCTGCATGCGACAAAATGAGAAAAAGAAAAAGGAAAGATGATCATTCCAGAAAGGACCTATGAGTCATCTCACCTAGCTCTCTACCTGCAGGCCAGCAAGATGCTGTGGCTATGCCCGGGCAGGCAGACCCAGGTGTATGGAGTCCACATTCCCCAGGAGGCCACAAGCACTTGACCAGGAAGCTCAGTCAGAGGGTTGCCACCCACCCTCAACTAGGATCTATACCCTGGATGGGGAGAAGAGCCTCAGGAAAACCTACAAAAGACCTTTTCCACCAAATTCACTCCAGCTGCTGCTAGATCCTTCTTGAGATCAGCAGCATCCTCCTCTCATGATCTTCTCCTTCTCAGCACTCCTTCCTTCCTCTTCCTCTGCATCCCCAGCTGGACCCAGCACTAGGGCATCAGCTGCTAAGATGCTTAACGAAAGACCCAGATCTTCCCCAGTGGGCTCCCCCAGAGCTGCAGGGGAGCAGACAGATACCAAGCAGAGAAAGGCTGGAGAGAAAAACTGTCCCAAAGGGAGGGACATGCCTTGGGAGCACTTTCAGGAAGGAGCAGGGAGACCTGACCAGACTCCTCCTCTGAGTGTGGCCCCTTCCTGGTCTGCTGTACCCTGTACTGGGCTGCTCTGAGGAGTCCCCCACCCTAGTTCCCATTCCAAGATTAGAAAGACCAATAGGATCATTTGCTCTCTCTGAAGGGCTGAGTGGGGTATCCACAGGACTAGGAGATAAGGTACTCACTAGGATACCCAGCAGCCATTGCCAGGTGGACATGCTCCATCGGGCAGGCCCCGCCCCATCCCCTGCTTCCCTAGTCAGCCACACGTGGGCGATGCACAAGTGGAATGGTGCATCTCCACTGAGCAGAACATCACCAGATCCCCCAACCCACTGACCGAGCACCTAGTTCTTCTTCCAGCGAAACCAGATGGAGCAAAGGCTCCAGGCGACGCTGTCTTCTAGAGCATGCTGGCAGAACAGCCACCTTAGGAGGCAGTGGGGGCAGAGAACAGAGAGGGACAGAGAAGATATCTGACTACAGCTCACCTGGGTTCTTTCTGTTCTGCTTCTCCTCACTCACAAACCCCCCGCAAACTGGTGCCAGGCCAGGAGACCACCCTGGATTCCTAGTCATTAACAAGTCTCCATGTCCATCATCCTTGGAGAAGACCTAAATTCATTTTTTAAACCTAAATCAGTCCATGGCACTCCCCTGATTAAAATTCTCCCATAATTTTCCATCCGTCATAGGGTAAAGTCTACAAAAAATAGACTCAAGAACCCCAAAAGGCCTGTGGCTGTGGGCTGCCCCTCAGCGGACCCTGAACTCAGTGCTGTGTTAGTGCTGTCCTGGCTGATAAACACTTTAATCAAAACCACCAACAAATGCTTACTTTATGCGCCTCCTGCTCCAGTTTGAAAGGCAAGGAACAGGCAATGCATTTAGAATGATGTACAGCAGATGACTCTTTGGAAAAGTCCCTGATGGTGGGAACGATTGAGGGCAGAAGGAGAAGAAGATGTCAGAGGATGAGATGGCTGGACAGCATCACCAATGAAATGAACATGAACTTGGGAAAACTCTGGGAGATGGTGAGGGACAGGGAGGCCTGGCATGCTGCAGTCCACGGGGTCACAAAGAGTGGGACACGACTGGGTGACTGAACGACAACAGACATTGGTGCAGACGTCAAGGGCACTGGACAGTGCTGGAGCTGCAGTCTTGGTTTCCTCACGCTGCGTGTCCTTGGACAAGTTACCTAACCTCCCAGTGCTTTAACTCCTTCTATATAATGGGAGCTAAGACATTATCAATCTCACAGGGTTGTTGTGAGGGTTAATACACATTTTGATAATGTCTGGCACTTGGTAAGCAAGTATCAGGTATTACTAAGTACACTGAGATACACATACTTGACTTCTCAGGCTGCATTTGATTGCATCCAGCCCTAGACTTCTCCCCAAGCTGTGATCCACTCCTCTGCCCACACAACTACATACTCCATCTCCATCACTTTTTTTTGGTCATATTCTGGAAAGAAAAACTTTAGCTCTACTTTTGCAGGGCACAGACATCCACAAGCTTGATCTTTCCCCTCCCTAATGCACACTCGGGCTCACGTATTGGTCCATCCATCTCTTGTGCTTCTTTCAAACATCTTGTCATTAAACAAAAATCACATTTCTATAAAGTTCACTTCTCATTAATCAACAGAAAGAGCATGGAATCAGGCTCCGGAGGGCCCTGCCACTGATACTCCCTTTGTGTTATTACAATTATACCCAGGCTCACTCCTCCAGTGACCCATAGATGGCACTGTTACCTTTGGCTGGGCACAGCAGGATTGTCTGCCGTTTAGAGTAATATCTTTACTTAAGTGTGAATCTGGTCCTCCTTGCAATTCTGTGGGGCTGAGTGATAGATATGATGAAATCCTGGTTTTCCAGGGATTCCAGACCCCCTCAATAAATGTGGCCGGTAATTCTATTAATCCCAAACCTCCCCTCCCTTCCTAGGGGCGTAAATGGATTAAGACATCAGTAAAAGGATAGGGTTACCAGATTCTTTGAACAGAGAGACAAATGCTGGCTTCATGGGAGACAAATAGCTGCTGGCCTTATCCCCAAGGAGCAGACACAGAAGATCAGTCTTGGTTTTTGGGACCTAGCCAGAATGGAGGTGGCCTCTTTCCCACCAACTGTTGAAAGCACCAAGCCCTGGCAAGGTCCGTCCTGAGAATCCAGAACCTCTGGAAACAAAGCACCAGGGCATCCTGTTGTGAGGATGTCCCCAAAAACGGGAGTCAGGCGGCGATGGGACTACACACATCCTTGCTCCACCGAAGCTGTTCTTGCCAAGGTCACAGTGAAAAACTGATCCATTTGTTTTTGTTATGGTCTGAATGTTGATGTCCCCCAAAATGTAAATGTTGAAATCCTAAGCCCCAGTGTTATGTTCTTAGCAGGTAGGCCCTTTGGGAGGCAATTGGGTCATTGGGGTGGAGCCCCCATGAATGGAATTAGTGCCCTTATTAGAAGAAACAGGCAAGATGATTCCCCTCTCCACCATGTGAGGGCACAAAGAAACAACAGCTGTCTGTCAACAGGAGGAGGGCCTCCGCAGAACCTGACCATGCTGGTACCCTGGTCTCAGCCTCCCAGACTTCAGATAAATGTCTACTGATCAAGCTGCCCAGTCTGTGGTTTTCTGCTACAGTAACCTGAACAAAGGCCGCTTTGCAGCATTCCGTTTTGCTCCCGCCCTGCCCCCACCCGCTTTAAACTCCCCGTGCCCTCGGACTTTGTGGCGCCAAGTACTCCTGGTTTTCTCCTGCTTCCCTGGCTGCTCCTACTCAGAAACCTTCAGGACTTCTCTCCTTCACCTTTTCCCTCATGTGGGTCTTCCCTGTAGGTCTAATCTTGATGCTCTTCCCTGCTCTCCACACAAATCCTCCCTGAGAAAACTTCCTCTCTCCTCCCCTCACTCCCTAACTCTATCTAAATCTGAATCAGTTAGCCAGAGTCCTGAATCCAGCCACCATGGTTCCCTTCGCTTACTTATCACACAGACTCTCTGAAGGCAGTAAAACCTGAATCAAACCTCAGCATCTGTCTACCGCGGTTCCTGTCCCCGCCCCAGCCACCAAGTCTGCCCCTGCCCTCATGTCCCACACGTCACCTAAACCAGAAACCTGAGCACCACCCTTGACTCCTCTATTAGTTTCCCAGGGCTGCTAGAATTAAGTACCACTAACTGGGTGCCTTAAAACAACAGAATCTTTTTCTTTCACAGTTCTGGAGGCCAGAAATCTGAAATCAAAATGTTGGCAGGGCCCCACCCTCCAAAGGCTCTGAGGGCAAGATCCTTCTTACCTATTCCAGCTTCTTGTGGCTCCACATGTTCCCCAGCTCGTGGCAACATCACTTCAACCTCTGCTGTCTCTCGACTCATGGCCTTCTTCCCTGTGTCTCTCTGTGTTGTTTTCTCTTACAGGCAATCTTTCTCACTGGATTTAAGGCCACCCTAAATTCACGGTGATTTGTCTTGATCCTTGGCTTAACTACATCTGCAAAGATCTTATTTCCAAAGAAGGTCACATTCTGAGGTTGAAGGTGGTCATGAATTTGGAAGGGACATTATTCAACTCACTAATATTCCTCCAGTCCTCCATTCCTCCCACACTCTAACTTAATTCTACTTGCTTCACACAATAGACCCACTCACATCTATTCATCCACAAGGTCAGGTCGCCACTTCCTGTGTCATAGCATCTGGTCCAAGTCTCCAGGCCCCCAGCCCTGCTTTCTATCCACTCCCTACACAGCAGCCATAACAGGTCAAGTCCTGCTCCTCACCTCACAGCTTTCAACACACACCACAGACACACACACACACACTGCACACATTGCCCGGGCCCCAGGTCTCTGGAGATGCTGCTCCCTGTGCCTGAAATGCCTCTTAGCCCCTGCTAATCTCACTGCCCCACTTCGCCACCTCACTGAATCATCCCCGTCTCAGGTTAGACATGGATCCCTCTGCTTAGATATTTCTAACCCTCATCAGGGCAGATTCCCCTTGGGGCTCTCCCATCTCCCAGGCCACCCCCAGCACGGCCCTGGTGGCACTGTACCACCTGCAACTCCCTCAGTCACTGATCACGTTCACCATGTGGCTCTGCACTGGGCTCAGAGCTGGATGTAACAACACAGTAACAAATAAGACACTGCGTGCCCAGTGTAAGCACGGACTGTCTTCAGTATTTTACCTGCTTTAACGCATTACTCTTTATAACAGCCCTATACTACTAGCTAGTATTATTTCCATTATCCTCTAATCAAATATTTATGGAAATAATTAATTAGTTAAATTCGTTAGCTAATGTAAAATGGAGTCACTAAGGTCCAGAGAAGTTGCTAATTTTTCCCAAGTTCACCAAGGGAGGTTAGTACTTTGACTTAAGCTTCAGTAGTCGTGGCACGTGAGCACAGTAGCTGTGGTTCACAGGCTCTAGGGTGCAGGCTCAGTAATGGTGGCACGTGGGCACAGTAGCTGTGGTTCACAGGCTCTAGGGTGCAGGCTCAGTAGCTGTGGCACGTGGGCACAGTAGCTGTGGTTCACAGGCTCTAGGGTGCAGGCTCAGTAACGGTGGCACGTGGGCACAGTAGCTGTGGTTCACAGGCTCTAGGGTGCAGGCTCAGTAGCTATGGCACGTGGGCAGAGTAGCTGTGGTTCACAGGCTCTAGGGTGCAGGCTCAGTAACGGTGGCACGTGGGCACAGTAGCTGTGGTTCACAGGCTCTAGAGTGCAGGCTCAGTAGTCATGGCACGTGGGCACAGTAGCTGTGGTTCACAGGCTCTAGAGTGCAGGCTCAGTAGTTGTGGCACGTGGGCTTAGTTGCTTCAAGACATATGGAATCTTCCTGGACCAGGGATCAAATCTGTGTCTCCTGCATTGGCAGGCAGATTCTTTACCACTGAGCCACCAGGGAAACCCTAAGCTTATTTTAAATTATTGGTTATCCATCTATTCTAATTTTTCAAAAGATGTATTGTCTAATTTGTTCTTTTCTTTTGATTTAGCTGTTCTCCTCGGGTGTCTAGTAACTTTGATGTGTGAGCTCATCTTGCCCACATAACACCATCCATCTGCTACACATAACTACTCCATCTGCTAGTGAGTGTGGAAGAAGAACTGAAGCTCAGACCCTAGTTTCGGTCAGTCCTGTGAGCACAAAAAGGAGGCAGACGGGCCCTGAGTTCTGAGCACGAGAACCATAGGCAATCACATCTGTTTTCTATCACCCCACCAGGAAACTTCTCAAGTCCAAGTTTGAACCTCTGACCCATGGAGAAGCAGCACTGGGCAAAAGCGGTCTCCCCTGAGACTTGGCAGTGTGCAGGAGGAAGAAAAAAGTGAAAAGTGAAAATTAGTCTCTCAGTTGTATCCAATTTCTTGCAATCCCATGGACGGTAGCCCAGCAGGCTCCTCTGTCCATGGAATTCTCCAGGCAAGAGTATTGGAGTGGGTTGCCATTCCCTTTTCCAGGGGATCTTCCCAACCCAGGGATTGAACCTGGGTCTCCTGCATTGCAGGGAGATCTCTACCTGAGCTGAAATAGAGGATAAAGGCAGGAGACCAGTCAGTTGCCGATGATTTTCCCCATTACTCCAGCAAGGCCTGTGTTCTGCCCTAACAGTCCCCTCCATGGACACCTGCCAAGACTTATGGGCTGTTTTCACAGACCAAAGGAACAACAGTGGTGTCCCAAAGCAACGTGGTGGGGGCAGAGCAAATGGCAATGAAAATAATATTCTGCCGAAGTTAAACCGACACCTCCACTCCCTTGCACGTTCTTAATGCCAGGGTTTGAAGGAGTAGCTCCAGTTTCACTTCAAAAATCATACAGCCCTGTCTTTGGCTTCAGCAGGAATGCTTCCAGTGTTCCTTACATTCAAGGCAGCTTTTCATGTACTGATACTGAACCATCTTCAAAATATAAGTGAACAAGCAGGGTACAAAACAGTGCGGGAGGATGTTGTTTGTGTAAAGAGTGGATGCGTAGGTATATGTGCATTGACCTGTATATGTACCAGACACTCCTGGAAGGTTACACAAGAATGTAACACCACTGAATGCTTCTGAGGAGGGTGTCTGAATGACTAAAGACTCGGGTAGAGCATTTAAGCTGTTAAACTTTTTTTGTAATTTTTTATTTTAAAAGATGACTTTTCAAGTTAATAAATAGCTCAAGCACACACACAGTGTCTTACCTTTAGGTTCCAGGGATCGCCCAGCTTGCAACTAATGTCTCGATGAGTACAACACCATGTCATTCATTCAGCCTTCTCCGAACACAAGAAGATTATCTTTCTCCTGTGAACTCTCAGCTCCCTTTGGGGACAACTGTCTTAAAGGTCCTGGTCACTTTCTACTACCTGTTAATTACCAGTACATCTGTCATAGCCCTGCTCAGTCATTCATTCGGCCCTGAGGAATACAGCATTCCGTTTGATGCTAAAATGGGTCCTGTATGTAAAACACCACGAATTCCCAGTGGCATCCTCTAGGCTCCGTTCAGATGATTCCCACTCACACAAGCCACACATCTGGCCATACCAATGTCCCCTGGTAGCCACTGTCCTGGTCAGGAGCATACCACATCCCAGACCAGTGACCCGAGGACTGCCAGGCTTCCACGTTCTGATATACCAACGAATTAATAGTCATGGGCCACGTCCTCCAATTCTATACATGCAACAAGATTGAGCCACAGAAACCAATAGTCCGAGGTGGCCAGATTGAGGGATGACAGCAGCAGCCTCAGACTCCCCTCTGTGACTATTCTTCTGGACAACAGCCCTCAGCCAGGAAAAGTCCTTCCCACAAGACAGAAGAAGGGTCTGAGAAAGCCTGTCCTCCTGATCCTTAAGGGGACCCGCCTTCCTCTGACATATTCCTGCAGTCCTGTTTTATCTCTTCGGTTGAAGGTAATGATTCTCTTCAGTCGGCAAGCACAGTAGAGAACTGTCACCCCATGGTCTTGAAGGACCTAGTTGCTCACCCTGTGCCAAGACGTAAGACGCGAAGCTCTGGAAAGAAACAGTCGCTGCTGCTGGGAACAGACAGACCCAGATGTCAGAACTGCTCCCCGCCATCTCTCTTTCCCCAGCCCTTCTGCATAGGGAAGGCCCACCTGGTGGGCTCCCATAGATGCTGCGGAGCTTTGCTCCGGTGCAGCCTCTTGGTGACCCCGACCCTCCTAGCACCAGGCTTGTACTTTACACCCAGAATTATTCTCCTATATGTCGCTCAGCCTCACCTACTCCGACATCTACTCCCCTCCTAGACACTCAGAATGGCCTCTAGTCACTGAGAGGAGGAGGGCGGTGACGTCAAGCCACGGGAAGGCCGGGGGTGGGGGCTGCCATTGTTCACTATGTCACAGTGGGTGTTTCCTTCATCCTTGGACCCTCAATACCCAGAACGAATATATGACGCTCCTTGCGGGGCCACAGTCCTCTGGCCACAGTCCTCTGGGCTCCGGGTCCTAAGGGGCCCCTGGTCCCGCCCCAAGCCTGGGGAGCGACTGGGGCTGAGAGAGTGGACCCTGGCCCTGGGCACAGTCAAGTAAACCAGAGACAGGCGACCAGCTGCTCGTGCCTGGCCCCTGTCCGAGCCATCCCCCCCCAACCCCCCGCCCCACTCCGTGACCTCCCCTCCCCCGCCACGGCTACCGCGGACCCTGAGCGAGGAGGGGAGTCGTGGGGAACCGAGAAGCAGGCGCCCACCACCTAGAGCGCAGGCGCAGGGAACCAGGCGCGGGGGAAGTGCCGTCGTGGCTGTAAGTCCGCGGCCAGCAGGGGGCGACACGAGGCCGCTTCCCTGGGGTGGCGAGGGCGTGCGGCTTCCGGCTGCAGGACCAGCTGCCACCCGACTGAGGCGGCGGGAGAAAGAGAGAAAGGGGGCCCCGCCTCACGGTAAAATGACGGTAAAGACAGAGACAGGGCGGTAGTGTGCGTGCTTGGCGCACGTCCT
Source organism: Bos indicus x Bos taurus (assembly GCF_003369695.1). Lineage (NCBI taxonomy): Eukaryota > Metazoa > Chordata > Mammalia > Artiodactyla > Bovidae > Bos > Bos indicus x Bos taurus. Next base: position 13,456,564 of record NC_040086.1, on the reverse strand, counting down.
CATCACACATGGACCGGAGTAGTTAGTTACAAGCTTGCACCACTGTCACTAACGTATGGCGTGGGGTCCTGCGGTGCAGAGATGAAGAAAACACCCCTGAGACAGAGAGAATTTCAGTCTCACTGTTCACCGTGTGACTTTGGGCAAGTTATCGAACCTGTCTGAGCCTTGGCTTCCCCGTGTATTAAATCCCAGCGGTAGGGTCCATCTCATTCGGTCATTATGGAGTTCACAAGCCTATGAGGAATGCTTAATAAATGTTAGTCCTTATCAGCACTTTTCTTATTGCATCATAACTGCCTGTCTTTCTGTCTCTTCCTCCACCCCTCACTAGACCCATCGCAGCGGCTCACACTGAGAGTTCCCCTGGGTAGATGACACGAGTCAGTCATCTTGGTACTGGCCCAGCACCAGCCCTTGTAAAAATAACCACTCAGTAAGCTAATCAGAAGCCAAGCAACTGAGTTGGGATGAGGTTATGGGGGTTCCACCTAGGGCCCTACAGAGTCCTGCCCAGACCTCAGTTCAAATCAGAGAGACAGACCCTGACACTCCAGTCCCACAGAGCTTTGCTCTCTTTAGGCAGCCTAGCCTCCCTGCTGTGTGAAAGGATGGATGGTCTCTTCCCCCAGCCCCCAGTGGTCCATCTAGCCCACACTGGCTGTTTGGTCCTCCTGAGAGTGGTCCTCCTGAGAGGGCTCTGCCTGCACCTGAGTCTCCATACACTTCCGTCTCTGGCTCCACCTAACGCTACCTGTGCTTGTGTCTCACAGGCTGTGGATTCCAAAAAGATGAAGAGGAAGCATGCATCATCTCTTTCTAATTTCTAACTCAAGTGCCAGAAGTTGGTATATATAATCAGTCCTCCTCAGCTCTGCCAAAGAAAGCAAGATGAAAGCTCCTAACCCAGCTGCCTCCTTCTGCAGCCTGTGAACATTCTCCTCTCCTCATCATTGCCCAGCCCTACTCGGGCCCCACGGGATGGGATCTCCCCCAGAGAACCTGGGCTGCCCTCCCTTAGGGACTGCTGGGAAGGGACACACTCTTCAGGAAGAGACAGCTGGTGAGAGAGAGGTCCTGGGACCCTCCCCTGGACAATTTCATGTGCCTGGCCTGAGGCCATGGAGCCCTGGGCACTGGCTCTCTTGGCTCAGAGGCAGGTGCCCCTCTAACCCATGCAGCACCTCTGTGAAAATGAGCTTAGACTGGTTTTCAGTCCCCATTTACTTTCTGGGCCAGGCAACCTTGTCCAGTGGACAAACTACCCCACTGTGTGGCAGAAAACTGCATCCTGCCAATCCCCATGGAGGGGAGAAATTCAGACTGTGAATATGTCTGTGATCAGGCAGATGTCTACTTTCTACCTTCACACTCCGGAGCCATGAAGGGAAGAGGGAAATGGGGAAGACAGTCACTCTTCCTGTGAAAATATAACATTTGTCACTTCCATCTGTGGGCCCACAACTCCCCATGGCTCTCTCCAGAGACTTTGACTCTGGACTTGCTGGAGTCTACTGGGCAGTTTCAGGAAGCTTGTCAGGGGACCTCCTCCCCCACTGCCTGGCATACCCTGGCCAAGATGGTTGACTACAGCTCTGTGCTCAGGTCTGTTTCCTGGGGACAGTTCTCACCACCTAACTCTTCAATGTCCCTTCACATTTCCAAAACCAGGAGCACTTCTCAGTGACGCCTTCTTTCTTCCCAAACTCTTGTGTCTGACTGAGTCCCAAGTTTCTACTACAGACTTGAAGACACCGCTGTGTGTATGTTGCTCAGTTGTGTCTGACTCTTTGAGACCCCATGGCCTGTAGCCCAGCAGGCTCCTCTGTCCATGGGGATTCTCCAGGCAAGAATACTGGAGTGGGTTGCCATGCCCTTCTCCAGGGGATCTTTCCAACCCAGGGGTCAAACCCAGGCCTCCTACATGGCAGGTAGATTCTTTACTGTCTGAGCCACAAGGAAACCTTCACTAAATATGCTGTCTTCAAAAATGCATTCTAAATTAAAGACAACATTTCTAGAAAGTCATCTAAAGAAATTCTGCCACAGTGCAGAGATGTGTATTCAAGGATGGATATGGAAGCATTTATTTGTGGAAACTCCTGAAAGAGCCCAGATGCCCATTAATAAGGAAATGGTTTACCACTTTATAGGTCACCCAAGCTGGAGACCTTCATGCGGCTGATAAAAAGATTCTCAAGATATTTTAAGTGAAGGAGGAAAGCTGGAGAATAATATGAAGAGTCAGATCTATTTTGGTCTTAAGGGAAAAGAGAACCGACATAGCTAAATGCTTACAGACAGACCTAGGAAAGTCAAAAGGCCAAGAAGCACTTGGAGACATGCTCAAGATTACTGATAATCAGAGATATGAACATCAAAACAAACAAAATATCCCCTTATGTGTCATAGACTGGCAGCTAGAGACTCAGACATGCCAGGTTAGAGGCGGAAGGGATATGTGGATACAGAAACCTGTGTGCCCTCCTCATTGGTGTGGACTGGAGCTGCCATCCAGACAGCAAACTGCCAGTATTTAGGCAAGTTAAGATGTTTTCATATCTTATGACCCAGAAATTTCACTCACTGGTATCCAAGGGTATTTTCCATTGATGCTTAAGGAAAACTGCACAAGGATGTTCACTGTGGCATTATTTGAGGTGGCAGGGGAGCTGGAGCCACCTGCTGCCTTTCCCTGGAAGAGTAGATGACTAAAACATGATGGTCACACACCACGGAGTGTTACGCAGCAGTCTGAAGCGACAGACTGAGTGTGCACAGAGCAACAGAGATGGATCTCTAAAACCATAATGTTGTGCTTCCTTCCTGAAAATTCTGCTCAAAAGCCATTAGATGGGGCCCAGAAAGACAAATGTCCACAGGCAGAGTGTGGGCTACAGTGATCCAGAGTGGGAGATGGGATCCAAGTAGGGAGACCCAGTGGTTCAGTCCTGAGTATCTGAGCCCCCAGAGGGTGAGAATGGCCCCTGCATTTGGCCAGGGGTGGGGAGAGGCAAGGTGGCAACAGGAAGCTGGTTACACCAGGGAAGTGATCAAATGAACAGACCGAGGGGACTAGGGGTCAGGTTTGTCACTTCAGAGAGGGGAGCTACAGATAAAGAAAAGAAGAAAACCAGAGACAGCCCCATGATGTGGGGTTGAAATTGGAGCTATTGATGTGAACATATAGTTATCAATAAACGTAAGTGTCAAAGTGTTACAGGTACGCTCACATATCCCCTGGTTCTCTCCACTGATAGAGTCATATAGCTACAACCCCCCAGTAGCAATGGCCATGACTAGAACCCAGATCTCAGCTTCTAAATGACATTTGCACTAAAAGAATCAGAACTCCTTGGGGAAACAGCTGACTCAAGAGCTAGAGCATGGAGAAGTACAAAGTGAAAATGAAGCATTTTATGCTAGAAAGTAAGGACATGCTCAGATAAGGACATGTTAAAAAGAAACAGGAATTTTTGGACAAGAGTGCCAAGACAATTCAATGGAGAAAAAACAGTCTTTTCCAAAAATAGTGCTGGAGTAACTGGATATCCACAAGCAAAATAATGAAGCTGGATTCTCCCCTCACACCACATACAAAAATTGCCTCAAAGTGAATGAGATTTAAATATGAGATAAAATTATAGGCCTAAATCTTCATGCCTTTTGATTTAGCAATGATTTCTTAGCTACATTACCAAAAGTCTATGTGGCAAAAGAAAAAAAATAGATAAATTGGACTTTGGCAAAAGTAAACACCTTTGTGCTTCAAAGAACACTCTCAGAAAAGTGAAAAGACAGACCACTGAACCAGAAAAAATATTTGATAATGGGCTTACATCCAGACTATACAAACATTTACAATTCAAAGATAAATAACCCAATTAAAAAATGGGCAAAGGATCTGAATAGACATTTTCCCAAAGATATGTGAATGCCCAATAAGCACATGAAAAGATAGTCAGCATCATTAGTCTTCAGAGAAATGAAAATCAAAACTTCAATGAGACACCATAAACACTGACTATACGGCTATAGACAAAAAAACAGGTAATTACAAGTGTTGGTCAGGATGTGAGAAACTGGGACCCTCATACACTGCTGGTGGGAATGCAAAATGGTGCGGCCACTTTGGAAAATAGGGTGGCACTTGCTCAGAAAGTTAAAACAGAGTCAACTGTTTGATAGAGCAGTTCCACCCTAGATATACACCCAAGAGAAATTAAAACATACACTCACACAAAACCTCTTTTTTAATTGAAATACAGTTGACTTACAATGTTGTGTTAGTTTTTGGTGTGCAGCAAAGTCATATATGCTCTTTTTCAGATTCTTTCCCATTATAGTTTATTACAAGATATTGAATAGACAAAAACTTTTATTAAAATATTCATAACAGCAATTCTCATAATAGCCAAAAAGTAGAAGCAACCCAAATGTCCATCAACTGATGTATGAGTAAATGAACTGTGGTATGTCCATCCAGTGAAGTATCTCTCAGCACTAAAAGTGAATGAAGTTTTTACCCAATATCTTGTATTAACCTATAATGGAATACAATCTGAAAAAAAAGAAAAAGAATCACTATGCTGTATACCTGAAACTAACATAATATTTTAAATCAACTATACTTCAAAATAAAATAAAAGCTATGGGACTCCAACTTGGGAGAGGCTTCCTAAAATTAAAATAGTGCTTCATGCTACAATATGCATAAACTTTGAAAGCACTATGCTAAATGAAACAGCCAGTCACAAAAGACTGTGCATATTGCACAATTCCATTTATATGAAATTTCCAGAATAGGCAAAGCTTATAGAGATAGAAAGTAATTAACATGCAGTTGCCTGGGGCCTTGGGACATGAGAAGATTAGTAATAGACAGCTAAAGGGTATGAGTTTTCTTTAGGGAGTGATGAAAATGTTCTAGACCTGATTGTAGGGATGATTGCACAACTCTGTGACTATACTAAAAATCACTGAATTGTATAGTTTAAGTAGGTGACTTGTATGGTATATGAATTATATCTTAATAAACTGTTTAAAAAAAAGAAGAGGCCAGCTTGAAAGGACTCCTGCCGATTGCATTTGGGACACTTTGCAAGGTAAGTAAATAATGAAGCAGATAATGATAGCAACAAGTTATAATTCATTTAATACAATAAAATGCCATTGAATTTTTTCATTAACAAAGAATAAAGAATTTTATAAGACCAGAGTATATACATAGTCTCAAAGTTCCTCCCTGAAAAATATGTACTAATTACAATGGTAAAAAATTTTACAGGGAGAAACATAGCAGATACTACCTTACTCGTTTGATCAAAGTAATGGGATTAATCAATATTATACCCCACTTGGTTAAGATACAATGAGAAGAATTCAGCATCACTTCAGTGATATTCTTGCCAACGATGCATAATCTGAATTGAATCATGAGGAAACATAAGACAAAACCACACTGTCAGACATTCTACAACATGATAACTGGCCATGGAAGTCAAGACAAAACCGGTCTGTTACAGATTGAAAGAGACTGAAGAGACAGTGACAATTCAGTGCAACAAACAAACTCGACTGTATTCTTTTGCTATAGAGCTATTTTCAGGAAGACTGATAAACTTAATTGATCTCATCAGTTGATGGCAATACTGTTAATTTTATGATTTTGATGATAGTATTGTGATTATTGGGGAGAATGCCCTTGTTTATTGGAAATACAAAATAAAGCATATGTCAGAAATTTATTCTCAAATTGGTCCTGGATGCAGTAAGATCTTTATACTTGACAACTTCTGTGTAAGTTTCAGACTGTTTAAAATAAAACAAGAAACCAAAATGTGTATAAAATAACTGGTCTGCATTCTTCAAAAATATCTATGTTACAAAAGCCAAAGAAAAGTTGATGAATTGTTCCCAACTAAAGGACACTAGCAGAACTTGAAACCTAAGTGTAATGAGTGATATTGGATTAGATCTTGGAGCAGAAAACAATAATAACATAAGGAACATTATTGGGACAACTGGAAATTTTGAATAAGACCTGAAGATTATATAATAGCATTGTATCAGTGTTAAATTTCCTGATTTTGATCATCATACTGAGGTTATGTAGGTGAAGGTCTCCTTTCTTAGGAAATACTGCAGTGTTTAGGAATAAAGAGGCATAGTGTCTGTCACATTCTCAGATGCTTCAACAATATTTTTATAAGTACATAGGAAAAGAGAATAATAAAGCAAATGCAGCTAAGAAATGAGTATGCTGAAGCTCTTTGTACTGTTCTTGCAACTTTTCCATAAATTTGAAATTATTTTAAAATAAAGTTTTAGAAAATAATGTAAAAACTCTACACTTCTGAGGAATGGAGTTGGATAGGCAAGTATGAAGAAGGGAAACATCAGAAAAAAGCCACATTGTTTCTTGTTTTATCTTTATATCCTGGCATTGTTTGATTTGTTTTATGATATAAAAGACATTCATGTATTATTTATGTAAGTTTCTAAGCAGAGAAAAATGGTGAACAGCTATTAAAAATGAGATAGAGCTAAGGTCCACTGACATATAAGAATGCCATGGCCTATTGATAATTCTTTTTAAGGGCAGTTTGTAGAGTAGCAGGGATAATATGAATATTGCCACAAAAAACTTACAGTTTGCATATGCAACACTGTAACTCTCAGCCATACTACTTCTGAGGGAGGATTAAGGAGAGGAATTTGTATACACTTCAATCTGTTTATTTTACAATAATTTTGTGTTAACTTATTATTTTTAATTAACCATGTAATACATGTAATATTCTTATTATGGAAAAAGTCAAGTAAGATATTTATTGCTTTTAAGATACATATTACTGTGGCTAAGAGAAGGAATTGTTTCTTAAAGGATAATTGGTATTTTAAAATAAGGAAATGTGAACTCCGTTCAAAACAGGCAATATCTAAATATAATGGTTATGTAAGTATGCCTCTCTTAATACGGCAACCCTTTAAAATAGTGCAAATGCCCAGCGATGAGGGTTTCCGATTCCGTTGGAGGGGTAGTGAGTTGCACCTTGCCGGACTCTCCCACCCACGCTCGACACTCCCAGTAAAACTCTGTCCTTCCCTCAATTTCTACTTGGTAAGCCCTATCTGAGACTATCGGCCCTCACCTCCACTGTGAGGCCTTATCTGGCTTCTTCCAGGCAAAGGAAGGAACCGCGGTCTTCTCCCTAACCCAGCGCTCCCATTCCTCACGGGGGGCGGGGGGAGATCTAAGGCCTGACCGCCAGCACCACGCCCGGCCCATAATGACCCGAAAATAAATGCCAGTACAAATTGCTTTGGAAAGCGATTCGGCAATATATTAAGAGCAATGAAAATGTCCCTATCCTGTTGACCCAGTGCTATGCTATGCTAAGTCACTTCAGTCGTGTCCGACTCTGTGTGACCCCATAGACAGCAGCCCACCAGGCTCCCCAGTCCCTGGGATTCTCCAGGCAAGAACACTGGAGTGGGTTGCCATTTCCTTCTCCAATGCATGAAAGTGAAAAGTGAAAGTGAAGTCGCTCAGTCGTGTTCGACTCCCAGCGACCCCATGGACTGCAGCCTAACAGGCTCCTCGGTCCATGGGATTTTCCACGCAAGAATACTGGAGTGGGGTGCCATTGCCTTCTCCGGTTGAACCAGTAAGGATCCTGAAAAAAGAATCCTCCCGGAAACAGGAAGCCATATATTTGGTCGTTCTGGTTTGAGCATTTTTTTAATGCTACAAAACTAGGCACGCTGAAATAGCTAGCAATTGAATGATTATTTTACACAGTAACACAACATAATATTACTCGGCTATTGAAAAGCATATTATGTGGACTATAGCATCTGACAAATAATGTAGGAGACACCTGAAGTAGCAAAGGCTGAACACAAAATTACACATTCATTCACCATGACTAAAATGTAAATTAAACGTGCAGTGGAAAAAAAAAACTTTCTCCCCTTTTTGCAAGGAACGAGGGTGATGATTTTAGGTTTGAGCACTGGGATATTTTTTCCGTTCTTTCAATTTATTATCGTTGCTCTAACCCTTTGAACAGGGTGCAGAGGTTGGAAGTCGCATTGAGAAGACTCTCAGCATTGTTTATACGATTTCAAACCAGAGGTATTTTCAGCAGGAGGGACGTATTTTGCATCTCGACGGTTGAGTAGGGGCCAGGGGGCGGGAGATGAGGCTCCCGGGGTCTTTCGGAACAAAGCCAGAGGCGTCGAGGAAACCTGGACCGAGGAGTGGGAAAGGGACCCCTCGCCCGCTGCCCACCGATCCCGCCTGGGCGGAGCTGAATGCCGGCTGGCCGAGTGACAGGGACTTCTCCGGGGATCGGTCCCTTTAGACCGGTTTCCCCAGCCTGCACGGCCCCACCTGGACCAGCAGATCTGCCGACCCGATCTAAAGACTCAGGAGAAACCAGGGAAACCCGCACCACTGCCAGCCGAGAGCCGGCTGCGCTTTGTTCGGGCGGCCTCCGGGTTTCCGGCCCCGCCCCTTCCCCTTCTCCGCGACTCCGGCTCCTGCTCCCGGGCTCCGCGAACCCAGTTTTCTCCTCTTCTCTCCCTTCCCACCGGTTCAGTCCCCGTTCTGCTCTTTGCCTTTCTGCCACCTTCACTCTTGCCCCCCGCCCCCCATCACCACGACCCCCCGACCCGCCTCCACCACGACCACCACGACCTTCACCACCACCATCACCCCAAGGACTGGCCAAATTTGCCCCGAGAAGCGGACTGTTCAGGAGAGTTCCCCGCGGAAAAGCAGCGGGGCCCAGTCCAGAGAGGCTGGCTGCTTTCGTGGAGATCAAGACGGACGCCTGAGCATCTTGGCTCCCGCGCTCCGGACCGAGTCTGCCTCGCCCTTGGGAGAGGGCAGAAGAAAGGCCGAGGCTGGGGAAGGGAAAAGCAGGACCCTGGGGAAGGAGTGACCGTGGATGGGGACACTGGAGATGGCTACCGGGCGGGGTCACCTCCACCAAGTGACTCAGAGCCATCCGTGGTCTGCTTATCTACCAACGCCAGAATTCCCGAGTGGAGCACCCACTCCGCACCTTGCGATATTCCCACGTTTATTCTCCATCAGTATCGAGGAGCTCTTTCAGGAGAGCGAAGTAGTATATGAACATATTCTCATCCTCCTTAAAAAAAAAAAAAAAAAAAAAAACACAAAAAAAACCACTTCAAGTCAGAGGCTCACAGGACACACACCCCCACCACACTCACTTCTTTCGGGACAGCGCTGTCCCTCCAGTACTCCCTTAATACATTTCAGGCTTCACAGAAGTGTGGGCTGTACGTGGTGTCTATCTCTGCACACTTGGCATGACACTCCGCAATTGTCTCGCAGCAGAGGCGACGGAAATCTTCCGCGGGGAAGGAGAGAGACCAGCAAAAATTTCTAAGCACAGTTCCGCACAGTTTGTCGAACTGTTGGCTTAAGAGATTTTCTTCCCTTGCCAGAAAGGGGGGAAAAAAGAAAGGTTTTTGTTTTGTTTTGTTTTGTTTTTTTAATTAAAGCAAAGGACGTCCCCGTGGCTCAGTTGTAAAGAATCTGCCTGCCAATGCATAAGACACCGGTTGGATCCCTGATCCCGGAAGACCCCACATGCCGTAGAGCAACTAAGTCCGTGTGCAACAACAACTAGTGCTCTAGAGCCCTGGAGCCGCAACTACCGAGCCCACCTGTCACAAGTGAAGCTTGTGTTCCCTAAAGCCTGTGCTCCCCCAACAAGAGAAGTCACCGCGAGCAGAAGCCCGAGCACCACAGCTAGAGAGTAGCCCCCACTCCCTGCTACTAGAGAAAAGCCTGAGCAGCAAGGAAGACCCAGCACAGCCAAAAATAAATAAATATTTTTTTTGAAAAAATTAAGGGAAAGAAATGGGATTAAAATTTAAAAGAACTGATCTAAGATAAAAGTAGGCTAATCCTGTTCCGCAGACACGGCGCGCATAGAGAGCTCTGATACATTTGCTCTGTGGTCATTGACATTGTCTCTGGCGGGTGTCTGGGTTCACCTCCCCGCCTTCACCTCTCCGCCCGCCCATTCCCCGAGGGCCGGCAGCACACTCGGGGTTGGGGGTGGGGGTGGGGGTGGGGTGCTAGTCCAGCGGCCGCCCTAAGACGAGGCCAGTCCGCGGAAGGCTGTCCAGCCTCTCCGCGCTCCGACCTCAGCTTCCCGGTCTAGTCGGCCCGCGTGCGCAGTTCCCGCGCCCGGCCCGGAGCGCGCCTCTGCCGAGGACCTTGACCTCCCACGGACCTCGTCGCCTCACTTAGCTCTCTCTGACCTGCTTTTGAACCCGTTAATCCTGTCCTGAACTCTCGCCCAGCGGCGATCCCTCGCCCCGGCCCCGACGCGCTAATTCCCGCTGACCCAGCCGCCCAGCCGTCACTCTCTGTTCGCCCGGCTTTGAAGCGCGCCAAGGGCTGCGCGCCTTGGGTCGTCTGGGGCGGTAATGCGCGAGCCACCACCGCCCCGCATCGCTGGCACCCACGCTTACGCGTCCTCTGAACGCCACGGCCCGGTGTCGCGAGCATATTTTTTCCTTCTCTTGCTTTCCCTTGTCTCCTCTTAAATTAATTCGTTTTTAAAAGAAATCTATCAGACCCACAAGAATCAAAATCTCAGGTAACACCCCATACTGGCGACGCTGTGGGGAAGCCGGCACTTGCACAGGAAGCTGGCAAGCAGCGAGGACACGGAAAGCGTAAGGCGGACCAGGCTGCCAGGAGTCAGCGCCAAGGCATGGGAGAAAGCAGAAAAGGCAGGACCTAGAAGAGAGGACAGAGTGACTTCATTCCTATTTTAAGGGGAAGGAAGGAAGGGTTGATATTTGTCCGATACCGGGCTACAACTTGGGGCTTCGAACGGTAGGGTCTGGAAGACACCTGCTTGTCACTTTATAATCTTTTGTGCTGTTTTGAATTTTTTCCCCTAGATTCATGTTTCCCTTTTTGGAGAAAAAAATATAAAACTAATTGTTTAGAGAGTTAATGAAATTAGTGCACATCGTATGTGTTTACAAACACAAGCCCACAGGCACTACACCAAGGTGTGGTCCGCATGTTTGGGGGTTTTTGTTTGCTTGCTTGTTGGTTTTGTTTTGTCAGCCAACTGAACCTAACAGGGGGCAATGCGTTCCCTTTTTGGCCCTTCGTTTATTGTAGTTGGGCTGCTGAGGCTGCGCTAAGGAGTCTCTTTAAGGAGAGTTATTTTCAGAGACGGTTCTCTAGCCAGGAAAACAAATCTGTGCTTAGTCGCCCGCTGGCATACCCATCTCTGGGAACCACCAGGTGGGCTGGCCCTGCAAGATCAAACTCCAAGGTCCCCTGCCTTGAGTTCAGGGACTTGGCTCTGTTTGCGTCACAACTGTCCGCCAATACCTTGCACCATACCAGCATATAGTAGTAGCTCAGTAAATAGTTGTTGAATGAAAGATACTCCAAAGAGTGTGACAACAGCTCCTGGGAAACTGTTCTTAGTAAGTATAAATTCCTGACATCTGGGAGTAGAGGAACAGGCTCCTCCCTAAGGGACAATCACCGGATCACGAGAGGATCTTAGCGAGTAGTCAGGACATTGCCAGCATTCCCCCCAGAGCTCCAAAAGTCCAACACCCCCTGCCAGGCAGTTCCTTGCCCTTCCCTTCAGATGTCCTGGCCCTGAATCAGGTGATGGAGAATTCTAGCCTCCCAATCCAGGGACAGAATGCATCTCCTGCATCACAGGCAGATTCTTTACCACTGAGCCACCAGGGAAGCCCTTATATATAATTAATAAAACTGTATTGTATATTTGAAAGTTGCTAAGATCCGCTGGAGGAGGAAATGGCAATCCACTCCAGTATTCTTGCCAGGAAATCCCACGGACAGAGGAACCTGGCAGGCTACAATCCATAGTCCACAGGGTTGCAAACAGTCGGACACAACTAAGTACATTATTAATTATAATCACCAGCAAGTTCCTTTCTGAGTTGGTAAAAATATTCTAAAATCTACTGTGATGATGGCTACATTGTATAGCTGTGCCTAACCTATGTATTTTGGTATACCTGTGAATATACAAAAACCATTGAATTGTAAATGTATTGATGATATATTGATTATAGAAACAGCAAAAACAAAATAACATATACAGGGTTCTGGGCGGTAAGTCCACTGTCCACATCAGTTGAGGCTCTGCTCTTCCAAAGCCTGCATCCTCCAAGTCTAGATTTCCTCCAGTCTCCACAGAGGCTAAGGCTTCCTGCGAGGGTGCTTTGCCTCGAAATCCAAAAGCGCCTCCGCAGCTGCTGTGCTGGGGACGGAAACCTTGAAACTCTGGCCCAGAGAGTACTTATCTATGTTTAGAGGGGAGCCCGGTTCTCAGTGTGAAGTAAGAGTGAAGAGAAGAGATTTTTGCTTTGGAAGAGCCCCAAGATCCAGCACCCAGGTTTGAATCCACTGTTTGATCCTGGTCTCCGTTTCCTTCTCTTCAAAATGGAGCATCCGAGTCACCACGCTACGAGTTGTGACTATTTCATGAAAGTATGAACCTAGCACACCTTCAGAAGGCTAGCCACATGCCCCTTGCTGCAAAACCAATAAAGGTGCTCGTCTTAGGGGATGACCCATATAAAATCAGGATGCAGTAGAGGGAGTGAAGGGATTTTTTAGGAAAGGAGTTTGGTTTTTGTGTGTTTTTTTTTTTTTTAAAGACTCTCTCAAGTCTCTGGTGTCTTTTCATTGATTTTAACTCCGAGAGCATGTCAGGATCCTAATTTCCAAAAACAGACAAGTAGAAGAGGGTGCTCCCCCTGCAGCAGGGGGGGGGGGACTGAAGAGAAGAGGGAACATAAGGGCTCTGGAGAGGGAGAGCAGGTGGGCTGGAGGATGAAGAGGGGATGGAGGGAGACTGCTGTGGTCCAGAGGCTGGCCTGGTGGGGAGGAGAGCAGTGCAAGGAGTGATGACCCAGAGAGGGAAGAATGCTGGAGAACCTGAAGGAGAAAAGAAGCAAATGAAGAAGGAAAAGGCTGCAAAACCTTCAGGTGGGGGGCGGAGAGCAAGGAAGAGTCACAGAGAACTACCTGGGGAAGAGATGCAGGACGTCAAGTAACCATTCTTGGTGGAATCTGTCCAGAAGAAAGCAGATGGGAAGAGAAGACCCTCGAATCCCAAGTCCAATTTCCTATCCTAGAACCTCGAGACACCCATCCAGTCCTACCAAGCCCCCTCCCTCACCCCTGGGTGGCCTTACCCGAAAGAATCCTGGGTCTGAACTGGTGGGGGAGTTTTCAGATCAAGTTGGACACTTCAGGCTGGGTCCAGTTGTGTCCTGTCCAGGCCTGTTCACCCTCTCTGATCCCCTCCACAAAACTGCCCAGCACTGCTAACTCCCCTCCCCCAACTTCACCAGAGGTCTTGGCAGAAAAAACAGTTCTATTCCCTGACCTGCTACTAGGGCTTACCCATTGGCTCAGATGGTAAAGAATCCGCCTGCAACGCGGGAGACCTGGGTTCGATCACGGGGTCAGGAAGATCCCCTGGAGGAGGGCATGGCAACCCACTCCAGTATTCTTGCCTGGAGAATCCCCATGGACAGAAGAGCCTTTGCGACCATGGGGGTCAGACGCAACTGAGCGACTAAGCATGGCACAGATCTGCAACATAAAGACCAATCCAGACCTTTCCTCCTGCCTTTCTCTCAGCCGGGTAACACCTGCTTCCCCCACTCTTGGCCCAGTTCAGTGGTTTACAAGAAGGCTTCACCTCGAAGACTTTCAAATATAGGGAGCCCTCAAGGAACCAGATTTTAAGCCATGTGATCTGTGGCCAAGCACAAGTTTGCCTAAGTTTTCCAGGTAATTTAATACAGGGCAGATGTTTAGAACTCCTCTGCCTTCTCCCCTAAGCTTCCTTGTCCCTAGGCCAAGGCCTTCTTCAAGGGAGGAGCTCCCTGCTGGCACCAAACTGCCCTTTGTGGTAGGTATCTGATGAGGGTCACTCCAGGGGGCCATTCTGGCCAAACCCACAGCTCCCCTTAAGCAGCTCTCCCAGATAGAACCCTGGACTCATAGGCTTGGGAAGGGCATCAGTGAGATATACCAGGACTGGGGTGGGTGGAAGATCTTGATGGCCCTGGAGCTCAGCAGCCTGGCTGGGATCCCTGCCCGAGCAGAGGAGAGGACAGAGCAGAGTAGGAGAGTGCTGTCTTGTTGGGGGCGGCGCGCGGAGTGTCCAGGCTGTGCCTAGGAAGTGCTTTCAGGAGTCCAGGCCATACCCCAGGACCCCAAACTGGATGAGGCAGGGGTGGGGAAAAGGATTCAGCAGCCAGTGGCCTGGACCTGGCAACAACGTGGTGCCAGGGAGAAAAGTGCCAGTTGGCTGGACAGGCGCCCCCAGAGGTGGTACAGCAGTGGGTGTCTCCCCCACCCGCCTGGGCTTCAGCCCCGGCCCAGCCCACTGGGGTCCCTCTTCTCCATACCGGGTGGCCTCCACCCCTCGAAGGGCGCCTCTAGCACCCTGAGGGTCCTGCTCCCTGCACAGTACTCAGAGTGCATCTAGCGCAGACAAGCCTCAGTCATCTTGCATTGCCTGGAATAAGTCAATGACACTGCAGTGACTGAGCCTGCAGGTGTCTACTGATCTACAAGGGGCCTAAGCACTGGAATATGAAGAGCCTCGCTTTGCCCCCAGTGCCTGTCCCAGCATCTTTTTTTTAATATAAATTTATTTATTTTAATTGGAGGCTAATTACTTTACAATATTGTATTGGTTTTGCCATACATCAACATGAATCCGCCACAGGTGTACACGTGTTCCCCATCCTGAATCCCCCTCCCACCTCCTCCCCATACCATCCCTCTGGGTCATCTCAGTGCACCAGCCCCGAGCATCCTGTATCATGCATTGAATCTGGACTGGCGATTCGTTTCACATATGATATTATACATGTTTCAATGCCATCCTCCCAAATCATCCCACCCTTGCCCTCTCCCACAGAGTCCAAAAGACTGTTCTATACATCTGTGTCTCTTTTGCTGTCTCACATACAGGGTTATCGTTAACATCTTTCTAAATTCCATATATATGCATTAGTATACTGTATTGGTGTTTTTCTTTCAGGCTTACTTCACTCTGTATAATAGGCTCCAGTTTCATCCACCTCATTAGAACTGATTCAAGTGTATTCTTTTTAATGGCTGAGTAATACTCCATTGTATATATGTACCACAGCTTTCTTTTCCATTCATTTGCTGATGGACATCTAGGTTGCTTCCATGCCCTGACTATTATAAACAGTGCTGTGATGAACATTGGGGTACACATGTCTCTTTCAATTCTGGTTTCCTCAGTGTGTATGCCCAGCAGTGGGATTCTGTCCCAGCATCTTATCATTAGAACTGCCCTCCTTGGGTTTGAGCACTGCTGATCTCAGAAAAGATACACTTGATTGTGTTACAAAAATAATAATCTCATTATTAAAAAAAACAAACAAGAATATCCCATCTCTCTCGTTTTAAAATGTCAATCCCTTCCTACCTGAGGGTGGACAGTGAGTCCCTCCTTCATGTGCAGGGGTAGAGGTCTGGCTCCCAGGTATGTAGGGTGGGGTACAGGTGGGTTCAGGGAAGGAAGCGACAAATGGGTTTTTTCTACAAGCTGGGTCTTGTGCTCCCCAGCTGAATGTGCAAGCAAAATGCTCCTCCCTGTTCACCTCAGATCCCCAGTGCCCTTCAGCTATAGGGGAACCCCTGTTCCAGCAGTGATGGCTGAGTAGATTCGATCACCTGGGTGACTGGATTCCCTAGGGGCAGAGCAAGTGCTGCCCAGGATCTCCCACAGACCTTTGGGTAGGGTCCCAAAACCAGGAGGTAGGTGGACAGGAGATCCAGACAGGGCAGAGGAAGCCAGACCCCTTGAGCCTATAGGCACTGGGGAATGTGCTGGAGGGATGCACAGGCTGAGAGAGGGAAGTGGCTTGGTAGAGATGGGAAAGAAAGCCAGCTGGGGAAGTCACGTGAATTGGCTGCAAGCTCAACCGAGGCTCCCCAGCAGTCCTGGGGGAGTGGCCTGACCCCAGCCTCAGCAAGGGCAAGGCCATAGGGAGTGGGATGAGCTGGGACCAGAGGTTCAGGCCTGGAGACCTGGCCTGTACAGCTGCCAGAGCACACAAGGGATATGAAAGATGGAGGAACAACCAGACTCAGGACCAAACCTGTGAGGTTCCAGGCTCTGAGCACCAGAAGAGGATGTTGAATGCTCCTGCCAGAGACCAGAGCTGCAGGCCAACTGGCATTGGAGGACCAGGGACATGGGCAGATAGGTATAGGTGCTCCTGGGGGAACCCAAGCGCCGACTCCCACCCACCTACATACACGTCTTGTCTCCCCTAGAACCCTACTTCTGATCTAGAAAGGCTTGATGCTGAGCGTGGGTGCATGCATGTGTACATAGTCACTCAGTGGTGTCTGACTTTTTGAGACCCCTTGGACTGTAGTCCACCCGGCTCCTCTAGCCATGGGGTTTTTCAGGCAAGAATACTGAAGTGAGTTGCCATTTTCCTTCTCCAGGGATCTTCCTGACCAGGGATCAAATCTGCATCTCCTGTGTCTCCTGCATTGCAGGTAGATTCTTTAGCTGCTGGTGGGAAAGCCGCTATTTACCCACAGGTGACTGGGCCCCAGCTCTCTCAGCACAGAGGCTCCGGAAGTCAGTCTCACCCACTGAGACACCAAAAGGCAAGGAGAAGATGGATGGGGAGGGACTGAAATGTTCCTAGAGAAAGAGTAGAACGGGCTCACTCCCTGACACAGAGTGAGGAGTGGGAAGGAACTGGAGACTTGTGGTACTGAGCCAGGCAAGGGGGTTCTTTTCCCAACACAGGGGGTTCCTTGAAGAAACTTTCTGAAAACCTAGTCCTAAAGAGTATCTGAGGGGAGCTAGGGTTGGTGGCCCCTTCCTGAGGATCCTCTCCACACTCCTTCATCTGTGAGTGGAGAACCTGAACCACCACCTTCTCCAGGAACTCCCAGTGGCAAAGTGTCTCCTGTCTCCAGCCCAGGATTCAGCAGTTTGTGCCCAGACCTGCACATCCCCTAACACCCGAGGTCACTAATTCCCCAGACCTGCTGAGGCCGAGGGGAGACTGACAGCGTGAACTGAGCTGGGCCTTGAGCTGTGGGGGCCTTTTAGATCTCAGGAAGGGCTGGATCAGTACCTGGGGTTTGTCTGCGTTCAGCCATGGCGGGACCAGAGCTCTTGAAAAAGCAGTTTAGGTCATCGCCCTGCCCTCTATCTTCTGAGCTCATCCCACGTCTCCCAAGCTAAGGTTCTCTGATCACTTTACAAAAAGGGTGGAGGTTGGGGCAGAGAGGCGGAGGAAATTCTCAGGGTTCCTAGTGTCTTGGCCAGGACGAAATGTTCAGAGGGTGGCTGGAAACTAGCGGTGAGGGTGAAGGCAGCAGGCACAGGACAATGCCCCCCCTGGTCCCCTTTGTCAGGTGAGGAATCCGGGATCCTTGAAAATTCCCACAAGGCGGACTCAGAACTTTTGGAGCTCTGCATCCCATTTAGCCTGCAGGAGGGTCCCAGCAGAGCCAGTGTTTCAACCTGCCTGCAGGCATGTGCCTGTGCACACACATACACATATACACACACACCCAGCAAGGCCGATCTTCCTGTATAGGATCCTACTTCGTGGTCCACATCTCCCATGCGGAGCACTGGAGCTCCCAGCCTTCTTCCGCTGGGATTCGAGGCAGGCAGTCCGGCAGGGCACGGGTAGGAGCCCGGTGGCCCCGCAGGACTCGCTTTCTGGGCGGGCAGCTGGAGGCGCTAGGTAGCCCCCGGTTCAAGAGCCTGGGTTTAAGGGCCGCCCAGGCTCCCGGCTGGGCTCGGCCAAGGTCTCTGTTGGTCTGGAGAGGGGGCTGGTGAGGAGATCCAGTCCACCCTCACCCCACACCCACCCCACCCCCACCCCGCCCCGACACACACACACACACACACACAACACAAACTGTGCCTCAGCGCGCAAAACTCTACGTTCCTCTCTGGATCCCCGCGCACATAATCACGGAGGCCAGGACCCCACTTCCAAGGCCTGCAGGGTAGAGAGGGCCGGGACTCCTCCGGGACGCCAGACCTCAGACTGCCAAGAGGGAAGGAGAAGAAAGAAGAAAGAGCGGGAGGGGAAGACTGCGAACTCCCAAGAGTCGACTGGAGCTGGCCTGTAGCCCCCTCCCATGCTCCTTGCCGGGCTCTCCCCGCAGACAGGAAAGGGGAGGCGGCCCGACTTCCCTGGACACGGTCCATGGGACCCTTCGGGAAGCCACCGGCATCTGCGGGAGAAGGACCCGGCTCCCCCGTGAGTGAGCGCACTCCCGAAAACCCATCTACAGACTTTGGAAGAGGACACCGGAACGGAGACCCGAATTACTGGCACAGAAAGCCACCATTCATGAAATGCAATTTAGAGGAGTGAAGACAGACAAAACCCGCAGGGTTCAGCAGGTGGCTGTCCCATTTTTCTTACAACAGAAACCCGGGCCTCTTCCCATGAGGCCCGAGGGAACAGAAGGGATTTGGGGGCCGGGAAAATTCCCACCGAATGTTTGCTTTCTGCTTAGAATTTTTCTACACCGGACACATCTTACTTGAATAATAAAAATAAACGAGGGAATCACGGAGGAGAAAGACTGACGTGCAGAGTGAAGATGACGGACCGGATCAAGCGACCAGCGTGATCCGGAGCTGGGGAGGGAGGCGCCCTGGCCCATCGTGGGGACGGGAGGGGAGGGGAGCTTGGCATCTCCCATAGACACCAGGCTCCAGGGGACCAAATGCACGTGCAGGGCTCCCGGTACCACGCGGCGTGCGTCCTTCCAGCGGGTTTGGGTGCCGCTGGGTTACACTCCCCAGAGCGCTTCTGTAACTCTAATCCTCCTTTCTCCCACTCTGAGAGTCAGGGCACCACAAATTCTCGGCCTAGCAGCGGGTGCGTGCTGCTCTCGCTCTGCCCACCCTGCCCTACACCCTGGGCTCCAGCCGCAGCTCCCCTCCCCCACCCAAACTACCTTGTAGCAGAATTTCCTTCCTTCCTTCCGTCCCTCCTTTCCGTTAGTAAGGAGCAGCAGGCCTTTTCCCCTGCCCGCCCCCTTTACAAACCTCCTTTTTTCCTGTCCCAAACCCTGCCGGGAAGCGCCATTAGTCACCCAATTAAATAATTGGTGCGCCCGCCCACTTCGCTTTCCGTTGGGGACTTTGGAGATTGGACACAGACACACACTCAACCGCTCACATGCACACTCGACATCCACTAAGGCACTAACTCACACGCTCACTCATTCACCCGCTCCTCCGGCTCCGGGAGTCCTGCAGGCTGCGCGAGCAACGCACTCGGCCGCCCCACAACCACTGGCACCAGGCACATCCACGGGCGCTGCCCCCAGACGCTCTTGATCGGACCCCCGGAGACACCGACGCACCCTTGCTCACAGTTGCACGCGGCGCACAAAGGGGAAGCCGGCTACTGTTCTAGCGTTTTAGGGGAGGGGGTCAGGGCCCTCCCCCGCGCACACACACTTTTGCACACATATCTTCGCTGCGGTCTCTCAATCTTTCTTTCAAGCCCCTTTCTGAGTCAAAGGAAGGGAAATCCGGCCTGGCCTCTCCTGGCGCTGTCAAAAGAGAAGATGGACTCAGGAGAAACCTGGGAATCTCACAAAGCGATTGGGACTCGGAAGGTCCAAGGACCCCACTGCTCCGCCTGAAGCCCAGCCCGGCTTCCAGCCGCGCTCACCTCCTCTTTTCCCCTCTCCCCGGCCTGGCGAGACAGGCCAGGACTCGGGACTGAGGAGGGGAGACCTCCGCGGGGCCGAGAGTGGGGTAATGGAGGGCTAGGGAGATTTTTCACCTTCTGTCCCAGTCTAGGGGTGCGATCCCGCTTCTGAAGGCCTCTGAGCCGCAGGGGCCCCGGGCCTTTGCAGCCTACCTCACTCAACCCTCACTCTCAGCCTCACTCGACTCTCCCGGCTCCTGAACCCGGCTATGGGTCTGCAATCAGTCTTTTCTCCCCGGAGAGTGCAGACCGTCCCCTTGTCCCCTGGCTTCGCTGTCTCGGGTTCTTTTACCACACTCTTGGTCTTGCTCCGCCAGGAGCGCCGGGAGGGGCTATGTTCCTGAGTGTGGGTGAATCTGGGGGGTGGGGGCCACTGAATCCCAGGTCTCAGCCCCCAGCCCCAGCCCCCTACCCCGCCAAGTACTCGAGCAAGGCCAACCTCCTGTTTTCTGCTCGGTCTCGCCGGGGTCGCCTTCCTGGAACACTTTGGTTATTGATTCCGCTGAAAGAGCCGGAGTGCGAAGACTGCGCTTCCCAGGGGACGAAGGGAGTGGGGAGGAGAGCAGGCTGGCGGTTACGGGAGGGAGTTGATAAACTTTAGGAGGGATGCAGGGCGTTCCTCGGTACCCTAGGGCCTCCTCGGCCTCCCTCTGCCAGGCTCGGCGTGCGGCTAGACTAGGGGTGGAAGAGGAGGCCCGACGACCCCCCACCCTCAGCGCAGCTCCCTAGCGCCGCTGGGAGTCGGAGAACCCCGACTCGGGCCCAATCAGCAGGGAGGGGTGGGGCGGCCGGGCGGGGGCGGGGCCGGGGAGCGAGGAGTCGGGAGGGGGGAGCGGGGGGCGCGGGGGGCGCGAGGGGCGGGGAGGCGCGGGCTTGGCCAGCCCAGGCTGGCCAGGCGGTGCCGGAGGCGGCGGTGGCGGCCGGCATGGGCGATGGGGGCACCGAGCGCGACCGCGGCCCCGCACGCCGGGAGTCGCAGAGCGGGCGCGGCGGGGACGGCGGCGGAGCAGAAGACTCGACCGCTGATGCGGGCGGCCGCAGCCCCAGGGAGATTGCCGGGACCTCCGACTCCAGCCCTGCGGGCTCCAGGGAGAGCGGCGCCGACCGCGACGGGCAGCCGGGGCTCGGCGAGGCAGACCACTGCCGCCGCATCCTGGTGCGAGGTAAGGGGACGGCTCGAAGCCCTGGTCCACTGGACTCCCCTCCCTTCCCTCACCGGGGCCTCCGAGCTCCCTGCAGCCTCCACCTCCCAAGTCCTATATTCATTCAGACGATCGTCGTCCAGTCATTCATTCAGCAAACATTATTTTGAGCGTCCATTGTGTGCTGGACATTGAGCTGAGTGCAGGGGACAAAGCGGCGAGCGGTACGGAAGAGATCCCCGTTTCACTGCCTTGAGATGCTCAGCTCTCCAGTCTCACCCGGGCGGGTTACCGTGGCGGGGGCCGCGATGCGAGTGCGGGATACGGAGAGCCGAGTCCCCGCCCCGCGACCCTCGCGGCGGGTGCGGAGAAAAGCGTCACGAGCGCTCCGCGGGGTCAGGGCGAGGAGGGACCAGCGCCCGGAACCGCGGGAGGAGAAGGCCCGGCTCCGCTCAGCTGCCGGGCGCCTCCCAGCCCCGCTTCCCGGTCCCGGCCTCGCAGGCGCATGGGCTGCTCCCGGGAGACGGCACCGGAACGCAGAGGGCGGCGTGCGCCGCGCTCGCCCGCCGGGGCTTCGCTCTCGCGGTTCCCACTTCCTCGCGGCGCCTGGGCCCAGCCGGCTCTCGGCGCGGCCTTCTCACGGCCTGGCTTCTCGCGTCTCACCGATTCTCCCTCGCCCTTCGCCCTCCTCTCTTCTTTCCCGGCCATTTCCCTCCGCCGAGCTCGCCTTCCCCTCCTTCCCTTCCTGCAAGAATCCGAGTGCCCGGCTCTTCCTGGCTTCCTCGCTGCGAGGCTGCGGCTTCCCCGGCCCCTAAAGCCAGCCTGACGCCCAGCTCGCCTTTCGCCGGATCCGGGCCTCGCCCAGCGAGATAGGAGAAGAAAGGGGATTCCGAGGTCTTGCCTTAAGCCTGTCCCTAGGCCGCGGCGAAACCGGAGGTCTGTTTCCCCCACCGTCCCAGAGTCCCGGACTGGGAGACCCAGCGGAAAGAGGCCATTCGAGGGTAACAGCTGCCCCCGGTTAATCCCGCTGCCTTTTTCTTGCCCTTTCTTTTTGATCGCTTCTCTTTCGAGCTTGAAGGCCTAGAAAGAAATCAGTCGGAGCTGATTTCCTCGGCCACCGCCTAGGGAAGGGAAACCAGCACTAAGACCCCCGAGTTTGATCTGGACTGGGCTGTGTGTGAGCTACCCACACACAGACAGAAACATCTTGGCCTGGTCGCTCACAGCTTCCCCACAGCTGCTGAGTCTGGGTGACTCTGGGAATGGGGGCTAAAGGCACAGCATGGAGGCAGCCCAGTGTGAAGTTGCCTGGTGGCCATCCTGGACACAGACTTGGGGACCCTGGTCTTCAGGAAACACAGGAAGCTCCAGGCCAGGTATAGTCACTCAGTGCCGTTCTGGGTCAGGCTCTGGGGGTCAAAGGACAGAGCATGGGGAGGTGGTCCCCAACCAACAGGGATTCCAACAGGTGTGTGGCCCTCTTGGGCACTTGGGATTAAATTAGATCCATTCCATAGACTGTGGGGTGTCCTGTGTACAAGGCATTAGCAGCCAGTTTGGAGTTCCCTTAAGGAAATCTGCAAGACTTCCAGAAACAGAAAAATCAGCCTCCTAAACCCACATTCCCAGGTTAAGGACACTCACCACCTCACACTCCATCTGTGGGTTTTTCATTTCCTTCTGCCTGAACAGTTGTGGTTCTGTGCCCACCTACCATTCCTTCTGCTCTAACTCCAGGCAGATGGAATAGATTTTGTGTCTGCATGCGATGACAGATAACTCCCAGATGTTGAGTCATAGAAGGTAGGATCAAAAATGATACCCTCCAAGAGCCCACCCACTCCAGGAGCAATCCATGGACCCCCTGCTGGATGCAGGGCAGCTAGTGTGCACTGTTATCTGCAGTTTTCCAAATTCATGTGGGCAATACTGCAGCACCGTTATACTGAGACAACATAATGAAAAGAGAGCACAGAGGAGGTACTTATTCTCTTAAAAGAAATAAAAGGTAAATGCAGGGCCTACATAAATCTCTCTGTCCTTTTCCATTTAACGACAAGGAGGTTATTACAGGCCTCAGATATCAGGGACGTCATTTTACCGCTAATCCCTCCTAGCCAGAGTCACCTGCGTCACTCCGGGCCCCACTGGGCCCAGGGCGGAGGCTCTGTCAGATGAAAGGCCCTGCACTGGCGAAAGGAAGTTCAGGGCACCCTGGTCCCTCGCTGAATGTCCCTCCAGTGTGCTCTAAACAGACAGTACATTTTGCCCTTGACCTCCGAGGATCTATCCTCCCAAAGTACCCGTGGAGGAAACCATAAAATGGGGGAGAGTAGGCAGTTAGCATGTCCATTGTTAAGTTGCTGGCTGGGTGAAGATTCTGAGAAACAGCCCTTCTTTCTCTGAGTCTTTTTTTCTGCCTCCTTCCCACTCTGCCCTTGCTCCCTTGAGGGCTCCACCCCAAAGTAACAGACCTGTTGAGGGAGTCCCAAGATGCAGAGGAATAAGAGAAAGGCTTGGTGCTGGAATTACGTGAAGTTGATTTGGAATACAAGTCTTACAGCCCTTTGAACTTGAACTAGTTTCTTTGCCTCTCTGTGACCCAGTTTCCTCATCTGTACGAAGAAAGCGTAGCTCTTCCCTTGAGTGCCGTGCTCAGGGTCAGAGATGTTGTCTATAAAACTCCAAACAAGCAGCGGGATCTCCATAAATATTCTGTGGAATGAGAGGGGTGGGAGCTCCAAGGAGACTAAAACTGCTTCAGGCCGTGGGCCTTGTTCCTCAGAGGCCTCCCCCACCGCAACCCCTGGCCCCAAAGGCTGTGTAAAGCATTCAGAGGTGAGCAGCCAAGGGGACGAGGACTGGCTGACGAAAGGAGGCCCAGTGCCACCTTGCAGACCACACAGTACGGCCTTCCCCAATCCCCTTCGAGGAACCCTCACACAACCAATCACCGAAGTTTCCCTGCCTCTGCAAAATGTGGGTCAGGGAGCCAGGGAGGCCGACCTGCTACATCCCCTGCCTCAAAATGGAGGCCGCTTCATGCCACACACGGGCACAAGCAAGGCACCGAGATAACAGGGGTGTGCACAACAGGCACACCAGACACTCCACTGAGGACACAGCTAGGCGTCCACAGGGGCCCTAAAGCCACTTTGGCTGCCCCATACCTCTGCATGCACAGCCCGTTGACTAGTGAGGGAAAGGGGTGGGAAACCCTTTTGTTTTATATTAACATTTGGAAAAGACAAGCCACGGGGAGGAAGCAGGTAGAAAGAGAGCCGCAGCTCCAAGTTCGCTGCAGCCTGAGTGGTACTGCCTTTTCGGTTGAGCCGGGATCCCTGCAATCAAAACAGCGGGGACACGTCTCACCCCAAACTCCCAAACCTCACAATCCATGCTCATATCTGCACACTCACATGCACTTAGATGATTCTCACATGGACCCGGAGTCAATTCAGCAACGCTTCTGGACAGATCCCGGAATGGCCATCCACCAGCCTCACCCACCCAGCAGATGTTATGAACAATGCCTAGCGCTGGTCTCAGCTCACCCAAAGCGTCCCTCTGACCTGCCAGTCTCAAAACCCCAGTCGGGCCTCCTCAACTCTGCACTGCCACCTAGGCCTGAGTCAGGCAGAGTTCAGAGGTGCCCCCAGTACAGTCCTGCACCTTGAGACCTGTGACACCCTGGGCCTGACTCAGCACCCCTCCTCTGGTAACAGGCGGACAGGAAAGCTGTGGGAATCCTCGGACTGAGTGAATGACTACCCCCCTCACCCCTGCAGCACCAATACCCACTAGCAGAAATGTTTTCACCTGGGATCCTGATGGATGTGCCCAGGGCCTCTGGCTGTGGCTGAACAATTCCCTCTGTGGGTGTGAGTTTGGTGCAAGGGGTGATTGAATTTAGCGGTGTCTAGCCCCCTGAGAATTGAGGGCAGTACTGGACCCGTGCTGCAGAAATGTATTGGTGGAAATAGCACAATGGCATACACCAGGCAGAGCCGTGGACGCTGCGGACATGTTTGAAAATGCTGGGCAAGGGGCCAAGCCTTTTGGGGGCTTGAGCTAGTAGCAACCCAGGGAACAGACAAACCCCTTCTGCAGCCAGGTCTGGGCTCAGCGTTGACCAGAATCACCTGCTTTCCAGTTGGATTTACAGCAGTCCCTGGACCCAGGATGACTCGACCTGGACCAAGCGTCCTCACCCCCCACCCAAGGCATGGCAGCTCCACGAGGGCACACCTGCCACCCCATCCCCCCACCCCCAGATGGGGTGTCTTGGCAATGGAGTCGGTGACCCAGAGTGTTTATTGGAAGGAGCCGCTGGATGGCAAGTTCCTGTGTCTGGGCCCTCCGGGCACCAGACCTTGGG
Organism: Bos indicus x Bos taurus; assembly: GCF_003369695.1. Taxonomy (NCBI): domain Eukaryota; kingdom Metazoa; phylum Chordata; class Mammalia; order Artiodactyla; family Bovidae; genus Bos; species Bos indicus x Bos taurus. The sequence goes on along the minus strand of NC_040086.1, from coordinate 13,431,205 downwards.
ACTGGAGCCTCAACCTAAGTCTGTTAAGAGAAAACTGGGACCATTCCTCCCAGGCAGTGGTTGAAAGCTTTAAATGATTCACGCAGGAGATTGTGCTTTGGGGGTTTTGGTTTTAGTTTTATTTTGGGAGCTTGTGGGGAGTATTAGGTTTCTTTTTTATTTTCCTAGGATTGTTTTCGTTTTATGTTTGTCATGTTTTTCATTTTGCTTTGTTTTTGGCCGAAGGACGCACATTCTCAAGGCCGGTCTGTGGACCCTATCATTTTGGGTCTTTACTTTTTACTTGTTATTCATGCTCCCACCCCACCCCCCCCCCCCCCCGGCCCACACACACACACACACACACACACACACACGCAGAAGCAGACCTGCAGACAAATTCGTTGTCTTGTTGGTGTGTCTTGCGGGCACACTTTCATTTTCTGGGATCTGTGAAGGGCCTTCCGGGGCTCCTCGGGTTCTCAGCCAGTGCTGCCGCCCGGGGTGGTCTCTTGAACTCGGGCGCCTGTGGACCCGTGGCCAGCATCCCGCGCGCAGCAGACACACGAGCGCGCGTGCGCGCGCCTGAAAGGTCAGAGCTTCTCGGTGGCCCCCGGGTGACCCAGCGGGGCAGGGAGGCTGGGACAGTGGGTGGGTACTGGGATCTGGAGAGGAGGGAGCGGACTGCTGCAGCATGCATCCCTGGACTTTTGTTCGGCCGCACCAAATACGTTGAGTCTCCACACAAACTGCGCACCCCCGTAGCGAGACAGGGCTTCTAAGGCTCGCGTTGGCTCGACGCCATTTCCTCAATTACCCCGACTCAAGTCTGGGGCCAAAGTAACCAACCCAAGCTCCCTCTCAGTTCGCTCTTTGATTTGTATTTTAAATGGACGGCGAAGTGGGACACGGTATAGGAAGCATATGAATTTTGTCTTTATTTCCTGTTTGCTTAGTATAAACTAAAGATCGGCCTGACCCTCCTCGGAAAGTGGGTAGCGGTTCCCGGCAGTTCAGCCCGCGGAGTTGCGTACCCCAGTGTGAAAACCTCTGACAGAAGACGCCGGGGCGAGTGGGCCGACCCAGGATCCCCGGGACCCGGGTGGTCTGCGCGCCTGTTTTGCCCCGCTCCGTCTGCTTCCAGGAGGGGGGAGGTTGGAGGGTCTCAGCTAGGGGTGCCAAGGTGGCAGTGAAGAGGTGGCGCCAGGACGCAATCTGGCCTACAAAGCCGAAGAGTGGGCGAACCTGGAAAAGCCAGGGCTGCGAGCGCGGCGGGTCAAGGATGGGGCGGGGAGGGGGCGCGACTGTGAGACGCTACTGCCACCCCCAACCCCAGTACAATCCCCTGACCCAACTCACCCACGTTTTCCCATCATCTTGCCCTTCGCTTGCTAGTTGATTGATTCCACAAACATTAACGAGTACCTACTATGTGCCAATGGAGTAGGAAATGGCACCCCACTCCAGCATTCTTATCTGGAAAACCCCATGGACAGAGGAGCCTGGTGGGCCACAGAGAGTCGGACACGACTGAGCGATTGAGCAACTACGTGCCAGACCAACATGGTAGGGCTGCTGGCGCTGACAGCCAACCGAGAGACCATTTGGAAAGCGGGGACATGCGAGGTTCCTGGCCCGCCGGGGTGGCGGCAGGGCCTGAGTGGCGAGGGAGCGACGTAGGCGAATAACTCAAGGAAGGAGGGTACTGGAGCCGGGTCCCCTAGACGCCGCGCAGGCACCACGTAGGAGGTAGACACCGCACCCGCCAAACCCTAGCGATCTCTCCAGACGATTCCGTGTGCATACAGTAGGCACTCAGTAAATATCTGCCGAATGAATTAGAGGAAGCAAAACCAACCTCGTGTTTCACTAGGTAGGAGGCCGCAACGCCCCTCCCGGGGAAGAACGTCTGGGCTGCAGCGACCTCATTCTTGGACGTTACAAAGGCGTTCCTTACATGAAATGGTGATGATGCCAGAGCACAGAATAATTGTTAAAATAGAAAGTTGACGGCGCCCTATTTTTGGAATTTTGTGCAATCGTCAACTTCGGGGGCCACGGAAATATAAAACCCGAAAAAGCTCAAATGTGGTTCTTTTTACTCGTTCTTCTTTTTACTCGTTCTTTGGGTCCCCAGGGCCGCGGAGGCAGTCTGGAGGCAGGCAGCGTCTGGACGAGGAGGCCGGGCAAGAGCAGGGCCCGGAGGGCGGTAGTGAGCCTCCCGGTTCTCCTCAGCTGCTTGGGGGAGGTTCCGCTGCAGAGCCAACCAGGGAAATATTAATAACTAGGTAAATCTTCGCCCCTTCTCCCCGCCCAATTCACAGGCCCCAATTCCTTGGTTGGAGCTTGAAACAACGGGGTAATTAAAGTTAGGTTTGTTATGTTCTGTTTGCCCCACCGCCCACCGCAGAGCGCTGGCAGCCAGGGCTCGACGGGTGAAAGACACCCAGCGAAGAACATAAGACCACGCTCACAAAATAGATGGGAACAAAACAGGTAGAGCATTTAAATTCAAAAAGCAGTATGGGGACTTCCCTGGTGGTCCAGTGGTTAATGCAGGGGGGGATACGGGTTCCATCCCTGGTGGAGTAGCTAAGATCTCACATGCCTGGTGGCCTGCGAAAAAAACAAACCAAAACGTTTACAGAAATATTATTGTAACAAATTCAACAGACTTTTAAAATGGTCCACATGGAAAAAAAAAATTAAGAAAAAAAAAAAGGAATACGGTCTCCAGGTTTAAAAAAAGTGGGGGCGGCAGAAACCTCCCGGAAATAGCCACCATTCCTAGTTTCAGGTGTGCTTCAGTAGATTTCTCCCCTCTTATATACACATTACATAAGCTGTCTTGCAACTTACCATTAAAAAAAAAAAATTTCAACCCCCACCCCCAGGTCATCTTTTCCGCTCAGCCATTTCACACTGTTCCCTTTCTGCTCAGTACTCCTCTGGAGGAGGAAAGCAGATTTTCGTATCCTCTAGAAGGATGTTCCTGTTGTTCTCCTCTGGTACATCGAAGCTTTGTAATTGTGAAAAAGTAAAACCAATCTAAATATCCAACAACAAGGGACTGGTTAAATAAAATTTTATTATAGCTGCATAATTATAGCTGCATAATGCAGTTGTTAAAAATAATGAAGCACTTCTAGATGGAAAGATATTTATTGAATAAATTTTATCAAATGAAAAACAGCAATTTGCAGAAAATCTTACTTTTGTAATATGTAACTTACATATTAATTTTTTTCAGTTACTGGGGAAAGTTTGAGAGCTTGAGAAATGAACTCCCAATGCCCACGTCTTGAGCCCTTGAGTGTTTCCTAAAGATAAATTCCTAGAAGTGGAATTGCTGCTTCAGGTCAGAGCTGCAGGTGGACAGCCCTCCAGTGTCATAGTAAAGTTGGTCACTGATCTCTCCATTCAGAGCCTGCAGTCTTAATGTACAGTGATGAGATATTGTTATTTTATGATCTTTTCATTAAAAGCTTGATTGAAAACTCATGTGGAAAAAAAGAGGTACACTCTACAAATTTTCAATGTGTTTCCTTTAATTTTAAAATAGTGATTCATTTGATTCAAACATCAAAAAGTTGTTTTAAGTACACATGAGAAATCTCTTTCCCATCCTTCTTCCCCATCCTCCAATTCCCACTGGGCTCAAAGGCAGCCATTATTTACTGCCTTCCAATATGTTATTCCAAATCATGTCTATGCTTCTGTAAGCCAGTACATTATTTTTTTTTCCTTTTGCTTGTTATGCATATGGTGGTATCTATATATATTTTCCTGCACCTTGCTAATTTCACTTACCAATGTATCTTAGGGTATAAAGAACTTCTGTTAGTTTTTTACAAATGCATAGTATTCCATTTCTAGAGACTGGGTAGACCAGAATGTATGTTATACTACCTGTGCCTTAATGGTAGACATTTAGCTTTTCTCTTATCTTCTGTTATTATATACAATGCTACATTAAATATGCTTGTTCCTTGGTCATTTCCACATGTGTGGGTCTTACCTGTCAGAGAAGTTCCTGAAAATAGGTTATTGGGTCAAAGAGTACCTGTGTTTGTAATTTGCAAGATAATGCCCAACGGTCCTCAATAAGATGGTACCTACTCCCCTTAGCAATGCCTGAAAGTGCTTGTATCCCCAAGTCTTGCTTTCACAGTTCACACTTTTTATCTTGATAGATGTTAAATTGTTCTTTCAGGGGAAGAAAAGTTTAGCAATTTAGACCCCCACCTTTGTCCTCTCCCCATATTAGAGATTATATATCTTACACATCTTTGCTCAGAAGTTCCTCAGTGGCATTTTAATTTTTATTTTTTTGATTATCAGTGAAGTTGAGCATCTTTTCATGTTTATTGGCCAGTTGCATTTCTTCTGCTATCTATTAATTCATTTCATGTGACCATTTTAATTTTCAAATATTCCTTTTCTTATTGATTTGTAGAAATTCTGTATTGTGGACAGTGGTTCATTGCTTTCAATATATGTTGCAATTTGGGGGGTTATAAATTGTCCTTTAATTTTTTTCTGATGTCTTTTGTTTTCTGAACTATAAAATCTCTTTCTAATTACAAAATCAATCCGTGCCATTTTGCTATATCATGTAAAAGTTGCAAGTTCTTCATTTCCCCCACATAATACACTTCTACTCCCAAGATGCAATCTCCCAAACTTTCCCTAGACATTGAAAAACATAAATAAGTTATAGATTGCAAGACGGTTTTTTTGCAAACTTCTTTTCTTCATTTAATAGATACCTTTCAATCTAGAACTGCCTTATTATTTTTAACAGTTGCATAATACTATATTATGCAGATACAATAATATTTATTTAACCAGTCCCTTGGTGATGGGTATTTAGGATGGTTCTACTTTTTCACAATTACAAACAATGCTTCAATGCTTTGTATCCTAATTTGAACAGATTTATTAAAAAGTCTCATGAGACAATACGAAAAATATGAAAATAAGTGAGACATTTTATTATATTAAGGAATGGTTGTTAATGTTTCTAATTGTGACAGTAGTATTGGGATTGTTTTCTAAAGATACTTATAAAAGGATTTATTAAAAACATTTATAAAAATCTTTCTGGATAAAAATGTTTCTAGATATGGTGACTGGGATTTGCTTAAGATTATAGGGAGATAGAAGAGCTAGGATTGTTACTGAGTTTATAATTGTTGAAGCTGGAGGATAGGCATATCACAATTCATTATACTTTCTCTCTCTCTCTTTTTCTCTTTTCTCTCTTATTTTGTATGTTTGAAATTTCTTATGATAAAAATTTTAAAATAATAAACATCATTCCACATATATCTGGTATGCATATAATTACAGGGTAAGTTCCTAGAAGTGAAATTTTAAAATCCAAGTATATACACTTAAAATTGTGATTGATATTTCTAAACACCAAAATGTACTAATTTATATTCCTGGAGATTGTGTATAAACATACCATTTCTCCCCCATATCCTCCCAACCCAGGATGTACTTAGTCTTTTAGAGCAAAATCTTTTAAGTGAAAAAAAATCTTGTTTTATTGGTGTTTTTGATTACTAGTCAGGTTAAGTGTATTTTTATATACTTATTTTTCATGTTTATTTCCTCTTCTGTGAATTTTTCATTCATATGCTTAGCCATTTCTCTACTGACTTACTCATTGTTTTTTATAGTTGTCAACTATTTATAGACTACATAAATATATAACATATATGTAACATATGTAAACATACAAATATACACATATTTTAGTATATAGAAAGAAAATGATCCCTTTTTCTGTGACATGTGTTGCAAACATCCCCAGATCTTTTTCATTCTTTTTTCTTCTTTTTCTTTTTTTAACCTTGCTGTGAATTGGGTTTTTTTTTTTTTTTTGACTCAAATTTTTTGGGCTTGTATGTTTTAGGTCTCAACTAGGAAGTTCTTCTCCAACCAAAGGTAACAATATTACATATATTACATGTTATGTATATTTAGAATACTCTTTAATTTTATGTTACAAAAATTCAGTGTATGTTACAATTTTTGAGTTTATAATTTGTCTTTTATTTTTTGTTCTCATGTCTTTTTATTTCTGAAGTATAAAATATTCTTTTAATTATAAAACCAATTCAGGCTGAAATGAAGTGAAAGTTGAAAACTCTTCATTTACCCCACCCAAGGTACTTCACTCCCAAGATATAACCTCCTAGACTTACTTTAGTAATTGAAAACATAAATATGTAAGTTATATATTACGAAAGTGGGATTTTTTGCACACTGCTAAAATAGTCTGCAGAGACTGTGACAGTCTTTGCAAAACCAAATAATAAAGAAGTACATGAAGTAAGATGGGGGAACTCTTTGCTTCCTGACCAGCTTCCACTCCACAGAGTAAACAGAAGAGAGAGGTGTCCATCCTGCCAGGTTTAATTCTGTATAGGTATAAGCACGTATGCACACACACACAGTTAGCTTTTACCTTTGTTCTTTATAGCACTGGGCTTGTACACACGAACGTGTTTTCACGTAGCAGTATATGATGGACACCCATTCAGGTCAGTATATGAAGATGCACCTCATTCTTGTTCATGCCTACATAACAGCCAAAGGCATGCCTCTACTGTGGCTTCATCAGCAGCGTTGCTATTGATAAACACTCAGCTTTTCCTCTCTCCCACCCCTTCCTACAAACTGCTACGAACAGTGGCTCTTTATGAAATACACAATATTTCTCTGGCCTAGAAACCTCTGTAAATTTTCTGAAACAAAAGAACTATACATTTTTAAATTTAGCTAGGCATTGTGAAATTGTCCTTCAAGAAAAACTTTTCCTCTATTAACCTGTATTCTCACCAATGGAGCTTGAGAAAACCTATTTTCGTTCACCTTTGCCAGTACAATTTTCCCAGTCTGATAAAGTATCTGAAAAAAAATTTATCTCTTTTCTATTCTAACTTTCATTTTCTCTAAGTCCCTCTGAGCGTATTTTTCCATATTTATTAGCCACTAGGATTTCTTCTTCTCTTAGTAACCCTTTCATATAATTTGTTCAGTTTCCTACTGGACTGCTTGACTTTATTCGTTAGACCATAAAGGCTGTGTGTGAACTAGACATTAGGCTGTTTTGCATGTATTATTAATATTCTCCCAATCTGTTACTTTTGTTTTAACTGTCTCTCATCCTGCCGCAGTTTCTTTCTCTAGGTACTCAAATCTGTTATTTATTTTTTAAAACTCGTCAGTGTTTTTATTCCACTTTCAGAGATTTATTTATTAAATCTAAAGTTCTAATCCATCTTATATATATTTTTGCATGCAGTGTGAGATAAATGTCTTTATTCCAGATGATGCACTAACTGTCCAAAAGCCAGGTCTTGAGTAATCTTGTCTTTCCTCCAGCTAATCTGAAATTTCATCTTGATAATATCGCAGTTCCTCATATAGGTGTGGATTTGCTTCATAACTCATGTGCCAGCATCACCAGTTTAGTTGCTGTAGATTTATAATATATGTTGCAGTGACAGTAATGCAAGAATTCTATCCTTATTCTTGCACGTTTTTCCTCACCTCTTCTTCCATTTCAATGTTTCCAGTAAACTGGAGAATGAGGTTTTTTTATAAGGAATTTTCATAGTGATTAGATTTCATTTGTAGATTAAGGCAGAAAGGACATTTTTACATTTAAAAATCAATGTGTTAACAGCTTATCATGTAAAGGAACTACCTGGGTGCTACCTGGATGAAGTCTGGGTAGGACTTTGAGGGGGTTTACTGGGAAAGGTAGTGGGAGAGGGTCATTTTTAGTGCTGGAGGTCAAGAGCATTAGCTATCTGTAATCAGGCAGGAGTCACCACCTCTCCCATGGCAAAGGATCTTTGGGTGGAATTCACTCTCCCTGGTACCCCTGAGGCTCACCCCTCTTTGAGGAGACCTGAAGGAGAGCAAAACTCAGCCTTCATTCCGCTTAGACTCATGCATTTCACCCTAACAAGACCCTACCCACCTAGAGGCCCTGGAATTAAGCTGTCCCTCCTTCCTGGTGCCCCCAACACACACAACTCCACCTAGAAAAGCAACAATTCAGGGAAGAGGGCTCTGTCAGTAGGAGGGACTAGATTTTGCTGAACGGACAACCTCAAATCTCAGAGGTTTAACAAAGAAATATATTTCTAAGTCACTTGATAAGTCCATCACAAGTGGGCAGGGGCTTGTCTTGGTACTCAGAAACCCAGGCTGATGAAGCTCCAGCTTGGCTTCTGCCTCTGTGACCATCCCAGTAGAGAGAAGGGGAGGTGGGACATCAAGACCTGGCTTTTGACATGTTCCCTGAAAGTGACTGCATCCCTTCCTCTTGACTAAAACAAATCGTGTGGCCATATCTGATTTCAAAGGGCAGAAAATAAATGCAATCCTACCGTGTGCTTGGAAAGAACTGGAAACACTGGCAAGCAGCATCCTTGGTTTATCCATTAGCTTGACTTTGATGAGCGGTCTCCTCTGCTGGTCCTAGCTAAAACAGCAAGCACAGAAACACTGACTATTGGATGTTAGCTATTTGGAGAAGGTCAGAAACATCCCGTTGTTTTATTTTCTTCACAGTATTTATCATTACGTTACGTATTAGATTTTTTGGTTTTGTTTTGGTTTGGTTTTATCTGCACTGGGTCTTCCTTGGGGTGTGTGGGCTTCTGTAGTTGCAGTACTCAGGCTTAGTTGCTATTCGGCACATGAGATCTTAGTTCCCCGACCAGGGATCCAACCCACATCCCCTGCACAGGAAGGCAGGATTCTTAGCCACTGGACCACCAGGGAAGTCTCTACATATTCATTTTTTAATTTATTATCTGTCTCTCTCCCCAGTACAAGGTCTACAGGAACAGGGACCTTGTCAAATTTGCTCATTTCTATATCCTCAAACACAAGAATACTATTTGGCACATAGTAGGCATTTATTACAGCTTTCCTGGTGATTCAGACAGTAAATAATCTATCTGCAATGCAAGAGACCCAGGTTTAATCCCTGGGTCAGGAAGATCCCCTGGAGAAGGGAATGGCAACCCACTCCAGTATTCTTGCCTGGAGGATCCCACGGACAGAGGAGCCTGGCAGGCTACAGTCCATGCGGTTGCAGAGTCGGACCGACTGAGCAACTAACATTTTTTACATTTATGTTGAGTGGTTGAATATACATAGTTGTTTTATTTACAGAAATGGGATAGTACTACTTACTTTCTTTCACTTAATGTCAGTTTATATGGATACTGTCTCATTCTTTTAGCTACATGGTATTTTATAAAATATGAATGGCATGAATGTATCATCATGTGTTCATCTGTATCCCTTACGGGGAACACTCAGGATGCTTTCAGATTTTCAACATTTTGAACAATGCCGCAGCAAATATCCTGATGTATACCTTGGAGCACATGAATCTATGCTTAAAATAAAATTGCTGGGGCAATAGTTATGTGCTTCTATAAACTTGACAATTGCAGCCTTGAAAGATTGTGACAATTTATGGTCCTACCAGCAGTTCACAGGAGTGTAGAATCACCAACAGTGCATCTTTGCTTTATTAATCTTCTATTAATGTCTCTCCGATCTTATGGGAGATAAAAAATTATCCATTGTTGCTTGGACTTGCATTATCCTGATTACTGTGAAGCTATGTTCATCTTTTCACATATTTATTGGCCATTTGGATATCTTTTCTGTGAATAGCTCACAAAAATTACTTGACCATTTTTTCTATTAGACTATTGCCCTTTTAAAAATAATTACTTTTAATTGTATTTTATATATTCTGAATATTATTTGTTTGCCTTTTAAAAAAGATTTTCAATTGTGTATTTTGTATTTTATCTTGGTTTTGATGCTTTTATCGTATAAAGGTTTTAGATTTAATATAGTTGAATAACATCCTTTGTTTTTCCTTTACAGTCCCAGTTTGCATCTTGCTTGGAAAACTCTTCCCAAGCTTAGGATTAAAAAACTGCTTTTTATATTTTCTTGTAATGCCTTCATCATTTTATAGTCTACAATTTGCTCTCTATTCCATTTGAAACATTGTTCTTTATGGTGTGAGACACGAATTTAACCTAATTTTATTCCAAATGGATAATTTATGGTCCTCAATCTAGTTAAATGCATTGAGAGACTAGACATATAGAACGTTCCCTTTATCATAAACTCTGTCACTCTGTATACATGGCTCTAGTTGTATACTCCTTATTTCATTTTTTCCCAATATTCAGTAATTTGAATCCCACCATTACCATTTCTATTATATGCATGTTTCATTTATTTAATATTTTAGCAAACAACAACAACAAAACATGCCAAGAGGTTAGAATGATGTTTTGTCACAGAAACTGACAAATCTGTTTGTGGAAAGAATATTTTATATTTTCAAATGAAATGTCTACTTTTGGCTTCATGCTCAGTATGTAAAATCGTAGATTTAAATTTGTTCTAGTAAACACTAAAATAACTGCATAACTTTTGAAATGACAAAGATTTGTTTATGTATCATTCTAAATCATCTTACAAACTATGAGTGAAATGCAGAGGCACTTGAGGAGCTGCTATTGTATTCTTTTCACAAACAGATTTGTCAGTTTCTGTGACGAAACATCATTCTAACCTCTGGGCATGTTTTGTTGTTGTTGTTGTTGTTAATGTCTTATTTTGAAATAGTAAGAGAATCACAAGAAGTTGCAAAAATGGTAGAAAAGCCCTATATACCTGCAACACAACCTAGCTTCTCACAATGGTGACATCTTATTTAACTATAATACATGATCAACATCCAGAAATTGACATTAATTCAATATAATTAACCAGGTTCATGACCTTCCTCAGATTTCACCCATTTTTTGCATACACGTTTTTCTTTATATATAGTACTGTGACATTTTATTACACTTACAGATCCATATAACCACCACGGCAATCAAGATTCAGAACTGTTTTGACGCCACCAAGAAACATCATCCTTTGTGGTCACAGTCTCCCTTCCCTAACCCCTGGCAGCACATCTGTTAGCCACCTCTACAACTTTGTCATTTTGATAATGTAATATAAATGGAATCATACCGTACATAATCTGAAGCGCTGCCTTGGGTTTTTTCACTCAGTGTAATTTAATTGAAGATGTATCCAAATTGTTGTGTCTGTCTATAGGCATTGCTGTACCACGGTTTGTTTATCCATTCACCGATTGAGGAACACCTGGATTGTTCCCATTTGGGAGCTCTTACAAGTAAAGCTGCTGTGAATATCCCCCTGTAGGTGTGATGTGAACCTAAGATTTCATCTCTCTGAGTTAAATGCCCAGGAATGAGATTACGGGGTTCCATGGTTAATATAGGTTTACCCTTTTAGGAAACTTTCCTAAAAGTCAGTTTCCAGAGTGGCTGCACCATGTTCCATTCCCAGCAGCGATGAACGCGGCATCTAGTTTCTTGGCATCCTCACCAGCCTTTGGCACTCTCACTCTTTCATTTTCGTTCCTCTAATCATTTTTCTCCTGGTTTTCATTTGTTTTCTCCTGCTGGCGAGTGGTGTTGAACCTCTCTTCACGTGCTCATTTGTACGGCCCTTTGGGCTTCCCTGGTGGCTCAGAAGGTAAAGAATCTGTCCACAATGCGGGAGACCTGGGTTTGATCCCTGGGTTAGGAAGATCCTCTGGAGAAGGAAACTGCTACCCACTCCCGTATGTGGCCTGGAGAATTCCATGGACAGAGGAGCCTGGCGGGCTACAGTCCAAGGGGTCGCAAAGAGTCGGACATGACTGAGCGACTTTCACTTTGGGGATATCTGGGGACAAGTCTAAGGTGCTTATTCCATGCTGCTGCCTGTCCTGGCCCTGTGGAGGAGGGCTGCCCTCGGCTGCTTCCTGAGGCAGGAATGCCCCTTTTAGCTCCCCTACAAGGAGGAAATGAGGAGAAGGGCTGTATGGTTTGACATCAGTGGTCAGGAGCAAGCTCAGGGCTTCAGGTGGGCTCCAAGAGGCTCACCCGGAAGAGGATGTGAAGCTTCCAGCACCATATATGACATCCATCACCCTTTCTCCTCTTCACACCCCCCAAGATACTTGTAATAAAAATCAGTGCCTTTGGAGATGGGTTCATTGGGTGTTGTGAGGAAAGTTCTGAGCCTGATCTCACAATTGGAAACACTAGAACCTGAGCAAAGGGGACCCAGTCACAATGGGGCCACAAATATTAACCCCCCATTTTGAATGTAGAAAGGATTGGAGGGGGGAAGCTTGAGTTGTCCCAAAGAGCTGGATTCTACCAACCCGCCGAGAGCAAGGCTCCCATCCCTGTGCTGCGTCCTGCCCAGTGCCCTGGAAAGGCCAGCCCAGTGCTGGGGGAGGACAGCCTCTGGGCCATGACTGCATCCCCAGGCTCACCTTCTCCCTGATGGTTGACTGAGAACACGAAGGTGTTTGAACCTCTGAGATCGGGGGTATGACCTGTGAGCCGAGCCAGGAGCCTATGAAGAGCCAAAGTGCGCCCTGGAGTGGGACTGCCCTGTGTGATCCAGTGCATAAAAACTCACCCTGCAATGAAGGAGACTCGGGTTCAGTCCCTGGTCGGGGAACTAAGATCCCACACACCACAGCTAAGACCCAATGCAACCAAATAAAGTACATCCTGGAGGAGGGAACATTAACTGGCCCTAGTAGGAGGTAGGCAGAACCAGTCTCATAAAATATACTACAGGACTTGGAGGGAGAGATCTCAGTTTCACCCTTTAGAACAGGGATTCTAAAACTAGGTTCTGCAGTCTTATGGCTCACAAGGAGCCTCATGACAGCACCTGCCAAATGCAATTCCTTTCCTACATCTTCCAGGGCAATGATGAGCCAGTCAGAGGATTCCATTTTCTACCCATGACGTCTATAACCTATCTCTTCACTATAACCTATTAATTGAATCACTAAGAATTACTAAAAGAGGGTATTCATCAAGTAAAATGAAGGTGTTTCTAGAGTTTTTTAAACACTCAGTATGATCTTAGGTAGATACTTAAAATGTGTACCTCCATTTCCCCATCTCTAAAATGGGGATAATCACAATTCCAACTTCACTGAGACATGGGGAAGCTTTAAGCACTTAAAACGGTGCCTGGCCCAGAGCATGCATTGCAGAGGCGTCAGCTATTACTATGAGCGGCCAAGGCTGCTAAAGCTTCTGACCATATTGCAAACTCTCACTGTGTATGCCCTCTGGAGAGGGGTGGAGTTCCTACAACCCTGTTACCTGTGCCTGATCTTCCTTTGTAATGGCAAATTACTGTGAGTTTAGCTTTATTATTATCAACAGCATGCGTGGGGGCGGGGGACGGGTTTGGTAAATCCCAGGTGGCACAGTGGTAAAAAAAAATCCGCCTGCCAAGGCAGGAAACACAGGAGATGCGGGTTGGATCCCTGGGTTGGGAAGATCTCCTGGAGTAGGAAATGACACCCAACTCCGGTGTTCTTTCCTGGAGAATCCCATGGAGAGAGGAATCTGGTGGGCTTTGGTCCATGTGGTTGCAAAGAGTCGGACGTGAGCACACATGTGGAATTTGATGGTGCATATTTCCACACTCTAATTTTTGACATAAACTTTTCTAATAACTAGATTTGAAGCCATCAGTGTGTGTGATTCAAACATGGATCATCTTTGCCTCTGTACTTAAGGCTGATATATATATTTAAAATCCTCCCTCCCACCTCCAGGAAATTTTGCTTTAGCTGAGTTTTTTTAAGTGGAACTATCTGGCAAATGTTAGCTGCATGTTTTCAACCTCTTAAATAGGCTTCAAAATATTGGAGATGCCATGCATGGATGACATTGGTCCAGGGACCAGGATGGTGGCCCTGCTGTTCAGGACTCAGCACACAGGGGATGGCAGAAACTCCCCCTCTGGAAGGCACCCCAGCAGCTTGATGTGGTGGCAGTGGTCCTCAGGCTCCTCCTGGGGATCCCAGCTCCACCCTACAACAGCGAGCCTCTTCAGGGACCCTAGGAGAGTCTGTGGATAGAGAGAGCACCCATCCATACCACACACACACCCACAGGGCTTAAGACCTGGCTCTGGACATCTCCTCCAGTAAGCCTTATCTGATTGATCATATCCAATTCTAAACCATCCTTTCCTCTGCTCTTGAGCACTTGGTATTTTCTCTTTACATTTGTTTCTTATTCTGCCAAGGAAGAGAACCCTGGCTGAGACAGAGTGAGTCCCTTCTGCCCAGGCTGGATAATAAACCTGACGTTTGTACTGAGGCCCATTCACATACATATACCCATTAGATACAACGTACTGCATTGGGTGATTGAGGAGGCTAGCCCCAGAGAGGGTAAGCAACTTGTCAGAGGTCACACGGCCCGGCCCAGAACTGAGGAGCTTCCCATCTGATCATGCTACCTCTTTTTAATTTATTTATTTATTGTATTTTGGCTGCACTGGGTCTTTGTTGCTATGTGCAGGAGGCTGCTCTCTAGTAGCAATGCTCAGGCTCTCATTGTGATGGCTTCTCGTGTTGTGGGGCACAGGCTCTAGGGTGCCCAGGCTTCAGTAGCTGTGGCCCACAGGTTTAGTTGCTCTGAGGCATATGGAATCTTTGTGAACCAGGGATCAAATCTGTGTCCCCCACATTGGCAGGCAGATTCTTAACCACTGCACCACCAGGGAAGTCCCACACAGCCTCTAATTAAGATGTTCATTGGTGGGTTACATCCTTAACTAGTGAACTAATTTGCCTCCTTTCATGACCCCTGCAGATGCCAAAGGAACCATCCGAGAAATTGTCCTGCCCAAGGGCCTGGACCTGGACCGGCCCAAACGGACCCGCACATCCTTCACGGCCGAGCAGCTCTACCGCCTGGAGATGGAGTTCCAGCGCTGCCAGTACGTGGTGGGCCGTGAGCGCACTGAGCTGGCCCGCCAGCTGAACCTCTCCGAGACCCAGGTAAAAGGGCAGGGCCAGCTTGCTCCACCGCTACCCTGGCAGTCCAGGAGCGCCCTGGGGTATGAGGCCCATGGGCTGCTGCCCGGAAACCCAGCTTTGGAGTTCAGACATCTATTAGGGAAAGGTTTAAAGTTACTGGTAAACCAGAGCAAATAAACACAGTGCTGACAAGAGAAAGTTGGCATTTGCCAGTGGGGGTGGGGTAGTGGGGCACTTCTGGATCCATCAGGCCCTTTGGATGGAATTTAGGGAAAGGCCAGAGAGATAGGACAGAGAGACATTCAAGATGCAGGGAGTGGCTTAAGAGGGTGTTTGCCAGTGCAGGAGGGAGCCTGCAGAAAGGCATGGGGCAGGGCTGGCTTGCTGGGAGCACAGGTTCAGGAAAGAGATGAGGCATTACAAATGGGGGTTGGGGACCTCTTGTTTCCACATTCTGGGCCTTTTCCCATCCTCCCTTCATCCCAGTGAGCCTTAGAACCTCCTGTTGGAGAGAAAAGGTCTGAACTCCCCCTTCACCCAGGTAGGGCTTAGCACTTAGCAGTGGTCTGCCCAACCCAAAGGAAAGACTTTTGTAAACTGAGCACCTACTCTGTGTGAATGGAGGCATTTCAGACTGGTGGTGGTGGTTGTTCAGTCACTCAGTTGTGTCTGACTCTTTGTGACCCTATGCACTACAGCATGCCAGGCTTCCCTGTCCTCCGCTGTCTCCCAGAGTTTGCTCAGACTCACATCCATCGAGTCAGCGATGCTCTTTAACCATCTCATCTTCTGTCACCCCCTTCTCCTGCCCTCAATCTTCCCCAGCATCAGGGTCTTTTCCAGTGAGTCGACTCTTTGCATCAGGTGGCCAAAGTATTGGAGTGGTATTATTCAAACTAATAGATCTAAATAATGATGATAGTAGTAGTGGGAAATTCCCTGGGGGTCAGTGGTTAGGACTCCATACTTTCATTGCCGTGACCTGGGTTCAATCCCTGGTCTGGGAATTAAAATCCTGTAAGGGTGTGCAGTGCAGTGCTGGTGGTACAAAAAAGTGGTAGTAATAATAATAAGACTTCCCCAGTACTTATTGTGCCAAGGCATTGTTCCAAGTTAGTTATGTTAGTTTGCTAACCCCTACAACCCTGTGATTGTAGCAACCAGGAATATCCCATTTTACCCAGGAGAGGTTATTATGCCCAAGGTCATACAATGAATAAGTTCCAGAACTAGGATTAGGACAAGCAATCTGGCCCCTTTATGCTGCCTGTATACTGGGCAACCATGCTGGAGCTTGTCAAAAAAAGACTCAGAGACTCTAAGTCTAGCTACAGGTAAAGAGCTTGAAGTACCAATAAATGTATCAAAAGGGCCAAACCAGGGCACACGAAGGGAAGAGGAGAGGAAGGAGAGGAGAAGGAAGCAGATGGGTCTGGGGAGGATGGGGGAGGCTCTCCTCACACTGCCCGCTGCTGCCCTGGCCTTGGCACCCCCACCCCACCCGGCAGTGAGGTCAGGATTGCGGCTGGGAGGGCTGCTGTCTTGAAAGCCGCCCCTGTAGAGTCCCAAATGGCCCAGCAGGTGGCCTGGGGCGGCTGGGCCCTCCCTCCAGCTGAGCTCAGCTGGGCTGGACAGCCAGGCTTTGTCCAGGAGGCCTGCAGTGGCCAGGCGGGACAGAGCTCGTAGAGGAAGTCAAGGAGACCCCCCAGACCAGGGTCTGAGGTGTAGGCATGGGGTCCTCCTCCTGTTTAGCCTACTTTCCCTTTGCCTCACGTAGTTTACCCCCCAACTCCCCCTCTGAAACTTTCTTCGCAAGGGCACCTCAGATGCCAGGCCAGCAACTCCTCCTCAGTCCTCATCCTTCCCTGCCCTGCCAGTACAGGCCACCTTTATCTGTTCTTTAAGGTCAAAGCCAAGTCCCTTCTCTTCCAGGAAGCCTTCCTCAGGCTTCTTGACATCACTGCAAGACCTGTTCTACATGGCTTGACCTGTAAAGTGTGGTGTGTGTGTGTGTGTGTGTGTGTGTGTGTGTGTGTGGTGTAGTGTGGTGTGGTGTGGTGGGCACCTACCTGTATGCATTTCCCCAAAACAAGAATGTATTTGAAGGGCATGTCTGCTCCTCAGGCCTCCTTGGGGAGCCCAGCACACAACTGGGCACACCGTGGACCCGCAGAGAACCCTCAACCAGCTGATTGTCCTCACCAGCCTCCTGCCTCTTCCCCTGGTCCTGGAGTTCGGCAGACAATGTACAGTATTACTAACACTGAGAGTTTCCTGTGTGCCAGGCATTGTTCTAAGTGCTCGATGTGTTCTAACTCGTTTAGTCCTCACCATAAGCTCGTAGAACAGGTGTGAGGTTTTTCTTCTGACACCACTTCTGACACTATGTGGTATGTTCCCACACCAACAGCAGCCAGTTCTCCAATACCAGCTGGGAGTCCGACAATACAACTCAATTCAGGTCTGACCTTAACTCCTGGAGGTTAACACCCACGCTATAGGTTATGACCAGCTATACAACGCGGGTTCCCACACCCTCTCCTTAGATTTGATAAATTGCTAGAATGACTCACAGAACTCAGGAAAACTCTTTACACTCTATTTACTTCTACACAGGTATTTATTACAAAGGATGCATGCATATATGCTGTGCTAGGTCATCTCCGACTCCCTGTGACCACTTTGGACTAGAGCCCAACAGGCTTTTCTGTCCATTGGGATTTTTCAGGCAAGAGTACTAGAGTGGATTGCCATTTCCTGCTCCATGGGAAGAACCCACGTCTCTTGCATCTCCTGCATTGGCTAGGTGGATTCTTTACCCACTGAGCCATCAGGGAAACCCCATCATAAAGGATACAACTCAGAAATAGGCATACAGAAGAGATGCGTAGAACCAGGTATAAAGGGGAGAATACATGGAGGAAACGTCATCGTTCAAGAGTCTTTACGACCCAGTCTCCAGCCTCACTGTGCTTTCTGGAGGGAAGGGAATGAAAGTTCCAACCCTCTGATTACAGGTCTTGTCTTTCTGCGACCAACCCCCATTCTAAAACGAGGGGTCCACCCTGAGTCACCTCATTAGCATAAACTCAGGTGCACTCAGAGAGGGCTGGTTATGAACCTCAAAAGGCTCTGGACCAAGAACCAGGGACAAAAACTAAGTGTACTTTTTTTTTAGTACAACAGAATGGCTCTTTATTATTTTTATATTAAAGAGAAGGAAATGGAGGCACACAGAAATTAAATTACATGCTCAAAATGTAAAGCAGGCATATTCATTAATTCATCTAATTTTAATAAAAAGTTAGCTGAATTTCAGGACTTCCCTGGTGGTCCAATGGTTAAGACTCCAGGCTTCCACTGTAGGGGGCGTGGGTTTGATCCTTGCTTAGGGAACTAAGTTCCCATAGGCCACACGACGCAGTCAAAACACTAAAAAAAAAAAAAAAGATGACTTTATGAGTAGTATTATTCCCATTTCAGAAAGTTGAACTCAGAGAGACTAATTAACTTACCAGGTTTATATGGCTGGAATTCTCAGCATGTTCTCCCATGCATGTGCGTGCATGCTCAGTCACTCAGCCGTTTCCAACTGTTTGTGCCCCCATGGACTGTAGCCCGCCAGGTTCCTCTGCCCATGGGATTTTCCTGGCAAGAATACTGGAGCAGGTTGCCACTTCCTCCTCCAGGGGATCTTCCCAACCAGGCCTCAAAGCCGAGTCTCCTAGGTCTCTTGCATTGGCAGGTGGATACTTTTGGGCAAATATATCACTGCCTGCCTGCTGCGTACCAGGTGCTGTTCTAGGCAGGCCCTCCCCTGCCTGTTACACCCAGGACAGGATAGGACAGGAGCCCCTGTGAAAGCTCCCCGTGGTGGCTGACGCCCTGTTGCTGCCGCTCCCTTCGTGCCTACTTGCCCTGTGTTTGCGGAGAGTGGTCAATCTCTCTCCTGCTGCATCTTCAGGGTCCCGAGGGAAGGAACCATGGCCTCTGAGTCTGTCCTCCCCCTCCAGGTCAGAGGTAGGAACAGGGAAGGTGAGCAGTACACCTCACACGAGTGTGGGCCCCAGGGATTTCATGTTTGATCTCTGCCACAACCCAGGTATTTTTGTCCTTATCTTAAAGATGAGAACTGAAACTCAAGGGTCCCTGGAGGTGGTGCCTGGCTGAGAACCCAGAAGACTTCCCAGCAGGGGAAAGGATTACAGTGACACACAGAGCCACGTCCCCAAGAATCTGGCAGGACCTCTTTCTGGAGCAGTCAAATTCCAGTGTGACCAACAGTCACATCCTTCAGCCAGACTTGGCCGAGTCGTCCTATTTCCTTGACTGCCCTTCATTGATATCAGCTTCAAATGTCACCTCTTTAGAGGGGCCGTGTTTGCCACCCCACTGATAACACACTGCCTCCCCGCCTCTCCTCTCTTTATGGTGCCCCCTTTCTCTCCATTGGAGTGGCCAAAGTGCCAATCCACAGCTGTTGTCTGTGCATACCAAGTTAATGCAGAAATGGAGCGTACGTGTTTAGAAACATACAGAGCAGTTTTTCTGATGACTCACTTTAATTGTATTTTACGAAAGTATTCGTCCACAACACATTGGAAACATTAAAAAGTGACTCCGCACC
This sequence comes from Bos indicus x Bos taurus, assembly GCF_003369695.1. Classification (NCBI taxonomy): domain Eukaryota; kingdom Metazoa; phylum Chordata; class Mammalia; order Artiodactyla; family Bovidae; genus Bos; species Bos indicus x Bos taurus. Next base: position 13,411,655 of record NC_040086.1, on the reverse strand, counting down.
ACGAATCATTTGAGATGCTGCTCAAAGCACTCACTGCCACCGACAGCCACACCTGTTTGCTTGTATTTGTTTTTTATCATCTGTCTCCCCCTCGACCCTGCCCACCCTACATAGCAAGGATCCTGCAGCCTAGAACAGTGCCTGGCACATGTGCTGTGCGCGCTAAGTAGCTTCAGTCGTGTCCGACTCTTTGCAACCCCATGGACTGTAGTCCACCAGGCTTCTGTGTCCATGGAATTCTCCAGGCAAGAACACTGGAGTGGGTTGCCATGCCCTCCTCCAGGGACTCTTTCCAACCCAGGGATTGGATGCTCAGTCCACATCTGCTGAATGCATGAGTGAGTGAGTGAATGCAGGAATCAACCTCAGGTAGATCCCCTAGCTCCCTGGTCACTTTCGTTTATCGAAAAGCAGTCCAATCCTGTTGAAAACATCCAACTCATATGTATTTCAGATCTTTTCTTCTCCCCATTCCTCCACTCAGAGCAGGCATGACCCACTGCTGGAGGGACGTGCAGGGGAAGAGCCCTCTAGAAAGTCTGTAGAAGGGAGGGGGGAGTGTGCTACCCCTCCCCCACTGGGGCCAGGAGGGCAGGGAGGGTGGCCGCTTAGGGCCTGAGGAGCCTTATGGCCAGAGGCCTTGTCTGGAGGGTCGGTTGCTCCCACAGGGGCCTGGTAGGCATCGTCCCAAGCAGCCTCAGCTCTGCCCTAATCCTGTGCCGGGCCAGCCTCCCGGCCCTGCTCCTCTCCCGCCACCTCTCCTTCAAGTTACAGCATCCCGTCTGTCCTCCCAGGCTGGAGGACACCAGCGGGTCTCTCCATGCCTCTCCTTCCCAGCCCCCCATTCCATGGTCCCCTGCTGGCACACTGCCCAGCCAACTGCCAGCCTTCCGGAACCTCCCAGCCAGGAGCAAGGGAGCCTCTCTGCTCCTGGGGACATGGATCTGGGTACTCCCCAGGCTTGCCAACTGGGGAGTAACTGTCGGTCCCTCCTCCTCAGGACTCCCAACCTGCCTCCTTAGGGGAGCACCCTGTCCTTCCCCAGAGAGGAGAGAAAAGTCCCATCACCGTGAGGGGCCCGCAGAACTGACCACTGAGCTCGCCTGCCCCCCAGCCTTCCTTTCCTTCTGCAGATGAGGAGGGGGTTGGAGTGCTACGTGCCAGGTGCCTGGTGCTGGCAGAGGGCAAGTTCTCCTCTCATCAGCCTTGAGAAAGGTCTCTGCTCTTTGGTGGCTCCATTTAGGATGTGGGGTACTTGGCACTGCTCTGTCCCCGGTTTGGGGAGTGTGGCCATTGGAAGTGTCCCTCACCATCCTGACATGTCCTCTTATACTTGGTGTTATGTTGAGAGGTGCTTATAGGTGATGGGGTGGGAGGGGCTGCCGGGATGGCCAGATGGGCTAGGGAGCTCCCTTCAGAGGTGGGCTAGGGGTGGGGGGCAGGTGAGACAGGAGGAAGTGGGGGTGGCTAAGACTGAAAGGCATGTGGGCCAAGAGGCGAACCTCACCTGCACCCTCCCTCCATCCAGGGGTCAGGGTGGCTAGCCGTGGAGGGGTGCCCATGATTTGGGGGGCCAGGGTCTCTTGCTCCCTAGCCAGGCTGATGGCGGGAAGATGCTGGCGACAACCTGACTGCTCTTCTTCCCTCTCTCACTGCACCCCTGCTCCCCCCACTCCCTGTCCCCACTTTGCTCGCCTGTCCCCCTCCCTCGCGGACTCCCCTCGCCTCGCTCCGCCCCAAGGTGAAGGTCTGGTTCCAGAACCGCCGCACCAAGCAGAAGAAAGACCAGAGCAGAGACCTGGAGAAGCGGGCATCCTCCTCGGCGTCCAAGGCCTTCGCCACCTCCAACATCCTGCGGCTGCTGGAGCACGGCCGGCTGCTGTCCGTGCCCAGGGCCCCCAGCCTCCTGGCGCTGACCCCCGGCCCACCAGGCCTGCCTGCCGGCCACAGGGGCACCTCCTTGGGTGACCCCAGGAACTCCTCCCCACACCTCAACCCGCTGACCTCGGCATCGCCCCCACTGCCGCCCCCTCCGCCGGCGCTCTGCTTTTCCACCGCCCCACTCCTGGACCTGCCTGCTGGCTACGAACTGGGCTCCTCGGCCTTCGAGCCCTATAGCCGGCTGGATCGGAGAGTGGGCAGCCCCGGCGGCAGTAGCAAGAAGGCCAGCGCTTAAGTCTCCATCCCCTGCGTGACACTGAGTCCCCAGGCACAGCACCGCCCCTGCCTCCTGGGCCCAGAGACAGAAGGGGCAGCCACACGCCCTGCCCCATCCCCCCCCAGCTCAGAGACTCTCCAGTGGACAGCGTTGCGTGTGTGTGAGTGCAGTGTGTGTGTGTGTGTGCCTCTCACTGAAATAAAAGGAAAACGATGACAAGAAGGGAAATGGAGTCCCCACAGCACGCCACTGCCTCAATCCCCTCTTGCTCCTCCAGGGGAGGTAATCAGGCTACTGGTCTCCCTGATGGGAGAGGCAGGAGCTGGGGCCCTGTTCACAGCTGGGGAATCTGATGCCCACTGACTCCTGCTCCCAATTCAAGCTCCCACCCAGGTGTTTCAACTCCCATGGTAGCACCATCCATGCTTCTGTTGGTAAGTGTTGCCCTTTGCAAGCTTCTCTTTCACACGTGTACTCTAGAGGCGGAATGTCAAGTCCTTGGAGAGGGTGACCAATGAAAGATGAGACGAGGATCCAGAAAGCCAGAGAGAGGGCATCACAGGTAAACCCAGGCAGGATCCCACATGCTTTAAAGGACCTGCCCATCACAAACATCCCAACTTGAAGTACTTCAAAAATTTTTTCTTGGTTAAATAAGACACTTTTGTTTAACCTTTTAAATTTTGCAGTAATTGTAGACTTACAGGGAGTTGCAAAGATAGTCCAGAGAAGTCTACTTACCCTACAGCCAGTTTCTCCCAATGGTTCCATCTTCCATTACTGCAGTTTAGTATCAAAACTGGGAAATTGGCATTGATTGTGTGTGTGTGCGTGTAGTTCCATGTCACTTTATCATCCGTGTAAGATTCATGAAACTACCACCACAAATATGATACAGAGCTGTTGACCACCTCAGAGATCCACCCCAGTGCTGCCTGTCAAAGTCACACCCACTCCCCACCCCAACCGAGAGTTCTTTGAAAATCTAGGAATTGTGAGAGGGACCAGGAACCTGCAGTGGGTTCTCCAGTCCTAGGATGCAGGGTGAGATTTTGCCTCTGAGGAAGAAAAGGCAAGCGCGGTCAGCTCCAGTCTCTCTGGGAAGTGTATTTGGTTTCAGGCTGACTGCCCTGAGTCACCCAGAGAGGGATGCTGGGAGACAGGAGCCCTAGCTCTGCTTCCCCATTCCCTCGGCGGGGCAGTGTAGTTTGGGAAGGTGCTTAGAGATGCCAGGAAATCCTGAGTCTGGAAGGAGACGTGAGGGTCACTGGAGCAGCCTCCCCCTAGTGCCAGTGCTGCCTTGCCCAGCAGACCTGTGCTCATTCCCCACCACTTCCCATCCCAGGGGAGAATTTCTTTAGCCAGCAGGCATGAAGAGGGACCTTTCATTTGTACTTTCTGCCTTGGGCTGAAAAAGTCAGGGCAGACCTGCTGCCTGGGGCCCTGGAGGTGAAATATAAGGTGAGACAGTGCGATCAGAGGGAGAGGTGAGCTGGTCCTCAGGGAACCCCTCAGTATTATGAGACAGAAAGGCTTATGAGGACACAAGTCTGATGAGCAACACAGGCTGAGCTCCTAGGGGCTCACAGCCCCAGGTGGCAATGAGACAACTCCTCAAAACGGCATGACAGAGGAAAGAGATCAGATGTGTGGTGAATCCACGGTGCTGGGGGATCCAGGGAAGGCTTCCTGTAGGAGGTGGCCCTGAAGCTGGCCCAAGAATGATCCTCTATAGATGTTCAAAGATGATCATGGAATTTTGCAGGAGGAAGAGGTACCCAGAAATAGTCAGGGCAAGGGGGCATGGGGCGGGGAGAGGGCATTTTGGGAAGACAGAAGACCTGAGGAGATGGCAGGCTGCTGGAAATGGGCTCTGGAGGGTGGGGGCCGGGGTGGGGGTGAGCCCAGGAGGAGATGTGAGGGGCTTAGGCTGTAGCAGCGCCTGAGGTTCCAGGGGAAGGGGTTGAGTTCAAACCAGCTGCAGGGCTGGGTCAGGAGCTTGGAACCGACAGACAGAGGTGGGAGAAGCCCGCCCCTGCCCCTCCCCCAGCCTCCCACTCCCAGGTGGCCCAGGGCACCTCCCAGATCTGGAAGGGCTCCGAGCCAAAGGGCCATGTTTCCGTGTTTACAGTCAACCCTGGGAGAGGAGAGGAGGGTGGAAGGAGGGGTGGTTGCCCGAGGAGGCCGGCCGGCTCTCTCCAGCTCCAGCTCGGCTGAGTTGTGGGAGGCTCAGGAACCCGCTCCCAGCCCGACACGCCATGGCCGCGGAAGTAGACAGTAGGCCCAGGGGTCTCCCCGGCGGAGGCGCGAGCTTGGGCGCCGCCCGAGAACACGTGCAGGCGGTCACCCGAAACTACATCACCCACCCCCGCATCAGTGAGTATGACCCCCAGCCGGTGTGGTCGGGTGGACTGCTGCGTCCTCAGGCCCTGCTCCTCAGCCTCAGGGTCAGAGGAGGACCCAGACCTGGGGAAACCTTAGGGGCCTTCCGCGCTGCGGAGTGGCCAAGACGGGGGGGACAGAGGTCCCCAGCCCAGGGTACCCCAGAGGAGCGGCAGCGGAGTAGCTGCAGGAACCTTCCTGTGATCAGTGACCCTGCACTGAGACCCCGAGTCCACAGAGAGCTCCCAACTGCCCCCAAGAGCATGCGTGTGTGTGTGTGTGTGTGCCCCTGTGTGGATGTGTTTGGGGTGTGTTCATATGCACCCCAGGATACTCAGCATGAGGAGTTGTGTGCATTCTCAGGGAGGGGAACGTGTGACCCCTTGTGTGACCTCTCGTGGTGTGTGCATTCTGGGGAAGGGCTGTGCCTGGGGGGTGTGTGTGCTCCCATCTCCACTTGGGTGATGATATATATGTGTGTGAATACGATTGTGACAACTTGAGAGTGTGTACCATCAGAAAGGAAATATGTGAGACTGTGTGCATGCTTGTACACTTGGGTGAGGGGGTGTGTGTGCCAGCATGTGGGCTCACAGGGAGAACATGGATGACTGTGGTCAGATGGCGTCACACGTCTGTGTGTGAGCAGCTGGGAGAAGGGCAAGTGCCTGGCACCCAGGTGTCAGGTGTGCGGGCTGTAGGGGCTGGATAGACCCTTGTGAGCTTCTAAGGGGCGTTGGGGGTTGCTCGAGTGCCTGTCCTGCAGGCGTGGGCCAAGTCCAGATGTCTGGGGCCAAAAACCTGGTAAGGCCCCAGGGCCAAAGCCTGTACTACCCCCGCCCATCATCTCTCCTTGTCCAAGGTCACATTCCCTGGTCTGGTATGGCAAATTACTGGATTCTCAGACACCCAGCTCACTGGAGTAAACTGGCCTGGCCGGCACCAGCTAAGCAGAGCCAGAGGCTCCCAAGAGGGTGCGTATGGGGGGACTCTGGCCTAACACAGCCACCCCTCCGTCTGCAGCCGGCCAGCCCCACGGGGGCAGCTGAGGGTTTGGGGTGCAGCACGCCCACACCATGGAGAGCGGAGAGCGGAGCAGAATGACCAGGCCCAGGGCTCAGGGAGCAGCTCTGGGTGGGGGCACTGAGGGGCGTGGAAAACCCCAGCCAAGGAGAAGCTGAGTGGGGTCAGATTTATCACGGAGGTGCCATGGGGACCGGGGAAGATGAAGGTCCAGACTCTCCCCTAGGGCAAAGCTGGGGTCACCAAGGCCCAGAAATGTGCAGTGACTGGGCCCCCCTTGAGTCCGAGCCCAGACCTGGAGACCTGAGCAGAGTTGGTTGACCTTTGTCCAGGCCCTGTGATGGCCTCCCCCTCCCCCTGTGAGAGTGGGAGAGCTGCCTGGGTGCTGAATAGGGCTGGGTCTGAGGTCTGGCTCCCTTTCCTCCTTCCTGGAATGTGCCCTCCCAGGGTGCAACCTTACCCCAGGATCCCCTCCCGCCAGTCCCCTCCCAGCAGGCTTATTTATAGTCGACAAGCCCTGGCACAACGTGCAACACCCAGGAGGTTTGACCCGGGTCTGGAAGCCCGGGAAGCAGTGTCCCCCTGGTCCACCCCATGGGGCCCCTACCCAGGTGACTGTGTTCACACCCAACAGCCGACCCAGAGTCACGGGTCAGCGCGGGGTGAGCCCCTCGCTCCACGCCTGCGTTAAAGATGTTATTGCGATGACAAAGGCCACTCCTGTGCCTCTGCCGCACACCAGTGTCCTCCCAGCACCCACCCAGGGGCCCGGGCCGGCCAGCAGCCCACCTGAGGGAGGCTGGATTCCTCAGCTTGCTTCTGGAGTTTCCTCCAACTCCCCCTCCTCCTCGGAAGCCTGGAGGGTTTATTTCTCCCTGGGGGTTTGGACTCCTGTGTCTCTCTCTGCCCTCCTCTCGCTACCAGGGACTCTAAGCACTTCCAGGCAAGAGAACTTCATGTAGAGGCAGAAAGAGCCCAGGAGGAGAGCTGAGGGACCAGAGAGCCAGGGGACGGGGGTGGGGCAGCTGGTTCCCTGCCCCCCCAGCTCACTTGGCCATGGGTGGGGATGATGAGTCCAGGGGAAGACTTCCTGAAGGAGGAGGTGGACTAAACAGGCCTGAGGCATCAAAAGTGATTTCTCTGCAGTGGCTGAGGGAGGGGACTGGGTCAGAAAGGAGAGTGGGGTGGAATCAGGATGGGGAGTGACTCGGCAGTATCCACCCTGGGAAGGAAAGGACCACTTTGCCTTCCTCGGAGCTAGAGCTGTTCTGCACCAAGAGGAGGTGACCTGGGGCTTTAGCTGACTGTGTGGGGCAGAAGATAGTAGGGTGACAGGTCGGGGCACACAACCAGGGCAAAGGTTAGGACGAACCGGCTGGCAGGAGGGCTGGAGCCAGGTCAGATCGCCTAGGGACTTGAGTGCCAAACCACTGGCCGCCTTGGTTTCCTCGACCAAGGGCTGGGGAGGTGACGGAGAGAGTTCCACCATTCAGGGTCTTGGGTTGATTCTAAAAACCCTCCTAACCCCTGCCCGCCCTCCCCTAATCCCTCCAGCAGGGATCAGGGAGGAGGTGCAGGACCTGCTGCCCCGGGCTTGCCCCCCCCTTGGCCTCACGCATGGGCGCCTGCCTGAGTCCGCTCCCAGGACGCTGCAGGTGTGGCGGGCCGGCCCTAATTAGCGGAGCCCCGCTGAGCCTTTGACGGGGAAGGCGGTGGGGAGGTGGGGGCAGGCAGGGGCCCGCAGTCCAGAGAACAACCCAAAGTGTCAGCTAGGACAATGGAGAGGGGGTAGGCAGAGCAGCTGAAGGGAGTGTCTGCAAAGTCTCTGGAGGCCTGTGCCCCTCAGGGGTCTTCTGGTTCAAGCCCTGCCTCCAGCAGCATCTCCGGGGTCAGGGGCATGCCCCGGGGCTGGGGTAGGGGCTCTAAGGCCTGAGCATCACCAGACACTGTCTTGATTTGTGGTGGGCCCTCGGAGAAGTCAGCTGACTTCCTGGGCCTCGGTTTGCCACTGCATGCGATGGACACAGTCGGAGTTGGGCGTGGGTGCAGACAAAAGGCCTGGCTTCCGATCAAGGACACCTTTGTTGCACAGCCACTACCTTGGCTGTGTCCAAACCAGAAAGGCTCTAAGAAAAAACACTGTCTAGTCCGACAGAGGAGACACCCCTAGTTTGAGGGGAGAGACACAATCTGCCTTGAGTAACAGACAAATTGGAAAGCAGGACTCTCTCCTGGGTACCAGCTGTGGGGTTTCAGAGGGAAAGGACCTGGTAAGTCAAGGGCGAGGCCTTGAAGGCAGCCAGTCACCAGAGGCTGGATGGAAATGGCCATATAACTGGATTATCTGCAATGAATAGTCCAGGCTATGCCATATGAAAGTCACTCAGTCCTGTCTGACTCTTTGTGACCCCCATGGAATTCTCCAGGCCAGAATGCTGGAGTAGGTAGCTGTTCCCTTCTCCAGGGGATCTTCCCAACCCAGGAATCGAACCCAGGTCTCCCACATTGCAAGCAGATTCTTTACCAACTGAGCTACCAGGGAAGCCCAAGAATACTGGAGTGCGTAGCCTATCCCTTCTCCAGGGGCTCTTCCCGACCCAGGAATTGAACCAGGGTCTCCTGCATTGCAAGCAAATTCTTTACTAGCTGAGCTACTAGGGATGCCCCCAGTGCTGTATTCAGTCAGCAATGAGAGCCCAGCTCCAGGCCTGCCAGAAGCCTGGGAATGGGCTATGATGAGCTGGAACTTCGAGACATAACTGTGTGAAATTGAGAAGTGCGGATGGAGCTCCCAGCTCCACTGCAGGCAAACACGTTTCCTGGCTCCCCCAGACCCACACCCAGATCACTCCCTTCTTTGTGACCATCACCACTCCTCCCCTCCGCAGGTAGAGTTGTTGGGTATCACCAAGATGTGAAACTGGGGGGAGCCAGCTGTGAACAAAGGGAGGAAGTTGAAAGACTCGTCACCCCCCGGTGGAGTTAGAAATGTTTCCCTGGGGATTTCTGGATCTGGTGGGGGGCACTCTTCCTCTCCTGCACCCCCACCTCCCTGCACGCCGCACCCCCACTTGATCTTTCTTCAGGCTGGTCTTGGTATTTTCTCCACAGGCGGGTAAGATGCCAGCACTTCCCTGGAAATGCAGGGTCTCCCTGCCCCATGCTCCATCCCCTGTCCTCGCAGTCCCCCACCTTCCCTCTGCTGGACTCCTCAGCCCTCTCCACTCCACACAGTCCTGGTAATTCAGAGGATGTGGGCAAAATGCCACCTGGCCAGGAAGGGCATGTGTGGCTGTTGGGTGATTTTCTTGGTGGGGAGGCTGATGCCACAGCCTCTGTCCTCCCCCTCCAGAGGCCGGGCCTTCCTGTGCCTTGGCAGGCACACCCTCTTTCACAGGGAAAGTGAGCCTGTGCCCGGCAGCCATGATGCCCTTCTCCAGGCCTCAGGACCTCCTCACCTGGGCCAGCCGTGCCCTTCGTCCAGCTCTCTGGGGGCTGCCTGGATGACCCCATTTGACCTTGGAGCCTCAGCTCAAATGGCTCTTCCTGCAAGCTGCCTCCTTCAGCCCATTCCCACCCACCCTGCTCTTTCCATCTGCAGCAATTATTGGCAATTATTTCCTCTTTGTGTTGTGCTTAGTTCTGAGTCATGTCGGACTCTTTGCAACTCCATGGACTCTAGCCCGTCAGGCTCCTCTGTCCATGGGATTCTCCAGGCAAGAACACTGGAGTGGGTTGCCATACCCACTTGGGGAAGACCCCCAACTCAGGGATCGAACTCAGGTTTTCTGTATTGCAGGGGGATTCTTTACCATCTGAGCCACTTTAGCCCCTTTTAAATTGTAGGCTCCATGTTTTATTTGCCTCCTTTATTTGCATAGCCTGGTACTGAGAAGGCCTCTAATGGTCAGGCTTGAAGGGAGAGAGGGAGGGAAGCGGAGCTTGGAGGGCAGATGTGAGAGGTCGGAGCCAGGTAACCATCTTGAGGTCTCAGCATCCAAAGGTATGAAGGAGTAGCTGGAGGGGGTCCGAGGAGGTCTGAGGGGGGCGATTAGGGCAGGGCCTTCAGGGAGCTGCAGAGGGGAACACGTCCAGGCTGTCATCCCTTCCCAGGGCAGAGCCACACTGGAGCGTGAGGTGTGGCTCCACCTGGAGCCTCCTTCGTGCCTCCACGAAGCCACACCCCATTCGTCCTCCTGATGGCAGGAAGAGAGGGCAATGGAGCCAGGCTTGTGGGAGGCTGGGCTGTGATCATCGCTGCTGGACAAGGATTGGGGCGGAGGGCATGGTTTTAAGAGGGAAGATACCAGAGCTTCCTTGATGGGAAGGCCATAGAGAGAGGGAGCGCTGGCTGGGGACCCCAGGGTGCAGCCCTCTCTAGAGCCTGGTTCCCGGTGCCACCGGGGTGGGCCTGGCTAAGACGGAAGATGGGAAAAGGAGAAGAGGATGGTTCAGGTGGGTGGTGGTTTGAGGGCAGGAAGGTGAGGGAGGGCCCTGGCTCAGGGCCCAAGTCCAAGAAGAACTTCTCTTTCTTGAGTTTTCCTAATTGCTCAGGATAACTAGGCAAACATCTGTGCAAAGATCCCCTGGCACGCTTGGTCTTCCAAGCCCAAGTCCCTGGGAAAGGAACTTAGATCTCACAAAAATAAGGGGTTGACCACTGAGCCTTAGACCAGGGAGGGCATGGGCTGGGGCATTTAGCTTCACCTGGCTGGGCAGCTGGGCAGCCAGCTTGCTGGAACCATGAGAGCAGGTAGCTGGGAGCCATATGGTCTGATGGGAAGCACGAGGTAGGGGGGCCCCAGCCCCTGCTCTGCCACAAAAGTCTGTGACCCTGGGTAGGCTTCCACTCCTCTGGGCCCCATCCTTCTGGCCTGTTGAGAAAAGGGCTGGACCCCTCTCCCACCTGAGGCCCTTCCAGCCTGGAAGTGACCTAGCGACCTCGAAGACACCCCCAACCATCCGCCCTGCCAGCCTCCTTCCTCCCGGTTGTCTCGTTGGCACTTTGAAAGGAGCCTGGGGAAGGGATACCATGTCTCCAGGTTACAGGCAAGGGAGGGGCTCAGGGGCCCTCAGCTAGCCCCTCACAGAACCAAGCAAGCTTCCTGCCTGCCAGTCCACGCTCGACTCTCTCCCCTCCCCCACAGGCACCCGATGAACCCAGCTTCATGGAGGAGCAGGGCCCTGCTGGCCTTTCTCCCTGATGCCTGGACCCCCACCCCACTCACACACAGACTGCCCAGTCAGTGTGGGTGATGGAGAGGAGTGTGGTCCTGCCAGGGGTGGGGTGAGGGGTAGAGAGGGCAGCTCTTATCGAATCTCCAGCTTTTGGAAATGCTGTGGGTCAGAGAGGAGGGAGTGGGTGAGTGGGGGCTGAGGCCAGAGCGGCCTCAGGGATAAAAAAGACCTCTGGCTGACTGCGGAGGGGAGAGGAGGCCTCTGCCCTGGCCCTGGCCCTCCCCCAGCCTCCTGCAGGTGTCCGAGACAGCGGGGGCCCTGCGGACAGGGGCATGACCCTTACAGCAATGGTGGCTGGCCCTGTCACAGCTAATGATCCTGATGGCCTGGGTCCCAAGAGGGGTGGGGGTGGTGCTTAGAGGGAGGGAGGGCAGAGGATGATTCTGTGTGTGTGTGAGTCTGTCTGTCTGTCTGTCAGTATGAGACCCTCACCCGCCTCCACCCTTCCCCCAGCCTACAGGACCGTGTGCAGCGTCAATGGGCCCCTGGTGGTGCTGGATCAGGTCAAGGTAAGATTTCCACCTCTTCCCAGGGACAATTAAATCTCAGTGCTCACTGCCCCTGTGCTGATTTCTTCTAAATTGCCCTGCCCTTAGGGGTCTCCCAGGCGCCCACCTCATTCTTCCTAACCCTCCCACCCTCAGTCACCCAGGGTTTCCTCCTCCCACCTTTTCTGTGGACCCCACCCTGGCCTTTAAGAGACCTGCTCCTACCAGCCATCAGCAGGGCCTACTGGGCTATCACGCCTCTTTCTTCATCAGTAGAATGGCTGTATCTAACTTCTCCCAGGGCAGGAATCTCCCACCAGTCGCTCAGGGATGTTTTTTAAAGGGAAGAGGAGGAGGTGGCAGGCAGAGGGATAGCAGCTAACTTTTCTCCAGACCTGGAGGTTTTCAAAGGTCTTCGGAATACCTCAGCCTGGGAGCCAGCAGCTGGAGTGGGAAGTGAAGAATGCCTCATAGCGGAGGGTGTGGGCGACTTGGTGTCCCTGGGAACTGCAGGACCATGGCAGACACTGGGAGTATTCTGAGTTCGAGGCTGGGGATTCTCGAGACACAAAGAGCCCTGCAAAGCTCCCAGGTCACTCTGCGTCCCGCCACTGTTGGTTCCACTCCTGTCTCCCGCCCCACACCACCCACACCCTAACTGGACCTGGGTGCCATCCTTGATTCCTCCCTTCCTGGGCCCCCGTCTGTCAGCACTCATGCTCTGTCAGCATTCTCCCACCCACTGCTCCCTTCTCAGGGCCATGGCTTCTGGGTCCCCAGCCTGGCGCCCTCTCATCCTCTGCCATGCAGTCCCAACCCCTTCCCTCCCCTCCTCCTAATTCACCAGGGCTCCCCATGCCTTCCCCACACAGACCCTCCATCTGGTGGGGTCCTGCACACCTCTCCACGTCCCATCACTCTCCCTTCCCCACCTAGAAACCCACACTGTCTCTGTGTGGAGCTCCCATTGATGTCTCCAGGCCTTTGCACATACTCTGCCTTCCCAATGACCTTTTCCTCATCGCTTCTTCTGACTCACCTTCTCCTGGAAGCCTCTCTTAGCCTTCTGGACAGTGAGCTTGTCCCTGCTCTTGACTTTGTGTGCTGTCTTGCCAGCAGCGTCCATCAAGGCATTTGGTCAGCAACTGGTCACATGTAGTGACCAAATCTTCTCCCTAACCCCCACAATTGGACCTGGATGATGTTTATGAACCCCAGGCTCCCAGAGCCGCACACTGCCCTTTTACTGAACACCCAGCCCATCATGCTTGCTCAGTTTGTTCAAAGGAAGGGTGAGTGAATGAATGAATGAATTTAAGAGTGTGACTGATTATGGGCCTGTCAAAATCTGGCCCTCTTAAAAAGATCAGACCCACTCATTTCGGGAAAACAGATTCCGAGCTCATATGGACATCACAGTTGGGCCCATTAGTGTCGGGGATGTCCTGGAAAGAAGTGTGATGGAGTCAGACAGTGTGACTCAGACTTCTTCAATTTTAATCCCAGATCATTCCACCCTTTCTATTAACTACCTGTCAATTCTAGATCAGCAGCATAAGCACCACCTGGGACCTTGTTAGAAATACGGATTCTAGGGCCCTACCCCAGACTGACAGAAACTCAGGGTGGGGCCCAGAAGCTTTTTTTCATTGCCATCCAGGTGATCTGATGTTCCCCGAAGTTTGAGAACCATCTGTCTAGGATTGTAAACCCGTTTCCTCATCTATTAACTGACAATAGGGCTGTTGTGGGGATCAAATCAGATGAATGTATTGTTATTAGTCCTCCTCAAGAAGAGCTAGGATATGCTGATATGCCTGATTAAATAGTCAGTGAATCTCCTGCTCCCTTGCCCACCTCCATCACACTCCCTACCTGTCAGTCTCTACATGACGCTGCGTGGTAAGGAGAGTCAGTGTCCATACAGACATCCAGTTGTCAACTGTAAATTGGTGCTGGACTGTGAAACTGGAGATAGATCCCAGGCTATGCTCCTGAGATTCCGGGGCGCATCTGTAACTCTTGCATAGTAACTGCGTGATGGAGAGACTCAGAGAACCCCGGGCTTGCAGAGGGAAGGAAAGGAACCAGCAGTTGATAGCCTCATAAGTGCAGGAGTTGGAGAAGGCACCTTTATGCATCTCTCTCCACTGTCTCACATCCCTTGTTCTAGAGTCGCTTGGGCAAAAATGCCATAATTCTGTCTCTATAGCGCCACCTTCTGCCCAAATTGAATCACACAGGCAATAACGCTTTCTGCTTCCATCTGCCTCAAAAGGAAAAATAGCTGGTGGGAAGAATTGTGTAGGTCAGAAGTTCTTAGGAATTCCCTGGTGGTCCAGCGGTTAGGATACAGTGCTTTCACAGCAGGGATCCAGGTTCGATCCTTGGTCAGGGAACTAAGAATCCACTTGGCAAAAAATAAATGTGAAGTTCTTAGCCAGATACTAAGGGCTTGGAGATTGTATGCAAACCTTTTAAGGAAGTAGTCATATGCCTGTGCACTGAAGGGGAGGGGCATAATTTCCACAGTTTAATCTGATTTTCTAGGGTCTGTGACCCAGAAAATGCTACATCTCTGCTTTGTCAAGTATAAAATGGATTCTTCTAGATTCTTGAATAGCCACACTCCAAGACCTGATCTCACAAAAGCACACTCATACACTCACACACGTACCCTCACACACAAGTGCACAGGTTCTGCAAGCATTAAACAGGAGTCTGGATATCTCACGTCCACCTGCCTGGAATACTTTAGAGAGATTTCACTAGAGCAGTGGTTTCTGAGTCAGCAGCCTGGGTTGAGACCCAAGAATGTGCATTCCTGAGACGCTCCCAGTGGCTACTGCTGCCTGGAGGGCCAGACCACACAGAACCGCTGCTCTGGAGGATCTTTGGCGCCTATATTCTGTGTTTCCAACTGCCTTATTTGAGACTCACCTTATCTACCAGACTTGTTTCCAGATGTCTGTGGTAGCTCCCAAACTTCAGGGGAAAAGCTTGTGTGTATCAACTCAGACAACAGTCTCCAAGGAGGAGTCCCCAGACTGCTCTGGGTGTTGTCAGGGGCAGAGGTCTGGGAGGCAGCACACCCTGTACACATCCTGCTGGACTTGCTAAGAACTTTCCAGGCCCCTGTGTCGGCCCCCTGGCTGGCTGGGATCGGGGTTGAATCTGCAGCGAAGGAGGAGGGTTGCACTGAACTGTCCACACTCCCTGCAATCCTCTTAGTAACGAACTGAGAGAATCAGGCCTGTGGCTGGGGAACAGGGTAGAAATCCAAGCTCATCGCTGCACACTGGAATTCTCTCGCTGCACACCCTGCTCGAAGTGGCTAAGCCCACCCCTCCCCGCAAATAAATAACGCATTCTCTTCCTAAAGGATTCTGGACAGTACTCTCCATGCCTGCCCCATGCTTCTGACAGTTCTTCCTTCTGTCTGGCTGTAACCTTCCTGTTGTTTAAAGTGCATTGTCTCTGACGTTTCAAATCCTTCAGGGACACTCCGCGCGCCAGCTCCTCTCCCCTCTCCCTCACCCCCAACCCCCGCCCCCGCCCCCAACACACACACAAAGATCGGTTTTGTCACTCAGCTGCCTGTCTTCTCTTGGGCCCACTCGGGCCGGGGCTCTGTCCAGTATCTTCCTCCTGAGGTCAGCAGCCCCCCATCTGCGCCACAGACAACGAGGCCAGTGGCCGTTTCCGAGAGAGACACGCAGGCCCTCGGAGAGCAGGAAGAGGGGAAGGAGCCAGGACTCGCACTTCACCGGTTTCCCGGCCCCAACCCGGCTAGTCCTTGCTCTCGGGCTCCCTCTTGTGGTTGCGAAGCCAAAACCGGTCCCTTCAGCGGACCTCAGAGCACTCCTCTTGCAGCGAGCTCCCTCTCTCAGGGTCCCCACTCCGCGGGATCTGAGGGTGCTTGAGGGGAGAACAAAATCGCCTTCCTGGCATACTCTTTACAGGACAAAGAGGGGCCCGAGCCAGAGCTATTGTCAGAGCTGGGAAGCCTCCGGTCTCAGGTTCCACCCCAGCAGGGGTGCCCTGGGAAAGAGGACCCCGTCTTGCTCACACCCCTTTGGGGAACTGAGCCGTCCACCCCTCTTCCCTGGCCCTTAAGGTCACTGGATTGTGGACAGCAGGGAGTATAACGATGGTAATGATGGTGACAGCCACATCACTGTGCTTGAATATGTTTCCTTTTTTTTGTCCTCACGGGGCACCTCCCACATCTTAGTTCCCCGGCTAGAGATGGAACCCCCACCTCCTGCAATGAAGGGAAGTCCCCCCAACTTTTTTTTTTTACATTTTAATTACGTGCACACACAAAACATGCTTTTTGCAACTAGTGAAATTAAAAACACAAAGTTAACCATTTGCTCCTGACCTCTTTATTCCCAACCTCTTGATAACCAAGTAAAGATCCTGCTATATGTGGGCAAATATGAGCATGCCAGATATTAATGTTGGTGTTTGTTAGTCTCTTAAAATGTGTGGAGTATTTCCTCCATGTGGTAGATTTTAGTTATCCTTTTGATAGTGACTGTGGTTTGGATTTACTGTGTAAATGTGAATGTACTGTGATGTACTTCCTTTTTGACAGACATTCAGCCTGTTTCCAGGTTTTGCTGTTACAAATAGTAGGATGCCTTTATTGCTGCAGGATAGACTGTCCCAAAATAGAACTGCTGGTTCAAAGTGTATATTTCTTTTTATATAGATATTGACAACTTGGAGCAAAATTGCTTGTCCAGCAAGGCAGTGATACATGAGAGGACCCACTTCCTAGCATCTTTTCATCCCTGAATATGTGGTCACCTGTAATTTTGCCTAATAGCTAAGACTAGTTCTGTCTTGCTTCTAGTTGGGTTTCGCTGATGACTAGGGGGAGTTGAGTATCTTTCTCTGTTGACGTCTCACTTCCTTCTCTGTGAACTCTTCCAATGTATTGAGTTGTACATTTTGCTTTGTTTATTGTTCACCTTTGTTGATGGTATCTTTGTCATCCAGAAATTTCACATGTTTGTGTTATCAAAGATTTCTATTTTTTGTTGGTGGCTTCTGGATTTCTTATCTTGCTTAAAGATGTCTCTCTTATCCAGCTTTTAGCTAGATTATTCCATAAGAAGAGAAAGAAGAAAAGTTCTTCTGGTGTTTTGTTTTAGTTTTATATTTAAAATTTTATATGCCTGGAGTCTGTTTTGTGTTTATGATGGGAGTAGATACCCAGCTATCTTAGAACCATTCGTACAACAGATTCTTTTCTCCTGTGAACTCATCTGCCACGTTTGCTCTCTAATAATCTCCTAAAATCTGGGCTTTGTTTCTGAACTGTAGCCTTCCCCATCTCTGTTTTCCTCACACCAACACTGACCACTTGACCTCAGTAGCTTTAGAGCATGTTTTAATATCTGACAAGGCAAGTCCTCCACTCCTAATCTTTTCCATAACTGCTTTTGGATATTCTCAGACATTTAAATGATTTTAAGATCATTTTTAAGTTCCAGGAGAAACAATCCATTGGGGAAGCATTGAATTTCTATCCATTTGAAAAGGATTTGAATTTTTATGATAGTAAGTCATACTGTTTTGGAAAACACTATTGCTGTCCATTTGTTCAGGGCTTGTTTTCTGTCCTTTAGTAAGATTTTATTATTTTCTTGTACTTTTCTTGTTTAATTTATTTCCAGATATCTTATGGGTTTTGACCCTATTGTGAATGAAATATTTCTCTCCATTTCCTCTTCTGTTTATTGCTGGAATAGAAAAGAGAGAGATTGATTTTTTCGCTTTTTGCATAAATTTTGTTGAATGATCCCTTTTAACATTCTGTGATTCTTTTGGGGAGAAACACACTCTTTTTAAATTGAAGAATAGTTGATTTACAATATTGTGTTAGTTTCGGATGTACAGCAAAGTGATTCAGTTTTGTTTTGTTTTAAGTTTAATTGAGGTATAGCAAACACACACAGAAGAAAAGTCATGACTATAAAACTTAATGAAGAGAACACAAACCAAGAGTGACTCCATTTTATTTTATTTTTCAGATTATGAGATAAATTATGAGAATGGGATTAACAGGTACAAGCTAATTAAAATAGCTAAGCAACAAAGATTACTGTATAACAGGGAACTATATTCAAATCTTATAATAACATATAATGGAAAATAATTTGAGATTGATTGTTATATATTTATCTTATATATAGCCAAGTTTTCTTATTAATTCTGGGTGGGGTTGTTTTTATTTGGTTTCATTTTTAACTAGCTCCTCTGAAGGTTTTTTTAGGTATACAATACCACCTGCAAACAAAGGGAATCCTGTCTCTTTTTCCATTGGCATACTTTAATTTTAGTTCTCATTAAAACAATTTCAAATTTATAAAAAGTTGCAAAAATAAAAATAGTACAAGGAACATCCATATACCTATTTGTTCTAGCATTTGCTCTGAGTGAATGTGTGTGTGTGTGTATTCTTCTTTTTATTTTCTTTAGAGCTTTTGAGGGTAATTTATGTCCAAAACTCTAGTGTGTACTTCTGAAGAATAAGGATGTACTCTTACATAACCACAGTATCTTTCAACATGAAATTGACACTGATACTTTTATCTAATCTACAATCCATATTCCAGTTTATAAGATGACCTACTAAGTCTTTTATAGCATTTTTCTCCCTCTGGAATAGGATTCAGTCTAGGGCTGACTATCACATTTAATCATCATGTCTGTTTAGCCTTCTATAATCTGGAATGTTTCCACAGCCCGCCTTCAATATTTCTGAACCTTTCAAAAAACAGTCTTTGGCTGATTCATGTTGCTATTTGGCAGAAAACAGTAAAAATGTAAAGCAATTATCCTTCAATTAAAAAATAAATATTTTTTTAAAAAAAGAAATTAAAAAAAAAACAAAACAGAACATTATTTATGTTTAGTATACTTTTCAACTTTTTTTTTGTCTTACTATTAAACTAAAATTTCCAAAGCAATATTATGTAACAGTGGTGATATAAGCATCTCTCTCTGTGCATTACTGATTTTACTGGAAATGAAATGGGTTTAGCATTTTACCATTTATAAGGATATTGATGCTGGCTTTGGTAAATAGTCTAGTATGCAAGGAGTTCCCGTCCATTCCTGTTTTACATAGAACTATATTAGAAAATGACTGCTGGATTATATCGAAAGCCTTTTGGCTTCTATTTACATAACCCCGTGCGATTTTTCCTTTAGGTTCACAAACTCCGTATTATTATGAACCATGTTGTGAGGTGTTGACTGATTCCCAAAGGTTGGTGATCTAAGCTGGCGTGGCTGGAATAAACCCTACTTGGTCATACTTGCTTATTTATTTAGTATACTATTTGATTTGACTGACCAATAGTTTATTTATAATTTCTGCCTCTATGTTTATAAGAGAAATTAGTCTGTAGTTTCTTCGGGGATACTATCCATTAGATTTGGGGTTTGGGAGTTTTTCATTTTACAGTTTTGCTTTCTTCTAATCTCTATCTTCTCTCCATCTTATTACTTTGGTTAGTTCTTCCAATAAAGCTGAATGGAACGATGATAGCAGGCAGTGTTGTTCTGCTTCTATTTTTAAAGAGAATGTTTTGAACATTATACTATTTTCTACAGGTTTTCTGAGGCTACTTTTTAAGGTTAAGGAATTCCCCTTTTATTCTGTTCTTTTTGTTTTTGTTTGAAATCGTGGGTAGTTTTAACTTTTTCTAAAACTCGTTGAAATACTGTGTTTTTTGATCTTGTAATTCATTAATAAGGTAAACATATTAGTAGATTTTCTAATATTAGACTAACTTTGAGTTCCTGGATTAATCCTAGCTTAGTCTTTTTTATTTTTCTTTGTGTGAGTGTGCATTTATCTTCATTTTTTGTTTTTAAAAATTTTTTCTTTGTTTCCTTGGTTTGTTTGTAACATGGTATTTTTGGTACGTTGCTGGATTTCATTCGCTAATATCTGCTGAGTAGTTTTGCATCTATGTTCATGGTTGAGATTGCCTATAATTTTCCCATTAATATCTTATTTTGTATCAAGATTATCCTTGACTCATAAAATGAATTAAGACTTGAGTTTTTCTTTCAGTGTTTTGAAGAGCTTAAGTAAGTTTCAAATTATTTGTTTCTTGATTGTTAGAACTCACTAATTATCTGGGACTAGTGTTTTCTTCATGGAAATATTTTAAGTTATTTATCTGCTATCTTGAAGATTATAGGTGTATCCTGGCTTTCTATTTTGTTTTTAATTGGATTTGATTTGTATTCTTCAAGAAATGTATTCATTTAATTTAAGATCTGAAATGCTGCATGAAGTTAGTCCTAAGTTTAAAATTATTTTTAATAGTATTAGTACAGCTAATTTTGACTTTTTATTGCAACAATTATTTACTCATGTCTTTTTTCTTAGCAGTGCCAGAGATTTGTCTGTTTTATTAAGCTTTCAAAGAACCAGTTTGGCTTTGATGATCTTCACTATTATGTATCTGTGTCTTGTTCAGTGATCTCTGCCCTTTTATTATTTCTTCAACTTTGTTTGGAATGTTAATGGTGTTCTTTTTTCTGACTTTTAATGTTGCATATGTTCAAAACTACCTCCGCCTTTTCTCTTTTCTAATATAAGCTGTTAAAACTTTAAATGTGTCACATATACGTTGAAAAACAGTTTTTCATTTTTGTTTAGTGCTAAATGTTTTCTAACCTGATATGTAGAATGTTTCAAAGTTTCCAAACATAAGAAGTTTTTTCTCACTGTCTTTTTGTTACTGGCTTCTACCTTACTTTGCTTATGGTCAGGAAACATTGTACAGCTGGCTATCAGCTGTGGCATGAAGTGCTGTCCTTTTTATTATTTTTTGTTTCTCCTGTCATTTTACTTTTGATGTCCTCTAATATCCAAGGAGTAATTTAAAGGAGTGCTTTAATTTCCCAGAATATTAGAAACACTGCATGAAGCGACGCCATCTTTTCATCATTTATTTTTATTGGATTATGATTATGACTTATTCCCTGAAGTGAATCAAGGAAGCGAGACAGATGGGCAGCAAGCTGAGGGATGCCGGGCAATGCTCTGTACTCTCTTCAGTACCTCCCCTGGAAGAAGGCGCAGGCGGAGGACTTAGCTCTCCTGGTGCTGACCAGAGCTGAGGACCAGGGTTAGACGGGAGGGGCTGCCCCTCAGCCCAGCTTCTGTGGCTCAGCTCGTAGCCTGCTCTAGAACTCGGCTCCTGAAGCACACACAGACAGCAGAGCTTGGGGATTCCCACTGGGCGGCCCTCCACCTGCGCATCTGTGATCCTGGAGGGAAAGACTGATCGTTTTTTTAAATTGAGTTATAATTTATACACTATAAACATTGCTCTTTTCAAGTGTATAGTTCAGTGAGTTTTAGTCTATACACAGACTTGTGCAACTGTCAGCAGTACTTGATTCCAGAACATTCTCATCACCTGCGAGAAGCCCTGCACCTGTTAGTTTCTCCGCCAGTCCCCAGCAATCACTGATCTTTTTGCTTTGTGGATTGGACCGTCTGGACATTCCGTATCAATGGGACCACGTCCTCTGTGGCTTGCTGTGTCTGGATTCTTTCACGTAGCATGATGTTTTCAAGGTTCATCCGTGTTGTAGCCTGTATCAGCACTTCATGCCTTTTTAAAGCTGACTTGTATTCTACTACATGGATATCCCACCTTTGTTTATCCAGTTATCAGTTTGTGGACTTTGGGGTTAGTTTCACTTTTTGCCTATTATAAATAATGCTGCTGTGAACCTTCACATGCAAGTTTTTATGTGGCTATGTGTTCCCATTTCTCTTGGGTATACACCTGGGAATGGAATTGTTGGGTCACATTGTAACTCTATGTTTAACCTTTTCAGAAACTGCTAGACTATTTTCCAAAGTGGCCACACAATTTTACCTTCCCGCCATCAGTGTCTGAGCGTTCCAGTTCCTCCACAACCTTAACACGTGTTATTCTCTGTCTTTATTAGAGTCATGAGTGTGAAGTGCTATTTCACTGTGTGTTTCCATTTCTTTAATGACTAATTAGTTTGTGCTATTTACTTAGTGGCTCAGTCATGTCCAGCTCTTTGTGACCCCAGGGACTGTAGCCAGCCAGGCTTGTCTGTCCATGGCGAGTGTCCAGGCAAGAACACTGGAGTGGGTTGCCATTCCCTCCTCCAGGGGATCTTCCCACCCCAGGGATCGAACCCAGGTCTCCTGCATAGCAGGCAGATTCTTTACCAGCTGAGATACCAGGGGAGCTCAATAATTAATTAGTTGGGCATGTGTATATCTTCTTTGGAGAAATGTTTATTTAGATCCTTTGCCAGTTTAAAATAGCACGTTCATCTTTTTTAATTAACAAATTAGCTTTTGGCCACCCTGGGTCTTGCTGCACACGGGCTGTCTCCAGTTTTGGTGAACAGGGGCTCGTTTCTGGTTGCGGTACTCTGGCTTCCCGTTGCGCTGGCTTCTTTGTTGCAGAACACGGGCTGTAGTGCGCGGGCTTCAGGAGTTGTGGCTCACGGGCTTAGTTGCCCCATGGCTTGCAGATCCTCCTGGGCCAAGGATCAAAGCTGTGTCCCCTGCATTGGCAGGCGGATTCTTAACCACTGGACCACCAGGGAAGTCCAGTATTTGTCTTTTTACTGTTGAGTTGTAAGATTTCTTTATATATTCCAGATATCGGCCTGATTCTAACACTAAGAATGAATACCTCCCTTGATCTTAACCAAAAGAGAAGTGATTGCCTGATTCTTTTTATTCCTGAAGACTGTGAGGACTACACATGAATTGATCCCAGCCCCGTGACCAGGGAAAGATTGCCACTGGTAGATGGGGACACGTGGGAGCCAAGGACAGCACTTTGCCAGTGTGTTCATCATTAATCCACAGGGGCAGAAACAATGGTCAGGAGACCTACACAGCCATAATAACGACTACATTTTATTGAGCTGTTACAAGGTCCCAGCCCCAGATAATGACTTACCATATAGTATATATTCCTTCTCACAGCAGCCCTATGAAATAGGGGTTAGTATTATACCCACTTTAAAGATGAGGAAAGTAAGGCTCAGAGACATCATGTAACTTCCACAAGGTCACACAGCTTCTAAGTGTCAGAGTTTCAGTTCTAACCCTGGTCTTCCAACTCTAAAGTCAGTGATCCTACCCACCCAAGTATACTGCCTTGCAAACAGAATTCAAACTTTCCACTTAACCAGTCTCTCAAGTTCATTTCCAAGAGTGTCTGGGCACAGGATGGGAGAAAGGAGCTTGAGACCGGGGAAGGCTGGGGAGGAGACAGGGAGGAGTGTCTCTCTGTCTCTCTGTCTCACTGTCTGTCCTCACTGTCACTCTGGGCTGCTCTCCCCTCCTACCAGTTTGCCCAGTATGCTGAGATTGTCAACTTTACCCTCCCCAACGGGACTCAGCGGAGTGGGCAAGTGCTCGAGGTGTCTGGGACCAAGGCAATTGTGCAGGTAAGTGGTGTCACTAAGATGTTTCTGGTTGAATAAATGAATGAACCCACAAAGTGTCCACACTCTCATAAACTCCAAAGGCAGAAAATGGCCTGTTTTCCCTGAAAGCACCTTGCCCAGAGCTGGACACAAAGGGAGCCTAGAATGGGAGGCCCCATTCTCCCCAGCAAACCCCCTGTTAAAGTAACTAACCTCTTATCCTGTAGGTGTTTGAAGGGACCTCTGGGATTGATGCCCAGAAGACCACCTGCGAATTCACGGGGGACATCCTACGGACCCCAGTGTCAGAGGACATGCTGGGTGAGGGGTAGGGTTGGGGGGTGGAGCGCCCCTCTCTCCGTCCAGTCCAGCATCCCTGACCAAGTGCTTAACAGACCATGCTGTTGTTGCCTCCCCAGCTGTCTGCCTCCCTTGGGAGCCCTCTGAGGTCAGAGGTTGTGCCTTCTTTTGACCCCCAACCTGCGCTCAGGGCCTGACATACAGCAGGTGTTCAGTACATGAAGAAGGCAACTTCAGTAAACTAGAGGACGAGGACGTTTGGTGTCAAGCTGGAGTGAACTGCACATCCCCTAGTTCTCTCCCAAGATCTGCCATCCCTGGCTCTCTCCTCTCTCCAGCTCTAAAAAGCCCTTATTTGAGTCATTGTCCTGGCCAAGGTCTTGCCTATAAAGGTTTCCAGGAGAGGAGGGAAGGCCCCCAAGGGGAAAGTCACTGTAGCCAGCCCCCTGGGGATCACTGAGGGCTGAGGGCAGGGGGACATGGGGCGTTTGGGACAGGAGGGACAGGTGGGAGCTGGTGGTGGTGTGGAGGGTGAGCAGCAGTGAGAGACCCGGGGCTGGTCCTGAGCATTCTCCAAGCCCCCTCACCCACCCCCAGGTCGGGTTTTCAACGGCTCAGGCAAACCCATTGACAAGGGGCCAGTGGTCATGGCAGAGGACTTCCTGGATATCAACGGTAAGTGAGGCTTTGGACAGCTCCCAGGACCCAGCTTCCAACCACCTTTCCCCACCCCAGTCACAGCCTGTGTCACCTCACACTCGGAAGTTCTGCCTCAGACATTGCCCAGGGTTCACCCCCAGGACTGGTCAGACCAACAGGTGGATCAGGTGAGATACCACAGCAGCAAAGGCCTCCCTGTCCGGGGCCAGCAGCACTTCACGTCCCATTCCTATAAAATGCCATCATCATTATGCAAATTCCCCACATGCCCAAGACTTCTAATGTGCCTAGATGGTACCATCGAACAGAGCAATGGGCTGTGGTTTTTATTTAAATACAAACTAATTCAAATGAAATAAAATTTCATGTCACAACCCCACTGCACGTGCTCAGTAGCTACAGGTGGCCAGGCCTGCATCCTGAGCAGCGCAGTTAGAGCACGTCTCCATCATCGAAGAAAATTCTGTCCTGTAGTGCTCCTGGGGCAGGGCTGGGGGCGGTACACGGGGAAGGGCCTGAACCCTCCTGCAGGGCCTGTGACTGCCATCTCCCAGGCCAGCCCATCAACCCCCACGACCGCATCTACCCCGAGGAGATGATCGAGACAGGCATCTCGCCCATCGACGTCATGAACAGCATTGCCCGTGGTCAGAAGATCCCCATCTTCTCAGCAGCTGGGCTCCCCCACAATGAGGTGAGGACTGTGTGGGGCCTGCAGGCACGACCAAGGGGAAGGGAAGGAGCAGGGGCCAGAGCTGTGGGCCAGCAAGGGTGCCTCCTGTGCCGAGTGGGCAGGGGCCAGCGGAGCTAGGGCCACCGGCAGCTGTCTTGTGGCAGCTCCGGGCCTCAGGGCTGCACAGGCCCCCGGTGGTGTCCCCAGACAGATCTGCAAGCCTCCTTCCTGAGTGAGTGGGGCCCCCACTGGCTCACGAGAGAGCCCACACATAACCTCAGTGTTGAAAGTCCTGCTCAGCTGAGAAGACAGCTCTACCCGCTGGTCCTCATGGTGCTCTTTACTTGCCTGCACTGAGCAAACCCCACCTCATGCCAGCCCCACAACTGTGTGGAACTTCTCTGGGAAAGTTTCCTACCCTACCCCCACCACCAAGAGCAAACAGCCCAGTTCTTCCCAGAGCAGCTGGGGTGACAAGGTTTCTAGATGGTCCCCACTGACCACCCACCCCCACGACTCCTGGATGCACCCCAGCTCACCTTCAAAATGCCCGGAGTGATTGGATGGTCTAAGTGTCCCTGACTCCTGCCTACACACATCTCATCCTGGATCTGGTAATCCCACACACCACCGGCCCCAGAGACACCCCAGCATGGGGCGGGGGACGGGGTTCTGAAGGACCTAGTTGCCCCAGACTCGAGGTGGGTAGTTGTTCTTTGGAACTGGTTTTCCACCCTGCTCTTCACGACAGGCACCCTGGGCTGGGGCGGCCCTTCCCCTGGGAGCGGCGATAGGACCCAGGGGAGCCCTTCCATGTGTGACCTTGGGTCCCTCCCACCTAAGGCCTCAGCGGGAGGATGGACAGAGCATCGCCCTGCCCACACTTCTCAGTGGTGCCCAGAGGCGCCAGCTCAGGCTCCAGTTCTGATGTCCTTCTTCTGTCCCCAGATCGCCGCCCAGATCTGCCGCCAGGCTGGGCTGGTGAAGAAGTCCAAGGCCGTGCTGGACTATCATGATGACAACTTTGCCATCGTCTTTGCAGCCATGGGGGTAAGAGAGGTTGGGCAGATGACAAGTTCTGTAGGTGGCGGGCGGGCCCTTGGCCCCTTGGCCCCAGGCATACCCCATCTAAGGGGGGAGACGTAATCCTTCTAGCCAAGAACCTGGCCTGTCTGTTGGGAGAGGCAAGAGTGTGAATGAGGGCTGGGCAGTGTGTCCC
The DNA here is from genome assembly GCF_003369695.1 of Bos indicus x Bos taurus. Lineage (NCBI taxonomy): Eukaryota > Metazoa > Chordata > Mammalia > Artiodactyla > Bovidae > Bos > Bos indicus x Bos taurus. The sequence continues at coordinate 13,386,042 of NC_040086.1, read as the reverse complement.
CCACAGCAGCCCCAAGAGGATTCTGGGGCAGCTGGGAAAGGAGGAAATTAGGGGAGAAAAGATGGCTTCAGGACAGAGAGCCCAGGGGCGCTCAGAGGAACAAGAGGTTTAGCAGGTCAGGTGAGGAGCAGGGTGACACTGAGCAGCTCAGCCTGACGTCTGAACCTCTCTCTGGGGTTCTGATGAGACCCCACTGACTGATAGCTGGTAATAGCTATACTATACTATAGTAATAGGCTTTGCTGGAAGAGATGGGAGGGGCCTGGCCCCACCTCCAGCCCTCCCTGCCGTGTGTCCAGGTGAACATGGAGACAGCCAGGTTCTTCAAGTCTGACTTCGAGCAGAATGGCACCATGGGCAACGTCTGCCTCTTCCTGAACTTGGCCAACGACCCCACGTGAGCACCCACGCTACCTGTAGGCAGCAGGCCCTGCCCCCTTCCAAGACCCGGAGCCCAGGTCTCAGGCTTCGCCAGAGCTGGGAGAGTAACCCCTCATTGTGCAGATGGGGAAACTGAGGCTGGGGAAGAGGTGGGGACAGTGCAGGAGGAGATAGCGAGAGCCAGACCACCGCCTGCTGGCCGTTTGAAGCCCATCCACCCTCCCTACAACCTGCATCTAGCCACTGCCCTAAGTCAGGGCTCCTCATCTTAGACTTGCTTCCGCAAGGTCACCACTAAAGAGGTATTTCCCTAAACCATTTGCTTAGAAAAACTGCCATTTTAAAAGTTGAGAAAATGTGAATTTAAATCTGTAGGTCAGGTGATGAAAACCAAAAACCAAAAACCTAATACTAATAATAACCTAATACTAATAACCTAACCAATAACCAAAAACTGTCCTGGGAGCTGAAGGTACTCCAGAAACTAGGGAGCAGAGCTCAGGAGGCCCAGATGGTATCCTAAAGAAAAGTGCCATGGGCACAGGGCCTGGGGTCTGAGTGACTGGAGCGGGAGGAAGGGCCCCGGAGCACTCACTGTGGAAGGCGCTGCAAGGCAGGCAAGTATATGGCCCGCACGTGTGCTCAGGAAAGGAGAGGGGAACAGGAAGGAGGGAACCCTGAGGACACAGAGAGTGGGAGCCTTCTGGCTGACCCAAGCCCAGGTGCCCTTGGGGAGGGATATGCAGAGCGCCAGCTGCTGAGCTCTGACATGCCATCTGCCCTCCGGGCCCTCCCTGGCCCTCTCACCCAGCTCCCTGCCTGCCTGTCCCAGCCTCTGTCCCTGTTCCCACCTTGAACAGCAGGATGTGGTTGAGGGCCCAGTCTCCCAGGAACCATGGCCTGGACCTGGGGGCCGGGGCTAGGGCTCATCTTCCCCAGTCCTCTGCTGCTGTGCACTGTACCAGCTTCCAAGTTCACTCTCCATGCAGCACGGGGGCTAAAGGGAGCACAGGCCTGGCCTCCAGGTGCTCTAACCATTGGCCATACCTGCAGGATCGAGCGGATCATCACCCCGCGCCTGGCACTGACCACGGCAGAGTTCCTCGCCTACCAGTGTGAGAAGCACGTGCTGGTCATACTGACGGACATGAGTTCCTATGCGGAGGCCTTGCGGGAAGTGAGTTGGCTGGCGAGGAGAGTCAGGCTCAGCGCCCCCTAGTCATGAGCCCAGAGCTGGCCCACGCAGGCCCACCCCCATCCCATTCCTCGTGGTCACTGAACCCCCCATGCCCCTTCTTTGTATCATCCCCTTACCCCAAGGCCCACGGGTATTTCAGGTCTCAGCTGCCAGAGAGGAAGTGCCTGGGCGCCGAGGCTTCCCTGGGTACATGTACACTGACTTGGCCACCATCTACGAGCGGGCGGGCCGCGTGGAGGGCCGGGGCGGATCCATCACTCAGATCCCCATCCTCACCATGCCCAATGACGGTGAGCCACCTCCCTGCCCACTGCCCCCTGCAGTCCCCTGCCCTCCCGTCCCACCCAGACTCTGACAGGACCCATGCTTCTTTCCATGGATGCACAGTAGCTCCACTCCTCCAGCAGGGTAGGCACTGTCCCTTCCTTGCCTCCACCTGTCACCCACTCCTGTGAGGGAATAGAACCTACATGGCCCTGCGTGGGTGGAGACCTGAACACCATCTTTACTGACACCAGTGCTTCTCCTTGCAGATATCACCCACCCAATCCCAGACCTGACGGGCTTCATCACAGAGGGACAGATCTATGTGGACAGACAGCTTCATAACAGACAGGTAGCATCCCCTCTCTACCCACTTCCAAGTCTCTCTACCATCTCCAAAGACAATGACTAGTAACCAGTATACCGCTTCCCACTGCACTTTACCTCTA